>NW_011888788.1:7008823-7019512 GCF_000151845.1 Pteropus vampyrus
ACCCCTCTCCATCCTCCATTCCCACTCTAAACACTCTAAACTCTTAGCTGTTTCTTCTGTTTTTTACCTCCATGTTTCTCAATAGCATGCTTATATGGCAATTTCTTGAGTAGTATGATAAAACTCAATATAGTTTTGACACATTTTTATATAAATTCGTATTGTTTTCATTATTATGACAATATTTTATATTATTATGACAGTATTTACTGCCGAGACGTTTCTTACTCTGTATCCATTTACTCTGATTACATTTCTTTTTCTGTATCCTTTCTGTTTTCCTTTGAGTTAATTCCTGCCCCTCTTTTTGTTTTCATTCACTCACTCTCTTTAGCAGTTTGGTTGGTCCATCCTTCACCCTCCAGCAGCTCTTTAAAGTCCCTGTTGTTTCACTTCTTCCCTGATCAGACCCAACAGATAATCTTTCCATTTTTTTTTTCCCCCTTTGTCTTTCTGTCTTTTTTTGTTCTGGGAGTCATCCCTCCTGCATTCTTCTCTTGCTTCATTCATTCCAGGCTGGTTGCTGTCTGGATCCGCATCTTCCAGAGACCTCCTGTTGCTTTTCTTTAGGAGTTCCCTACGTTTCTCCTCTGCCTTGGATCCCCTGCCTCCTAGCTCAGCATGATTTCTGTCAGAGATCTTTTACGTACAATTGAGGAGCCTGGTGCCCAAATTAATGAAGTTCCTATTAACACTCTTAAGCTAATTCCTGTTTATTTTCCTGCTCATGGCTATTAACAAAGAATTAAAATCAAGTAAAGATCCCAAGCTGAGAATAGCTCACTACAAACCATTGTACTGTATAGTCCTGAAAATAATACGTATATAAAAAGAACAGCTTACTTACCCAGAAAGGCAGTCTTATTCATCAGGACTATAACTCTAGGAACCAAGAAGTTACCAGGAAAAGACCAGAAGTGGTGCTACATCCCCAAATATGGCCACTAAAGCTCAAATAGTGTCCTTACCACATCTGTCTTCATTCAAGTCAGCTTCCCTTTTACATACAATTCTAAAGTGTTTGATTATTTGGCTTTCTAGGGCACAACAGATTAAAAAGTTGAAAATTTTCTAAATTAGGAGCAGAGGGAATGCTAGAGACAGGCACACTGTGAGCAGTAAGAAGTGCCACTTAGCTAAAGGAACAGATGGGGAAATTATTTAAAAAGTCAGTATATAATTAGCAAAGACCTGAAGTATATACATCATTTAATGTTATTACGGAAAGTCCGGTATGAGTCAGGATCACAGAGAAGTATCATTTCATTATGGTGCTCCTCAGTGGCTGGCCTCCCTCCTGCCATCCTTCCTGAGATATTTATTAAGCAGTTCCTTTGTGCTAGGTATTGTCTGGTGCTCTTTATTAACACAAAGTGTTTAAAGGAGTAAGTTTTAATTATATGGAAAATAATTTTATATAGAATAATCCATTTGTCACAATTACAAATAAACTAATTTTTACCTTTTATGCTATGAGAATAGAATACCTGCTGGACCTAGACTTAACTTAATCTCCTTTATCTGCTTTAAAAAAAAAAACAACAAAAAAAAACCTCATAATGACGGTCCTTGTAAATGGCATTTCTATCACTAAAACTATTTGTGTTTAATAAGTAAAGTGTATATATGTGTGTGTATATATATACATATATATATCAGTGATATTTTAAAAAATATTCTGCATTCTTTCTCTCATTTCCCTTTCCCTCGCTTCCTTTCTCCTTCTCTCCCTGCCCCCCTTATGTCTTATTGCTGTAACATTGTCTTAGTTAACTGGGAAATCTATTATTAGAGAATGTCAAAATTCTACAAAGGAGAGTTTTGCATAACATGTTGAAATAAAAATATACAGAATGTGTATGTTGGGGCAGTTTCTTCAAGTCTGATCACTTCTTAGAACAAAAAAATCTGGAATTGGTCTTAGCTGTGATTGGAGAGTCTCCCTTGAGACTGTCCAAGGGAGGAGACTGAGGCTAAGAATTTTGGAGTGAATACAGGACTGAAGTGGAACCAGAACCTACTCTGCTATGCCATCTCTCTCTGACATCAAGAAGGGACAGCTTCATTCTGTGGGCTTATCGAGTCCTTGTGCAGTAACTGGAACTAATTAGAGTTTCCATTAACCACAGTCATGGAACAGGAAGAAGCCACTGTGGCAAGTGATAGAGATCACCATGACAGACTGAGTGACAGCTGGAGGCTGGGGAGAGGTTGGCTCAGCAGTTCAGAGACTGAATAAGAGTTTGATTAAATGTGTTGTGACATGCAGGCATTAGAGATCATTATTAATAAGCTAAAACTGGAAAATGTCTGTTTTGATCTTCTGCTGTCAACAGGAAATGTGGGTTGTGTTGCAGTTAATATGATGGTTTTATTAGTTCTCCCTTAATGTCACCTTTTGCAGGGAAGAGATTGTAGATACTTTTTGTAAAGACTTATTAAAGTACCCCGCCTCGCCCCCCGCAAACTCAGTGATACAAATCCATTTTTCAGAGAGTGGAAGTTGGTGGGAGCCTGTTCTCCCTTTTTTGTCCCCATTAGTGGGGAGGGATCCCACCACAGGGTTGCTTAAGCCTTTTGTGAATACAGAGTTTGGTTGGATGGAATGTCACAGCCACCAGACAGACTGAGTACACAACCCCCTTCCCTTTTGCCCTAAGCTCTCACTGAGCCTTGATCACCTTGCAGTTTCTCCTTGCCATTCGGCTTCTAAGCCTGTTGTCCTTCCCTGCTTTTGCGGTCATGCTGTGTGCATGTGTCTGAACCCTAAGTGCACAGAAGTTGAAGTTGAGTACTTCCTCTGCATCAGACCTCTTGACATGGAATGGATCTGTGGGTACAAGCATGTGGAGGAGGTGGCGGTTACTGCCTCCCTGGCCAGACAAATCTCCAGCTCAGATCTACCTGAAAAGAACACTCTGCTACAAAATGTGTGATAGTTACTGAGAGATGGAAATGGTTGATAGCTTTCTCCTCCTGCTAGAGTTTATATTAAATTTGTTTCTAATGATAAAAGTTTCACTTAAGCCAATTCATATGAGGAAGGAGAGTTAAATTCTTTTGTCACATTTAACTGATTTTCATGATAATTGTTAGATTTTAAACTTGTCTCCCGCCTTTCAACTGATCTCTGTATGTGGACGTAGTGAAATGCTTTTGCATTTCTCCCTATCTATAGAGGTATGATTAAATGGAGAGGGATTAATTAATTATGGGATAAATGAAGTAATAGCCCCTTCACCTTTTAAAATGTTACGTTAAACTCTAATAACTGTTTCTAAAATGAGACTCCAAGGGAATATAGAGACCACGACTGCTTATTCCCATCATTCTCCCCAGCACCTGGCGTGGTGCCTGTCACCAGGACACTCATTGCTGCCTTATTGAATGAATGAAGAATTTATTGCAGAAGGTGATACGTTAGAGCTGTCTGATGGAGGATGTAATATGTGAGAAGCTCATGTTAAGCTTTAAAATTATGAGCAGATTAAGAAATCTTTGTAAGAGTTATATTTCATTATGTAAACAAAGACTCACATTATTATTTGGGTACAGCTGAACTCTTATTGGAATCCATTAAATTTTAAAAAGGATGTGAACAGCAGTAAAGTTTTTTGTTGTTGTTTTTTTGTTTTTTGTTGTTTGTTTGTTTGTTTTTTCTTTTTTAAGGAATCAGAAGGAGGAGGAGGCAGTAATGTTTGGTTTGTTTTTGTTTCTGCCTGGCATGAGCCTGGGAGGGCTGGTCTGGCTGATCTACATAGAGCCTGAAGTGCTGGCTAGAGGGCCCCAAAGACTCTGGGTTGGGAAGTATGCAGAAAGCAGAAAGGCCTGGTGGCAGCAGGCCTAGGCTCGCCCAGGGCTGTGTGACGGAAGAAAGCTGCAGGCCTCATGGGGTTGGTAAAGTAGACTGACTGTGTCGATTTGGCATTTATTACCCAGTTACAGGAATGGTTCACAGAGCTCCAGGGCCAGGGTCGAGGGGTGAGGGTGGGTGTGGAGGCGGACCCTCAGCTGTATTTCTCATGTATGTTCCACTAAGGGCATCGGCTTGGTTCTTCTCACACTCTGATGCAGCCCCAACAGTTCCCAGACTTACACGTTACAGGCTTGGCCATGGGGGGAAACACTCTTGACCACCCACCTTGTGTAGTTCCACGTTGCTGAGAAATATGAAATGACTGTTCCATTAGCTATGGCCAAGCCTGAGGATGAAGTCAGAAACAGACAGGGCTCCCAGGAGCCCACTCAGTAGTGATGAGAAAATAGTCATAGGAAAGACATTTAATTGGAAATTCAGTTTACACATAAAAATGTCTTTGATGTTTAAAATAATTAATATTTTTGCAAGTTGCTTTTATGTTTTTATTTGACCTGTGGGGGTGCGGGATGGTAGTAGAGCTATAAAAGAATTAGGCAAGATATGTATGTTCAGAGGACAACAAAACAAAGTGTCGAGAAGACCTGGGGATCTACCAATTACTCATCATTTGATCTTTTCAGAGCCTCAGTTTACAGCTCTCAAAGATGGGATGATGATTCATGCTTGACCATGTTTTAAGATTCTGGTGAAGATTAGGTAACATTTTGCCTCAAACCTTTCTCTCATTCTGTATACTGTTTGTAGGTGTCTTACTTGCCCGGCTTCTGTCATTACCTGTACACTGATGACCTCAAATAAGAACATCCACCCTAAATTCACAGGGGAAGCCTCTGCATCAAACATCTGAGGCTCAGTGTATCCAGAAATCTGATCTCCTGCCCTGCCACACATGCTTGTTTCTTGGACATTTCCTCATTCTCTCCTGTTCTAGTTTGCCTTCATTTGTCTTGATTCATGTCATCATCTTCTGTTGCCAGACGCTGTAGTAGCCATTTGACTAGTTTCATGTCTTCAGTCTCTCCCTTCTGTACCCATCATCCCCTTTGGAGCCAAGAGAGTGGTCTTTGTTATTTATCTGTGTCTTTGTCAGTGTGTGTGTGTATGTGTGTGTGTGTGTGTGTACGTTTATCCCTTATGATAAAAAGTCTTTAGCACATTACTCAAAATAAAAAAGAAAGAAAACAAAAGAAAATCTTTACAGTCTTGTCCAGTCTACCTTTTCTTTCAAATGTGGTTTCATTATAGTTGATATATTTTTTTATCATTTTATATATGTATACAGTTTTAAATATTAAATAGCAGTGCCATAAGAATTTTAATGAAAAGAATTTCCCCCAATTCTCCCCATCCTGAAATTCTGTACCACAGAAGGTATTTCTTTTTAGCCGTTTATATTGTAATTACTTGATTTGCTCGATTTTGACCTCTATTCACTTCTGTAGATTGATTGGAATTGGCTCTCTTATACCTCTTGCTTCCCACCTATCCACATGGGAACTTCCCGCTTTCTGTCCTCCGCAGTTGTATCACAATGTTTAGTTAAATCTGTCTTTAATGTCTATAATACGATACCTATACAAGTATTTCACTGCTGTTACCAACCTGTATATCATGAATATTTTCTTATTGTTATAATGTTTTGTTTTTCCTGGAATTTAGAGTTGCTTTCTGTTTGTTTGTTTGTTTGTTATAGTTTTCTTTGTTTCTACCACTATTTTTCTCCAAAATTATCCAAATGAACTATAAAGTCCTTCCAAAGAGTATTTCCCACAGTCATCCCCATCAGGTAATGTATTGGTACGTTTCTTTGTCTCTTCCTGGAGATTTCATCCTGCTGCTTTCTGGACTGGCTGCATTTGGGTCTTAATGCACACGCATTGATTTGTCTTCACCCTTTTCCAGTGGAAGATTCTCTCTTTCTTACATTCCTGTTTCTACTTTCTTGGTTTGTTCTTTTGATGGAACTCACTTCTAATAACTTCCTGAGAAAGGATTGTGGACGTAGGGGTTAAGGATTTGGGGGTCTTGTTGTAAATGCCTCACTGCCAGCATTCCTGCAGGTAAGCCTGAAAAAGGTCTCCCTGTCAACTGAGGTCACCTCCCCTACTTCTTGCGGGGCCCACTGGTTGGTCCCATTTGTTCTTGCCTACATTTAAAGCCTTGTCTTCCCCACCATACCCTTCCACGTGTTTTAACATCACTATGTGCTTTCACATCTATACATTTGTTCATGCTCTTCCCTCAGACTGCAGGGCTCTCCTCCAATTTTCTACCAGGTAAAAGTCTAGTTATCAAACTAGATGTCTGCTCAGGTGATGAAATTATAATTGAGAAAGAACATTATTTCTAATTTTGTTTAGCAAAGCATGAAATGACAGTTTTCAAGTAGTTGTATGACAAGTGAAGTTTGGGTTTATCAACTACCTTGATTCTTTTGAGGGATGAGCTAGAGTAGAACTCATTAACAAACACAATGAATATGTTTCATCAGAAGACACTTTCAGCATCAGTGATTTTAGAAATCCTACATAGACTAACAAATGCTGGCTGAAATACATCTTTAAAATTGCTGTTCAGGTTGTTTTCATCAAATTATTTTTGATCTTCTGAGATGTCTTTAGTAGGCCTCTGTATTAGTTTCCTAGGCTGCCGTAACAAATTACTACAAACAAGGTGACTTAAAACAGCACAAGATTATTCTCTCACAGTTCTGGAAGCTAGAAGTCTGAAATCAAAGCTGAAGTTGGCAGGGCCATGCTCCCTCTGGAGAGTCTAGAGGAGAACCAGCTTCTAGGGGGTGCTAGCTTCCTTGTCTTGTGGCCACATCCCTCTGCTTTGTCTTTACATCACTTTCGCATTTATGTGTCTGTCTTCCTCTGTGTGCCTTTTATATGGACACTTATGATTGGATTAGGTCCTCTCTGGTTAATCCAGGATGATCTGTTCATCTCCAGATCCTTAATAACATCTGCAAAGACCGTTTTTCTAAACAGAGTAACATTTACAGGTTCTGGCAATTAGGACATGCACAATAGGGGCAACCATTCACATGTGGAAGGTTCAGAGAGGACTAGTCAAAGGACTAGTTTTATGCTTTCCCAGCCATTGGTGTTTTGAGCAGACTTTTAATGTGCAGGTGGCTTCATAATCCAATACAAACCCTTTGGTAAAGCCAAGTGTTGAACTGTCTTTAGAATCCTGTCACTTTATTCAATATGAGCCCCTTTACTTCTTGCTCTAAAATTTTATTTCCCCCCCAAGAAAGATATTTTTATATAGTGCAAAGCAAATAGTAGGTACTCTTTCAGACTTTGGAAATGCTTTATTGTTTTCATTTATTTTAGGGTACTTGATTACACTCAAAACTATTTCTTTAGAGTATTCTTATAAGGCTCTCTTGGACTCAGATAATATGGAAGATAACATGCAAATCCAAAATTATCATCTCTATTATTGATTCAAATCTCAGGTTTTTTATAATGCAATGTGTTTTAGACAGTCGTTATGATAAATAAAGAATCTAAGTTTGTCAGTGATGTTTTTACTGGAGGTGGGGTAGGGGTGGGGAAGATTGGCACACATTTAAGGCTATTCATTAATGTAATTACATGTTTTTATTTGCATTCCTTCCTGCATTTTCATTTGAGGAGGAAAGAGTGGAGGGACAGCTGGTGCCTCTGTAATTGCACGTAACCTCCAACCTGCCTTACCTGTGCACTCCTGGGAATGGGTCACAAATGTTACTCTCTGTTCTTACATGTTCCAATTAAAAAAAATCTATCATCTATCTATCTGTCTGTCTATCTATCTATATCTATCTATCTATCTATCTATCTATCTATCTATCTATCTATCTAAATATCTATCTATCTATCTATCTATCTATCTATCTATCTATCTATCTATCTATAGAAAGAGAGAGAGAGAGAGACAGACAGACAGACAGACCTGGTGGTTCTACCTTCCCCAAGTGATTGATCGTTATGGGTGTCGTATATTCACTAATCAGATATGAGCAGAATCGATTTTATTTTTAACTTTTGAAGCTAATTAAAAAATAGTTTTAAGTTCTTAGAAGATAATACAAAATATGTTAATAAATTCTCTAACTTTGTACTATTCTCACAACTTTTTTGAAGTTTGAAATTATATCAAAACAAAAGAGCATCAAAGCAAATTTTGAAAGCTTTGTGCTTATTACAAGAACTGAACCCTTCATGGGAACATAACATTAGTTTGATAATCATCATTTTTGAAATGTAATTAATTTTCATGGTGAGATTGAATCATTCAAGTGGGATTTGTACTTTCCATAGTCCCTCATCCTACTGCCTCTTCTTTTTCCTCTCCATCTGATACTCATGAGCAATAGCAAAAGCACCAACTAACATTTGTGAAGTAGAAAATAATTTTACTTAGGTTACCTGAGAGAGTTAGGGAGCTTGTGGGCTTAAATTTCAGTGGCCTTGCTATATTTGTGGATTTTGTTTTTCTTTTTTCTTTTTTTCTTTTTTTTTTTGAACTCCTAGAAACTAGGTCTTTGGAGTGAGCCCTCCTGCCTCCTTCTGTACCAAGACCAGAGAAGAGGGCCTAGACTTGTCAGCCCCAGTCAGAAGACCCAGAAGAGAAAAACTCTTGAATCCCCATGAAGACTCACACCCAACTATAGTGGTTGGCCAGTATTGGCACCACCAGTCAAGTTATGGATGTGTTTGACTGATCGTTTTGCAATTTGGGATTTTCTTTCAAACATAGATGCAAACATCTCAGACACCCTCAAACTATGTGACCAAATGTAAACCCAGCTCAAAGTTGAGGCTCTTAGGGACTTCTGGAGCATTCTTGTATGTACATGACTTACAAAGATGGTACTATTTATTATTTCATTTCTATCTGTGCAAGTAAAATATGTGGTGATACAAAAATGATTTGTTCAGATGAATTTCTGAGTCTATTTGCTTTATAACAACAAGGTTACGATGGTGCCTAACAAAAATAGATTCAGATTATGTTAACTCCTTTAACCCTATTAAAAGTCCAGTTTTAGGAAGAGAGGGTAGATGTTATTTTCTTGTCATGCTAACAAGAGATACTTAATTTTTATAATTCAATCATATGTTTTGTTCTTCAGCATTTTGGTAGAAGATAAAATAAATGGCTTTTTGTAGAAGTATGATCTTGATCACTCACATTTCTTTTTTGGCTTTTTAAATCCTCATCTCCTTAGAATTCCCTATCACTAAGAAAGGAGGAACTGCAAAATCAGTGGAAATTCAAGGACCCTTTCCCATAATCGCTATTATATAAAGTGTTCTTTTCAATTCTAGTCCACCTGGATATAAACTAACTTAAGCCAAAATTAGCAGTATGCTCGATGCCAGGAGAATTTTATGAGTTTGGGAAGCCATTGGAGTCTCTGCCCTCAGAAGAGACTCATTTTGGCAATTGTTTTATTTCTCCACTAATGGAGATGTCCAGGACCATGTATAGTCTACAGAGCTCCCACCGACAGAGCAAAATTCCGGATACTGACCAGCAGAGTGCCAGTGTGAAGGTTCTAGTTCTCTCTGTTGTTCTCTCTGTTGCAGTCCAGCTGCCTAGCCATTGCTCAGTCATGGAGCATAATGCTTATCAGAAGTTTTGGGAATTCATATTGGAGATGCAGTTATGAAGAAGCTGCTACTCTGTCTACTTAATATTTACTTTAAGGGAAGTCATTTTGTAAAGAAAAAAATGTTTAAAAAAATGAATAATACTGTTTTGGAAAGAAAATAATGTAGAATGGCTTACCTATGTCACCTGTCCCAGACTCAGGCGAAACAGTCTTGGAGACACTGCTTTGGAGATTTAAAGCACAGTACTATAGTGATTGGTGCTTTGGTTTATTGGTTAGTCTTTGTTTTTGGTATGAGTTTATGTGTTTAGCTATTTCAGTGAATCTTTGAGCTTTATTCTCTGTGAGGTCTGTTTACACATTTAGAAATATCAGTGAACATAGTCTCACTGGTGTTTTGTGGCTTTGAGCTTTTGATTTCCCTGTGAAGCTGCTGCCATGACGTTAACTTTTGATGAAGTGAAGAGCATCAGAGGGTAGAAGAAAATGATTACCAGTGGTTAATAATGTCCCAGAGTTTTAGGAGCTTGGGAAGAGTGCCCATTTCCATGAAGGAGTCTGAGGGCTCACGTGGTGAGAAGCTCCCTTACCACATGTAAATTGAGAAATAGATTTCAAAATCAGTTTTGATTAAAATGGGAATTTGAGCCTGCCGCTGAGAAGTAACCGTCTTGCTATAAATTATTTATGGCATGAGCAAAAGTGTTTGTTATAGTGGCTGTAAGCCTTTTTCCATCTTGCTTCAAAAACTGGTTTGATTATAAAGAGAAAGTAATTAATTTTAGTATTGAAACAAATTTTTTAAAGGGGGAGTTAAGTTTCTAAAGTGACTCTAAAGTAGAAAATAAAGACCAGTTACCAATGCTTCCAAAAGAACCAATGTTGCAGCTGGATTCTTCATAAAAGTAAAACAGCAGAGCCCTGATTAACGTAGTTTATCCTATTAGATTCACGATGAGATATTTCTTACAGTGAGCGCATCTGTGGCTTAAGGAGCATATTTTGTGGAGTCCTCAAATTTAAACACGTATTTAGGCTCATTCCTGTCTGACTAGGGTATATCATGTCTCTCTTTTTAGACTGCACATGAGAGTCCACTGAGCAGTGTGATATGAGGACAGAGGGCCTACTAGGCACCTACTGGACAGACACCCAGCTTGTGGTCTTAATTCCTTTTCTGGAATCAGACCTCCCT
>NW_011888788.1:7021217-7023724 GCF_000151845.1 Pteropus vampyrus
TTTGTGCAAATAAAGCAGAGATCCACTTTGAAATAGGGAGGAGATTGGACAAGTCACTCTGGTGGGGAGAAGAAGGTTGTTCAGTACGTGAAGCTTTGTATGTGACTCAGGTCTTCTGGGTAGCTTGACCTTTTTATATGAAACATCTCTCAGTTTCTTTTAATGATTTTCACCTTTAATTCTATTTTGTCCAGTTTTCACCTTGTCCTCCCTTTTACCTTTGGCTGCCTACGGTTTGCCAGGTAGACTTTCCTCTAGCCCTTTGCTGGCAGCGGGGTCTTCATGCAGAACACACAGTGGATCTCATCCGAGCACAGTGACAGTGGAGGGAATGGGAGCTTCTGCCCCCTGCCAAAGCCTTCAGGCCAGGTTGGAGCCCAGGAGCTGGTGTGAGAAGGGCCAGAACCCGAGAGGATTCGTGAGACTATAGGCGCCATTGGAGCCACACAGGGACCCAGGAACTAGAGCTGGCCCAGATTTGAAGAGCGGAAGCATGCCCCCGGCCTCTTTCCTTCCTTCCTGTGGTCCGCTCTGAGCACCTAATGTGGGCCAGACACTGCTAAGCGTCAGGGCTTTAGTAACTAGCAAAAATAGACATAGACCTCATCATTTTTTGGAAGAATCTCGCAGTCAGATCAATCACACAGAAGCAGGAAAATTTAGCAATGTTGAACTGCTGTTTGAGAGAGGGGCATGTGGTACTGCTGGCAGGGTAACAGGGTAAAGGGTGGGACACCCTGGTCTGGGGCCTTTAGAAGGTTTCCAAGAGGCATTGAGCCAAGGCTAAAGGAAGGCCCATTGTGAACGCAGAGGGAGGTGGCTGCAGGCAGGATGGGGGAACACCTTCCAGCAGAGCCAAGGTCCTGTCTGTTTTGTTCTCTGCTCTGTGGTCAGCTTCTGGCACAAAGTTGGTGTTTGGTATGTTTTCAATAAATAAAAATTAAGTGAATGAACAAAGGCCAGCAGAGAGTGCGGGGGACAGTGGATTGACATGGAGCTGGAGAAGCTGGCAGGGGCCAGACCTCACAGAGGCTAGTAGCTAAAGAGACCATCTGGGTTGTCAAGAAAATTGGGACAGTTTTTAGAACAAAAGGGAGTACTATTAATAATTATGTTTGGACAGTAAGGCATACAGTGAGATGGACTCAGGTAAACTAGGATGCATGGTCAGCCTCTTATAGGCCATCGTAAGGAATTTAGCCTTTTTTCTGAGAGCAGTAGAAGGTCCCTAAAAAATGTTTTCAGCTTGGGTGGAGTTGGGGCGAGACCTGATCACTCTGGCAACAGAGTCTGGTAACAGATTGAAGGTGAGTTGACTTAGGGGATCATGGGAGATTGTTGGAGTCAAGGGCCAGAAAGGGGAAGGTGGTGGCTTAAACTGGAGGCCGAAATGGCGAGGTGGGTAGATCGTAGGATGTGGTGATGGGTTGCATGTGGCTGCTGAAGAAAGAGATGTGTTAAGGTCTCAGAACCGGCCAAGTGTCGGTGCCACTAGCTGAGCCAGAACAGAGAAGGTGCAGGTCTGAGGAGAATGTGTAGTTTTGGATAGGCTGAGAAGTCAAGGTGTGAACTCAAAAGGTTTCATCCTTAGTAGGCTTGCGAATTCCCTTTCTAGGAGAGAATACTGTCACTCCACCAGCACCCCTGTTACAACTGCTCCAGCCCCTCCCACCCATTTGCTGCTCGCTTATGCCTGAATGTTATTAACTGAAAACAAATCTTTTCCTTCATTAGAAGTAAATATGTTTAAAAAGCAAATTGTGAGTAAGGCTGTGCAGCAGAGTGAATGGTTTTTCAGGGAGAGGAGGTGGGAGAATGCTTTGTTTACAAAAGCTTGAAGGAGCTGGAAAAGTGCTGTTTGGGAAGATGAACTTAGAAAACACTCATGAGGGAGAAAAGGAAGCAGAATTGAGATTCCACTAAAGAGATCTGAAAAGCCAGGGTACTACAGGTGCACCTGAGTATGAATTTAGAATGGCCTTTACTCTATCGTTAACTTGCAGGCTTCTAACATAGTATTTTCATAATCTTCTTCTCCATTTAGCAATATTTAAAGCACCCTCTTGTTTCGAGAATGTATAGTTTTGTGGCTGGTATGACCAGCGAGAGATGGTAACTTTTAAATGTGTTGGTTGGGTTGCAAGGAGCAGTACTTTTACATCACCATTTGGAAATATTGGAGTGGTTTGGTCTTGCAGCTGCCCATTAATTCATTCCAAAAAAAAGGAAAGGCAAAGCCTTGTGTCTTTGCACGCGTGCTACTTAGAAGCCAGCAGTTCTGCAGGCTGTTTCCCGAGGTCAGACTCTCTTGGGAGGTATTACCTTGACTGCAGGTAACTGCCGTGGCTATGAGCAATGCCGGCCTGGCCACCATTGCCCTCTTCTGGTAAGGGGCTAATGCTACAAATGTACTGAGTTTTACAAGGAAGGAAAACTCAAGCTCATTTTTCACTTTTGGTCAACTGCACTTTGCCAGCTGGCATAAATTCCTACAATGAAATGAATGT
>NW_011888788.1:7023774-7040031 GCF_000151845.1 Pteropus vampyrus
GATTGTTGGAGTCAAGGGCCAGAAAGGGGAAGGTGGTGGCTTAAACTGGAGGCCGAAATGGCGAGGTGGGTAGATCGTAGGATGTGGTGATGGGTTGCATGTGACTGCTGAAGAAAGAGATGTGTTAAGGTCTCAGAACCAGCCAAGTGTCGGTGCCACTAGCTGAGCCAGAACAGAGAAGGAGCAGGTCTGAGGAGAATGTGTAGTTTTGGATAGGCTGAGAAGTCAAGGTGTGAACTCAAAAGGTTTCATCCTTAGTAGGCTTGTGAATTCCCTTTCTAGGAGAGAATACTGTCACTCCACCAGCACCCCTGTTACAACTGCCCCAGCCCCTCCCACCCATTTGATGCTCGCTTATGCCTGAATGTTATTAACTGAAAACAAATCTTTTCCTTCATTAGAAGTACATATGTTTAAAAAGCAAATTGTGAGTAAGGCTGTGCAGCAGAGTGAATGGTTTTTCAGGGAGAGGAGGTGGGAGAATGCTTTGTTTACAAAAGCTTGAAGGAGCTGGAAAAGTGCTGTTTGGGAAGATGAACTTAGAAAACACTCATGAGGGAGAAAAGGAAGCAGAATTGAGATTCCACTAAAGAGATCTGAAAAGCCAGAGTACTACAGGTGCACCTGAGTATGAATTTAGAATGGCCTTTACTCTATCGTTAACTTGCAGGCTTCTAACATAGTATTTTCATAATCTTCTTCTCCATTTAGCAATATTTAAAGCACCCTCTTGTTTCGAGAATGTATAGTTTTGTGGCTGGTATGACCAGCGAGAGATGGTAACTTTTAAATGTGTTGGTTGGGTTGCAAGGAGCAGTACTTTTACATCACCATTTGGAAATATTGGAGTGGTTTGGTCTTGCAGCTGCCCATTAATTCATTCCAAAAAAAAGGAAAGGCAAAGCCTTGTGTCTTTGCACGCGTGCTACTTAGAAGCCAGCAGTTCTGCAGGCTGTTTCCCGAGGTCAGACTCTCTTGGGAGGTATTACCTTGACTGCAGGTAACTGCCGTGGCTATGAGCAATGCCGGCCTGGCCACCATTGCCCTCTTCTGGTAAGGGGCTAATGCTACAAATGTACTGAGTTTTACAAGGAAGGAAAACTCAAGCTCATTTTTCACTTTTGGTCAACTGCACTTTGCCAGCTGGCATAAATTCCTACAATGAAATGAATGTTTGGTTTAAAATGTTGTAATGTATACTCAGACCATGGAACCATGTGAGGGTCTAACCTTATTTACAGTTTTGGCTTATGGGGAGTACCTTAGATATCCATATCATTTTCCACAGTTTGGCCACTTTCTCTTTGGCAAAAAAGATTTCTTTCAGCCTTTTCTCTGCCTACGATACCCTGTCTGGCTGCTTCATTAACTAACACGTGTGAATTTGCATCATCGATAATGGCAGCAAATGCAAGGAATATGGTTTTAATAAAATTTTAGTATCTAATATCTCTGAAGCATTAGGGCACAGAACATTATAGGCTTGGGATAAACAATTCATATTCAATAGGGGCATTTTGGCATTTCTTGGTGACATATTTACACAATTTATAATTTAGAGATGAGTTTATGTTACATGGTAAATCTTAAAAATATGTTAAAATAACTAACTCCATTGGGAGGGGGCAATGAGAATATAGGTTACCATGGTGGTTTGTGCCATACCTAAAGGACAGTTCCCTTTGTCCTACTGGTGTTCATTCTTTTCTGATCAATCTATGATTGGCAACCCCTCTTTCTCTCTCTAACTGAGAGAAAGGTAAGAATTCAGGTGAACTAATTGGGCTTTGCTATGTAAAGCAACCCTATAGTGAATACCTAGAATGGAAATACTGTTTTGCAAGGCATTTCAGCACTTTCTTAATTTAAAATTTAGATTTTTAAATGACCCATTAAGTAGCTATTTGATATTTAAAACCTGGAGAGTATCATAATTAAAAGCTAGCCACCATGCTTGTTATAATTTTTAAGGATCTGAGTACGTAATGTTGATTTTTTAAAGCTGGATCAATTTGATATTTCAGTTCTGTTGATCAATGTAATTTTTCTAGGAATTTAATAGCCATAGGACATATATTTAATAGTCGTGATCTCATTATGATATCAATATGCATGAGAAAACTCCTTAAGTATTACCCTATCTACCCCTATGCAGAGACCCCTATGCAAATTGCCCCAAATAAAAATGGTTAACTATCTCTCAAGAGAATGGGCAGCACTGTCATTAAATTTTTACAAAAATAATTATGTAGTCTGTTTCTAAAATGTTATCTGTTCAGAGTTTCTGCATTTATTTATTTATCCATTCATTTATTGATTTAGGCCTTGTTAAAAGTTAACAATGATATACAAATGCATAATAGAGTGGGGGTAGCCTGTCAGTTGGCCAGGTGATGAATCATGGAATAAAATTGCTTCTTTTATAAAATTAAACCTTTAACCCTGTGGGGATAAAAAGCCCTCATTGACAATGTCTGGCCAAGTTCAAAGCTAAGAGGACCCCTTCTGTGTTGTTCTAGGCATTTGGGGGGATGAACAGCAGCCCCATTTCTTCTGGCTGGGCATTTTGTAGTACTTCTTTGACTCTTGACCATTTGCCCCTCTTTCTCTTCCTCCTCCTGGCTGGCCTTAGATCCCTGCAAACTCTCCAGTGCCTAAGAAGTCAGCTGACTTCGTATAGCCATTTCTAAAGCAGGGTTTTTCCACTTGGACACTGCAGTGTGGACTAGATGATTCTTTGTTGTGGGCTATCCTGTGCATTGTAGAATGTTTAGCAGCTTTCCTGGACTCTACCCCGTTAGGTGTCAGTAGTGACAACCCTAAATGTTTCCAGACACTGCACATTGGGGCAGCGGGGAGAAAGACGGGTGATTTTTGCTTCAGAACCACAGTTCTAGATTATGAATGATATATTTCTTTTTCTGTAGCTTTATTACTTGGAGGTACACTGCATTGTCACACCACACCTCATCAGAAGGTGCTGATGTATGGCACACGGTGTATTTTAGCCTGATGATTCCATAATTTGATGAATTCCGGGTGGGAATAGGTTTCCTGTTGAGCGTTAATGCCCAAGGCAGAGTTCGTCAGGAGGTACATACCAAAATTAATTTAATTTAGCTTCTTATTTCTCACCAAGAAAAAATTTAGTTCTCCTGTTTGTTAAATTAGGAACAGGCATCATAAAACTTTATTTCATAGAAATAACTGTGAACTTCATAATTGTATTAAAACAGATGATGAAGGAAGGATAGAAGCAGGCAAATGATAGATCTGGAAAGATAAGGAAAAGTAGAATCTGATTTGGAAAGAAGGAAAAGGAATTTGAGGAGAATAGAAAAGAGATTGAAGAAGAAAGACAGATGATTTTAAATATTTTAAAAATTGTCATCTGCTGCTCATCTAGCTGTAGAGTTCTTGTCTTGAAATATCACTTGTTACCTTCTGTATATTCAAGAGATTAGCATATTTATCAGTGTTCATAGATCTTCAGTTGCTCTAATTAGTAAATCTTCCGAGGATTCCTGGAGGGAGGGAGAGTGAAAGAGAGGGAGCGAGGCGGGGGTGAGGGGTGGCGGGAGGGGGGAGGGGGGAGGTTTGCCGGTACAAGGAAGATCATTATATTTCGGTTTGTGGGGAAAAAAAATGACCAGTGAAATATCGCCACCAAGGGAAGATGGAATCAAGCAGATTCAGCCAGATGCCAGGATCTGCCTCCCTATCTCTAGTTTATAAGAGTATATGTAGGCTCCAAATTTAAATAGTTTGAAGGTGATATTTTCTATAGTGGTTCTCACCCCAGCCATATTACATTCAGGTATGGAACTTGTAAAATGTACTGATGTCCAGACCCCTTCCCGAAAGTCTGATTTAATTGGTCTGGGGTAGAATTTGGATGTGGGCTTTAAAAATTCCCCAGGTGATTCGAATGTGCTGCCTTATAAGGGTTGCTAACACTTATTTCTAGGTGATTGATATACAGTGTGGTCTCCAGACCAGCAGCATCAGCATCACCTGAAATTCTGTTAGAAATGCGCATTCTCAGCCTCGCCTCCAGTCTATGAAATAAACTCTGAGGGTGAGGCTTTCCAATTGTGTTTATAACAAACCGATGCATGGCTCAAGGTTGGGAAACACTGTCAGGCAGTGGGTATAGTGCTTGGAAGACATTGAACCCTGGGAATCAAGGGTATGTAATAATGGATGTCGGAAATATTACTCTAAAGGCAATGATACTGTCTTCAGAGTTCAGTCGCCTCAGGAGACTTCACTTCTCCAAGGAGGAATGCCTGGGAGCCGTAACTTTCCACTGAGAGCCTTCATAAGGCTTAATTGCTAATGTGTAGGTAGCAGCTGATACCGAGTTGTCCCTCCCACTCGTTTCAGCTAAGCTTTCAAGCTCACTCTCAATATTCTTAATTAATGATCTTCAGCTTCTGAAGCCATTTCATCAGTGGCCTCCTGTCCCAGCACGTTTCCCCTTTGAGCAGTCTTTAAAGAGGGTGTTATTCCCACCATTCAATTAGAAAAGGAAAGTAGAGGTAGGTGGCTCTAAACAAGTCCTGTGACCAATTAGCTACCTCCCTTTATTCCTCTTTGTAGTTCTCTAAAAATGGGTCAGGGGAAGAAAAACTGGGGCTCTCTCTCACCAGCAGACCTCGCCTGTGTTTGTCTAACATTCTTCTGTCCCATTTGGTATTTCAATTTCCTGCCCTGGGCATGAATTGGTTGAAAATTCCCTTTGAACTCCTGCTCATTTTGTAGAAACTTGATGAAGCAGTGATGAAAGTAGTTACAGGATTGTTTCCTGAGTTCTGAGAAGCAGAGCAGAGTAGGAAGGGAAATAAATTCAGCACCAAACACGAAGGTTCATTCTCTGCAAAAGCCAAGGGATTAGGAACGATTACAGTGGCTGCAATAATAATTTTAAGAATTCTCCTTGAATTTTCTTTTCTGATTTGATAAAGCAGGGTCACAGTGAAAGGGGTGAAAGGTGAAGGGAAACTTAAACTTCTTAATCCTCTAATGGGGAGTAACAGTTTTTATTGCTTCGTTTTCTATTTACAAGGAAAACACCTTTAAATAAAACTGTTCTATTGGATCAGCACCGTCCTTGGTAAAGTTCATAGAAATTTCCCAGGTTAGTCCCTGTCATTCCCTTATATGCAGTCCTAAGGAGCTTCTGGAATTCCCTACGGGATGGGAATCCCCCTTGCATCACTGGGCACTTCCTACTATGGGGTTCCCAGCGTTGTTTTCTCTTTTGGTTTTAGTCTCTCACGAAAATAATAGAACCAGGATTTCTGAACCAGGAGTCACTTTAAGGAAGTATCTGTGTTGTCCATGTAACTACATGCAGCTAATTAAATTAACTAATGAATTAATTGCTAATAAGCCAATTTAAGTTAATTGGAGTGAAATAAAATTCAAAATTCGCACTAGCTTCATTTCAGGTGCTCAGTAGCCACATGTGGTTTGTGGCTAAGGTATTAGCACAGATACAGAACATTTCCTTCACCACAGAAAGTTATTGGAACAGCGCTGGGCAATTTTGTCACCCTCATTAGTTGGGAAACTGGGACTGAGATCGATGTCATTATTTGTTAACTACTCCCGATTTATTACTTAACTGCTGCTTGTTAACTACTACTGTATTTTTTCTCTTTGAATTTAAGCCTAACCACGTCACTGTGAGAGCAAGCATGGTTACCCCCATTTCACAAACACGAGGATTGAGATTCAGAGAGCCTGAGAGACTTGTCCCAGGCCATATGGCCAGTAAAAGGTACAGCCAGTGTTTAGAAACACATCTGCCTGATTCTAAATCCCTTGCTTTATATATTAAATTGTCTCTTAGAAGATGAGTTCTCTGATTCTTGAGATCAGAAAGCCCACACATCTTTAGGGGTACACTGAAAAAATAAAACCAGTAACCAATGGCGTATTAGATGATCGAAGTGGCTAATCATTAATATGCAGCAAGTCGATAGCCTATTTTTTCCTCTGTGGTTTTCATCACTCCTCACAACTAGACCAGCATCATGTAATAACAGGGCAATATTTATTCAGTTGTCCACTTGCATGTGTTTTATGTCAATACGTAAAGTTTGATCTCACACCACCTCCCATGGCAGGTCATTTCCCGGTTGGAAAGCCTGCCCATTTGAAAGTCTTCCTTATGTGAAGCCAGTGCCTGTCTCTTTGTGATTTCTCTGCTCTCGCCTGATTCTGTATCACATAAGGCCCTCAAGAACTAAAAAAAGATCATTTTCTTACATTTAAAAATTAAGTCCTGGTAATATTATTTTATCCTGATGGTTTTCTTATTTTTTAGGTAAATTATTCTATTTTTTTCAACCGATCCTTGTAACGTGATTTTAAGTGTTGCTCCTATCCTGGTCACTCTTATTTTAATACATGACAATTTGTCTTAGTTGGCATGTTGAGACTAATTGAGCACTAAATGCATAAAGCATAGCCAAATAATGCTTATGCTGGCCACTACTGTGAGGCAACCTAAAATGAAATTACCATCACTGACAGCCATAGCATTGTGCTGACCACTTAGAAAGCTTACTCTTGACCACAGATACCTCTGTGAGGGCTGTTAGTTTTTTTTTGGAGCCAAATCATGGCCCTTACCTATATCCTTGTTAAATTCCATCTGATTAGATGGATCTCATCTTTCTGAGTCACAGAGAGACAGGCTGTGGGGGGTTTGTTTGTTTGTTTGTTTGTTTTTGCCGGATACAGTTTTTGCTACCCAGATATTTCCTAGCCCCTCCTGTTCAGCATCATCCACCTGTTTCATAGGCATGTCTACTATATCTTCATCCATATCACTACTAACAATGTGGACCAAGACCAGGGCCAAGGAAATAGCTCTTCACCATCTCCCCCTCAAGTTGCAGTTTGGCCATTAATGGCTTCTGTGGCTAATGGCTGTTGAACTAGTTACCAATTCGTCTAATTGTCATTTCCTCCATCCCTATTTTTCTGTTTTTTATTCATCAGGATTTATTTGTTTAGTCATAGTTTCGGGTTTTTTTTTTTTCAGTTAATATTTATTGAGCTCTTACTGTGTGCCAGGCAAATCCTTTTGTAGGTAGAACTCTTAGGGTTTGCTAATAGATTAGATACAGAATTTAAGGGGAGAGGCATCAGAGATGATGCCAAAGTTTTTACTTAAATGGAGATGCAGAACAGGCACTTGGATACATGTATCTGGAACTGGGGGGAGGTCCAGGCTGGAGCAGAAACATTAGGCATCATCAGCATATGAACTGCAGGTATCTGAAACCTTGAGACTAATGAGATGGTAGCTAGAGACAGGAGAGGTCTAAAGACTGAACTCTGTTCAAATGTTGGTGTAATGGGATGAGCCAGCAAAGAAGACTGAGGAACAGTGGCCAGTGATGAGGGAGGAGAACCAGGAAAGTGTGGTGGCCCAGAAGTGAGGGTTTCAAGGATCAAGTGAAAAAAACACTTTGTTAGATGGCAGCGAGAGGTCAAGTAACATGGGGACCAAGAATTGACCATTGGATTGACTACATGAAGGTCATCAGTAACCTTGACAAAAGCTGTTTTGGTAGAGTGGTTTGGACGAAAGGATGTCACGGGAAACTTTGCCTCATTCCTGACTGAGAATCATGTCTTCTTTGTCAACCACATTGTACCATTGCCATAGTCTAGGAATGTTGTCAAAGAAGAAGATGAGGTTCGTTTTTCATAATTTGAGTTTTCTTCTGGATCCTTTCTAATAATCTGTTGGGGATTAAATTTATAGTGGCAAAATCTATCTCTCTCTATTGCAAAGTATGATATCATTTGACTCTCTCTGGGATCTCATTGCAACTCCAGTTCTCCTCATCACCTCAATGCCTAAGCCATGTGCAGTGCCCATCCCTTCCATGCCATGGGATGGGTCCCCTTAAGCCCAGTGATCTGAACTCATATAAAGGACTTAGGTGCATCTATGGCCATGCCACCCTGAACACGCCCGATCCTGTCTGATCTCGGAAGCTAAGCAGGGTCGGGCCTGGTTAGTACTTGGATGGAAAACCTGGTGCTGTAGGCGTTAAAAATAAATGAAGGAAGGAAGGGAAGGAAGGAAGGGAAGGAAGGAAGGAAGGAAGAAAGGAAAGAAGGAAGGAAGGAAGGAAGGGAAGGAAGGGAAGGAAAGGAAGGAAGGAAGGACTGACTTAGGTGCAATTGTATGACCTCCCTGTCTGTTTTGGGCTTACAGCCTCCTTCTTTTCCATTTCCAGACTTTTATTTCTTTCTAAGGTTCTACCTCCATCTGGCAGGTAGATCTATTTTTTTCTTGAGATTTTCATCACCATATTTATCATCCTAATCCAGAGATGATTTTTAAAATGCTCAGTAAGGCACTATTATATCTGTGGTTATTAGCCCTGGCTGTACATCACATTTACCTCTAGAAAGTTTTATTTTTTTCTTTTTAAGGAAAATCATAATTTGAGTTTCTTACAACTCAAAGGGAATCATTTTATCATCATCATCAAACTGTGATGTTCTTGTGAGTTTTAGAGTTGTAACATATTCTGCTGAGCTATCTACTTCTATTGTGTTACATTGTGAAACCTAATCAGATATACATATTTTTCCTTTCTAATGTAACCTCTAAAAATTTTGCTGCATTGTGTACGAAGAATGCCAGGAGCAGTCCTCAGGAGATATGGTACCTTATAGCAGTGATTATTAAACTTGAGCATGCACCAGAATCATCCATCCAAAGGACTTGTTAAAATACAGGAGACTGGGCCCCACCCCTAAAATTTCTGATGGGAAGTCTTAATTTGCATATCAAACAAGCTCCAGGAGATGCTGATGCTGCTGGTACTTTGAGAGCTCCAGGAGATGCTGATGCTGCTGGTACTTTGAGGGCTCTAGGCTCTAGTGGACAAATATCCTTCAAGTTGTACACACAGAGAGCATTCTTGAACTGGCAGAACCAGGATGATAAGCACATCCAAGGGTGGAGAGAGGGCTGGTATTGACTTGGTTGGGCTTCTCTGAGGCCCTGGTAACCCTGAGCCCTGCACAAGTGGAAACTTTTCATGTGCAGTAGGCCTCAGGAAGTCTGTTTTGGTTTGAAGCCATATATGTAGATTATGTTTGCCCTCCTTACCTCTATACTAAAGGTGGCCTGGAAAGCACTACCCTTTCCCAGTTTAGAAGGGCAGATGTAGCCCCCTTTACCAACAGTACTTACATAATATTAATACTCCAGGAAAAATTATGTGACAGCTGGATTGAACAGAGTGTGCCTGCCATGGCTTTATCTGGCAAGTCCTTTGGTATATTTGAAAGTAGACAAGAGGATTCCAGAGAAAAGATATTGATGTGGGGGGATTCCTAAAATTATTTTACATTTAACTAAATCCCTGTAAGTCACCCAGAATCCCCAAAGCAGTCATTAAAGACTCTCGGGTGGTCCCCCAATCCCCGGGAGGTAGGGAAATTGTGCTACCTATCTTTTATCTCCCTTCCTCTTTTAGGAAATCTCCCTCCAAGACTGACCGCCCTTTTGAATAATCTATGAATTGTGGGCATTGATCACTAGGGGAATATTTACAGTTTTTCTTTTTTCATTTTGATTAATTTATAATTTGTCATAAATGTCTTTTACTCATAGGCTGCACTGCTTTTCTTTTGTTCTTGACATTGAAGAGTATCAAGATTCTCAGGGATATAAAAGACTATATTCTAATAATTCAAACCCACATTCCATAGCTTCTTGATAACACATACAGGATAAAATTGTGAGCAGAATTTGTGGGGACTAACACCCTCTTGTTTACCAAATCCCATTTTCAGATTACTTAATGGTTGGTGGTAATTGTTCCTGACATGCACCTGACGGGTCAAAATGTTGCTGACTGTTGAGTGTTGCTTGTTTTCCTAGCCCTTCAAGGCCCTCTCAGCCCAAGTTCCCTACAGACAAGTTTATCATAATTTCCATCAGGTTACTTATTTTCATGTTTCCTTTTGCAGAAATATGTGAGAGGAGAGCTCATGTTTTTACCTTGTAATCTGGTGTGATTACAAGCCATCTGTTCTTCTAAGAAGCAATGTGTGGCCAGAGTAAAACTGTGCAAAACAAGTATGAGACGTTTATTAGCTCTTAGTAGGAATAGGTGGAAACCTGTGCCCTATCTATTTGTAAATCTTATGGAACTGACGATTCAGAGTTCATTTAAAATGCCCTGGAATTTGAGGCAAATTCTACCTTTGGAAGAAAACAAAACAAAACAAAATAATCCCTGATCCATATTTCTTTCTTGAGCCCCTTGTATGGCTGGCACTGTGCTGAAACCCTGTATCTTCATTCTTTCATTTAATCCTCCAAACAACACCATATGGTGTTTTTCATTATTTCACATTGCAGGAACTTACCTAGAGTTGGGGAGTACTGGGGTTCGGGGCAGGGGTTTGAAATCGGCTCTGTCCTGCCCTCAAACCATGGTGCTTCTTGCTGCACATGCTCGTCTCCTGAAGAATAGTGGCCTGAATGTTAATTTGAAAGAATAATGTCTTGGAAATCATTAGGGAAAGTGTCTGAAGAAATGAAGTCACCACTTATCTTTCAAAGTGAGTGAACTGAGGGCCTATTCTTAACTACACCTTGATGTAGTGTTGGGTTTCAGATCAGCCTCAAATACTACCCAAAGTTCCAGTGGCATATATTAAGTTTCGGTATCTTTATCAAACCACTTTGGTTGGCCTTTGCTTTATTCCCAGCACCACATCGCTTTCCTTCCCAAATCTTATCCAGGAAGATGGTGAACCGCTGTATGAGCACTCTAAGCAAAAAAAAAAAAAAAAAAAAACTGTCATAGTAGGGGACCAGAGACGTTTTACTGAAGGACATCAGCCTCTTACTCTGTTCGTTCGCGCTTTTAGGAGTTATCGTTAGCTCTGCTTTTCTGTTCTCTTTCTCATACCTTCGTGGTTTGCTCCTTACACACGTAAAATCTTTTCCCAGCCATAGCAATAAAGCTGTTAAGAAAAACAAACAAGTGACTGGAAAAGTGTACATCCCTGACCTGTAGTCAGAAGTCGCACAATAGGCACCAAACAGGAGAGAGACACTCCCTCTCTTCCTGATTCCTTTTCATTTCAGACAAGTCACACCCTCCCCTGTATCCCTTTCAACCAGAACAACTTGAGCACAAAGTAATAGTCATCCATTTGCAACCAAGGAATCCCCACACGTATTTCCTCCAGTGGATCTGAAATCACATCATCAACCAGACTTGGCAGTTTGTTCCTTCTGATGGGAAGGTGGGAACGTAACCAGCTGGAATGGAGCATTGGGCACCACTACGCACTTTCTGGGGTGACGTTATTCTGTGCATATGTGAGGCAACCTTAGCTGTAAACCATGAGCAAGAAAATGCCACAGGTGTTTCTTGTTCTGAGGACAGGGTACAGATGAGAGAGTGGTAATCCATTTTAGAGAGAGGCCAGGAAGACACTTAAGTAATTTTCATCACTGTATTTTTTCATTCATTTAACAAATACTCTTCACTGTAATCTATGTGCCAGGCCCCATTATAGGCACTGATAACCCAAAGGTAACAGAAGGCAGCTCTTCCTTGAGGCCACTCATGGGAGATGGATGTTTACAGCCTGTGACGAGTTCCACAACAGAAGCATGAATAAAGTGCTGCGGCGGCAGAGAAAAGCCTAATCCTGCCTGACAGTGTTGGAGAACACTTTGGGAAAGAAGAGCTCATTGGTCACTAAGATTTTCGCCTCCTCCAATTCCACTGAGTGTCTCCCTTTTCCATGGCTTAGACTATGATTTCTAGCCATGTGACTGGCATTTTCTGTCATTGGTTGCCAAGTCTAAATCATGCCCGCAGAAGTCAGCATAGCAGGAAATGTACTTTCCTGTTCTGTATTCCAAAACGACAGTGGATTTTACTGCTGTGCTTGAGTGGCCCATAGTGAACTGATGAAGGACAGTATATGGTGCTAGACTCCGTGTGGCTCTTTTGTAACCTTTACAGTAGGGCAAACATTATGTGAGCAAATAGAATCCTAGCTAATGGTTGCAAACCAAAATGCAACCAGGAGGCGAGATCATAAAGTGGAAGGCCCCTTGAAAGAGATATAATTGTGTCCATTCTTTTTACATTGAGGGAAACTGACACAGAAGAGAGGTGGCACACCCCTCCTAAACTGGGGAGTCCTCAGAAGAGATTCACAGCTTTGGACTTCCTGCACCAGGCCGTTCTCCCATTTGTCACCAGACGGCTTTCTCCAGGTGCTGTGATCTCGAATTCAGGCTGTGTCTAATTCTGTTAAGATTATGGAGTATTCCTTATATCTGGCCTGACAAGTATTGCCAAGTTGGCAAGGTACCACACCAAACAAAACCCAGCCGTGATCACCAGGGATCTTCTAAAAGAGAAAGAGAGCTCTTAAGTTTCTCAGTGTTTCCAGAACACTGAGTAGTAATAGTTTATGCCTCTCTGGGTTGTCTTGAGAATGAAATGCAATAATGTACTGAAAAGTCTTGACACACAGTATTTGGCACACAGTAAATGCTCGGTGAATCTTAGCTATTGTTATTGCCAACTTCTTCGCCCTCAGCAAGTTTATGCAGTTAGATTAAGGATGTAATGTATTCCAATAGAATGACTCTTTATTCTTCTATTCCCTGACCTGTCTGCTGGTTTAATGTGAACGCCATCCTAAAGGTATGCGGGTTTCTTTTCTCGAATATAACCTCCAAGCTTAGATTTCTTGGACAAGTGTTTTAATAAGGAACAAGCCGAAGGGGTTAAATTGACAAAATATTTGAGTTGACTTTTCTTCAGCTTTAACTCTCTGGATAGTCTTGTTAATGTCGGGAGACCTCTCTTCCTGCCTCATCATCCCCACCCCACCTTTCATGTCATTTATTGCTGTAGTCCTTTGCTGCATTCCTTCCCCTTCTCATCCCTCCTTGTCCCTAACCACTCCTCCTGCCCCAATCTCTCTGTGGTGGAGCTTTCACCACTGCACTGCACTCTTATTTCAAGAGGGTACCCCACAGGGGCAGCTTCAGTATCTGAACTCAGTGCCTCCCTTCAAGCATGAAGTCTAGCTGCCCAGGGAAGGGAACTGAGTGACACTGTTCAATATTCTTGGTTCAGTCACAGTGCTAATGGGCAGCCATGGCTGCCCCCCTCACCCTGGAGGTATAAATAGGGGGCCAGTTCCCAAGTACAGTGGAGTGGATTCCAGGCTAGGAAGCCTTGAATGTGCCCCCCACTGTGGGTCCTGGTAGAGTCCTGAGTCACCTTCCACCGGGGATATTTCTTCCAAGTAATGCATGGCAGTGGGCTTTGGAGTCTAACGTATTTGGGTTTGAATCCTGGGTCTGCCCTTTACTGCCTGTGTAATATTGGACTAGTCCTCACCTTCTCTGATTCCACTTGCCTTATCTATAAAATGTGAGTAATAGCTGTGTTCCCTCACGGGTCACTGGCGAGGATTAAGTCGAATACTATAGGTAAAGCTTAGCCAAAGCCTGCAACACAGGTGCTTTATAAATGGCACTAAACTTTCTTTCAAAACCACATGACTTTTTAATTTCCTCCTGTAATATATATGCAGTTTGTTTTGATATGAAAATATTTAATATTTTTTTGAAGCCTTATATTAAAGTTGATACTCCAGCAAGATAATTGCATATGTTTTCATGAAGCCCTTCAGGAGAAGCATCTTTCTAGATTTAGTACCAGGAATGATTGAGTAATTCTCAGCACTGATTCATTGTCATCTTATGGCCTCTAGTTGACCTTTCATTTTTTATTTTGGTACCTGGCAAAATCAGAGCCCAGTGTTGTAGAGGCTTAGGACTATGGTGGGAATTTTGTACAAACATATCATTGGTTTCATTTTTATGTTTTACTGTTTTTTTATTTTTTATTTTTTTACTTATTTTTTCCATTTTTAATCTGCCTGTTTAATCCAAGCTGCCTGAAATTCTTAGTCCAGGCGGGTGTAAAATGCCAGTGACAATTTCAACAGACCCATAGGGATGAGCTGCCTGTGAACACGCCTCATGGGCATGGTTCAAACTAGTCACATGCACAGGGCGTTATGCTTGCTCTTCCTCCTCTCAAACCCAACCACATCCTTTTGATTCTGACTTTTGGGCATCTTGCAAATCTGCCCCTTCCTCTTCACCTCAGGATCACCTTCCATTGTCTCTTGTTTGGATTCTTGTGGTGGCTTTGAACCTGTATGCCTGGCCCTGGCGATTTCCCTGCCAGGCCGTGCTCTCCACGCCTGCCTGAGAGAGCTCTCCAGCATGCAGGTCTCCTCGGCCCCCGTGGCCTGTCCAGGGTTCCTCTATGGTCTGAACCCTCCTGCCATTGGCCTCATCTGTTGCCCTGTTTCTGCATAATCAGACTCTTCTGTCCCTAGAGCACCCCAAGCTGTTCGGGTCTCTTTCATTGTGTGGGTGCTATTCCTTTTTCTTTCTCCAACACTTGCCCTAATCCGCAAGTGCCCTCTTCTCTGGCCTCCCTCTGGTCCTTGGGTGTGTGCTGTGATCACACTTCCTACAGTGCTCTGTTCTACCCCTTCGTCTCTCAGGGTCTGGCCCAGTGCCCCTTTGAAACTCAGTGGGGGAATTAATGAATGATGAATGAATGAGAGAATGTGGAAAACGTTCCACATATCTCAGAGTTCTGAACCTACTTCTGAAATGTCTACGTGTTAGCATTTTACCTTTATTTTACACCTAATGTAAAATTAGAAAACAAGACCTCCCACCTCTAAAGACTTGGTAATAGTTCAAGTTAAGTTGCAGCTTTGGAATTCTTTGGAATTCTTAGGTAGGAAAAATCACCAACACGCTTGTTTGGCATTGAGTTTAGGGTGAGGTCATCCTAGGATCCTTGTATTATTCCTTTTTTTCAAAATGTGGAAAATGACTGGTTGTCACTGGTCATGACATAGTTGTCGCCACTCCAGAATAGGAAGGAGGAGGTTGTTCTATGACACGTCAGTGTCCCAGGCTGAATCAGAATGGCCTTGTCCCCAAAATGGGCTCAGAACGCTCAGTTTGCAGATAGGGCTGTAGTTTGCCCAAAACTCAGAGCTCCTTTGTCCTGTCATTTGTTCATTCATTCCTTTCTTCATTTCATTAAGTATTCAGCACTTATTGTGCTCTGGTACTGTGCTAATCCTTGGGGTACAGAGTCATGTGCAGAGCTGAGATATGGACCCTCTCTCTTCCAGGGACCTAACAGCCAGGCAGGGGAAGCTCCTATGTGGACCAGCCATTTAATGCAGAAATAAATAAGCACATGAAGCATGTGCCTGATGCAGAGCAGAAGGTGACAGACTGTTCAGAAAAGCTCCACAGAGGTGCCCATGCTCCTGCTAGGGTTCAAGGATGCATAGGAGTTCACTAAGCACAGGAGCACTGAGGTGCACTGGAAGCAAAGGTCAAAAACAACAGGTGCCCAGGAGCAGTGGGAGATGGTGGGTGTGCAGGGCCTCTTCAGAAGCTTCGTGTTATGCTCAGAGCCGCAGCAGGAGTGCACTACTCCCGTTTTATGTTTGAAATTGCTCTGGTTGGGGCATCATGAGTTCATCCAGGACACCACGAGAAGGAGCCCCAGTGTTCCAAGTGGAAGATGATATGAGCCGCGGAACCAGAGAGGAGGGGCGTGTTTACCTCTTTAAGAGGTGAAATCTAGGAGACATGGTGACTGATTTTGGAGAGTTAGAGAAAGGGAGGAGTTAGGGTCTATTCCCAGGTTTTTGGCAGAAACTTATATGGGTGGAGAGGGCTAGAAACTGGACCAGGCCCTGGCCTTTAGACTCATAGCCCAGGGCATGGGATGTGCAGCTTTTTCTGGTAGCCTTTGGGCTCTTAAAGAGGTAACTGGGCCTGTATAAAACGAGCAGCTTTGGACTGAGAAAGAAGTGATGGTTAGTGTATTGCTCCTCTCAGAAGAGAGCTGGAGAGTTTATCTGCTGAGTAGAAATAACCTCCTCCTAATTAAGGAGAAGTGGAGGCTGTGCTGCTGGCAGCAGTAAGAAGCTTTTTTTTTTTTTAACTTCTGTTTACTCCTGAGAGAAAAGAGGCAGCAAAGGCTTGCGAGCAAGGAACTTTAGAAAGGCAAAATACCTCTGATTAGTGTGGGAGTTTGAGAGAGCTCTTGCTGAAGAACTCACAACTGCTGGCTGAGGAGGGAGAATCCTGCGGTGGGGGAGGGGACC
>NW_011888788.1:7041536-7087264 GCF_000151845.1 Pteropus vampyrus
AATCAGGCAGTGTGTATTCGTTTAGCCTTGTCTCTTTTGCTTAACATAATGTTTAGGATATTAGTCCATGTTGAGTGTATCCGTAGTGAGGTGAGGAGCATTCCATTGAATGAATATACTCCTGTCAGTAGACTTGGGTTTTCTTCCGTTTGGGCTATTATGAATAAAATTTCCATGAGCATTTGCTTACAAGTCTTTGTGTGCACATGCGTTTTATCTTTCTCAGTAAATACCTGGTAGTGGAATTGCTGGCTCAGTCAGTAAACACATATATGTTTATAGGGAACTGACCAACCATTTGCCAGAATGGGTGACCATTTTACATTTCCATTAGAGATGTGTGAGAGTTTAGGTTGCTCTACATCCTTACCGACATTTGCTGTGTCAATCTTTTTAGTCAATTTTAGTCATTCTAATAGGTATGTAGTAGTATCTCTTGGTAGTTTTAGTTTGCATTTGCCTGATGACTGATTTTGAACATTTTTTTTCATGTGTTTATTAGCCGTTTGTTTATCTTATTTGTGAAGTGTCTGCTCAAGTTTAGGTTGTTCGGGTTTTTTTTAATTGATTTGTATGGGTTCCTTGTGCATTTTGGATGTCAGTCCTTTATGTCAGATACATGTATTTATGAATATTTTTTCCATTCTGCAACATACGTATTCATTTTATTAATGGTGTCTTTTGATGACCAAGAGTTTTAAATTTTGACAAAGTCCAAGTGAACCATTTTTCTTCTATATTTAGTGCTTCTGGGTCCTGTCTAAGAAATCTTTTCCTACCCTAAAGTCAGAAAAACACTTTTGGTTTTTATGTTTAGCTCCATGATCCATCTTAAATTAATTTTTCTGTATGGAGTGAAGTAGGTGTCAAGTTTCATTTTCTTTCCATATTTACATTTGGTATTCTTACACCGTTAGTTGAAAATACTTTCCTTTCCCCATTAAATTATAGCACGGAATTTTAAAAAGAAAAAAAAAATTTTTTTCAGCCAAAGAGGTGCAAAAGTGACTTTTCCTTGTGGGCCATAAACAGACCCTCTGGGCCTCTTAGACCACCATCAACTTACAGTATTGGTCTTCTGTTCCTTTCTAAGTTAGATCTTCTTCAGTTATCCCGAGATTCTCAGAAATTACTTTGCTTGTAAGGTATGAGGATTTATAAGGCTACAACTTTTTACAGGGTCTGTAGCTGTGCCACAGAGCTGCTAGCCACATAGGTCCGCTTAAATTAAAGTGAAATGAAATTAAAAATTCAGCTTCTCAGTCACAGTTGCCACATTTCAAGTGCTCCGTAGCCCCAAATGTGTATGGGCCACCCTATTGAACAGTACAGATACAGACTATTTCCATCTTTGCAAAAGTGTAGGATAGCACTAGCCTATGGAATAAGAAGAGAGGCAGGCTTTGAATAGTTCTGTAGCTATTTTAATGAAACTTATTTAGTTTTGATAACTGTCATTCAGCATCTACTTTCCTCTCCTTGGTTCTTTTTCATTCGTTTGTGCTTCTGTTTCTATTCTAAGATGTGTTGTCCCAGCCAATCCTTTTGTCCATCTAAAATATATATCTGTATCTGTCCTACTTAGAAGAAAGAATTCCCTTGGCTGTCCACAGAACCAATGCTTACCTAGTTCTGACCTATTTTACTTCTCTCAGTGTTTGATAGTCTTCCAACTACCCATAGATGCCTGAGCATACCCCTTCAAGGTAAATATTTTGTCTTTGCTATCCTGATTAAAATGATATTTCTCCCTAGCATTTCTGCCATAGATATTAGATGGAGTAGTAGGTTATGACTTGTAGCCCGGCCCCCTAAGAATACTTCTGTCTAGTAGTGAACTTTGTTGCCATTTCATTATGAGCAACCACATAGGAATTCATGAGATTTTTCTCTCATTATTTGTTGGATGTAAGCTAACTCTGCCATTAATGTTTTCCAGTGTGGGAATTTTGCCGTCCTGGTGGATCTTCATATATCACCGCAAGATTCAAACAAAGATACCAGCTGGTTTTCTGAACAGAAGAAAGAGGTACCACAAAACTTTTCACTATTTAGATGCAGGTAGCTTCTGTTAGAAGACATATTAGCTCTTTCTAGCTTTCATTTTAATTAATAGGCAAAATATTGAGTGATATTAACCCTTGAAAACTAGCTGTTGTCTTCCCCATGACAGACATAAGCCTGCTTTTATTTTTTCCTTCAGAAACTGAACATCCATACATTTCATATGCAACTCTGTTATTTAAACCAGAAATTTCCTACCTCTTTGTTTTAGGGGAAGGTGGACTCTATATTAAAAAAAAAAAAGAAGAAGTTAAAGTGATATTTCAAGTAAGCAGGGATTTTAATCTGACTGGTTGGGAAGATATGGGGACTGACACCAGGCTAATCTTTCACACCTGTGTGAAATTGTAGTCTTCGGCACTTTTTTATCTTCTACCATCCTTTTATTAGCATGAGCCTTTGACAAGTGCAGAAACGTTTGACATGTTCTTTCTCTGACAGCTCTCAGTCACCAAGTGAATTGTCAGTAAAGTGACTCGCCGGTTGACTGGGAGCATGGTGTTTGACCTCCATGGGCTTTGGCCTCCTCGTCTGCAAGTGAAGGGCTTCTCTCAGAGGCTGTCTGAGACACTCCTGGCTCCCAGTGTCTGCAGCCCCAGCCAAGTGCTACTGTGGCAGAGGGCTAGAGGTGCATCAGCTCTCAACACATGCTTTGCTTCCTTCTCCAGGTCCCTGTTTACTAGAAAACAGAGATAGTGAGGCAGAGGCTTTTAGATAACTTTCAAAATATTATAGCACTTCATATGTCCATGATATTCATTTGTCATGATAGCTTCTTAGAGCTAGAAATAAAAGTTTTATTAAAGGGTGGTATATGAAGAAGACACTAGTGATAGTGACACACACAAAGGAAAAAAAAAAACCTATCCTGTAATAACTTTTCAGTCAGCTTTTGGAGATCAGTAGAAAAAAAATCTCCCTAAAAGAAAATTTATAGGGTACTACATTTCCAATCAAAAGGTAAAATTATCTGGACTTTGCTGTCATAATTTCACAAAGGATACTTGGTGGCCCGAAACTGTGAGCAGGAAAGCACAAGATTTGTTATGGTAGGATTTATCATTCAGGTAAATAACCATGGACTGTGCTTTTAAGACTTAATATATAGTAGGCCAGCATCTGCTACTACAACTCACTTCCACATAATTCCGAGCTTTGGCTTTATAACACCTGTCCCCACAATACAAAACAGTTCATTTCTTCAGAGTGACTAATATTCGCCTGAGGGGAACCTCACCCTAAAGGCTTCTGACTTGACTCAGATTAACAGTGTTCTAGAATCCACATTTTCTTCCATTATTTCCCAGCTGTACAACCTCAACCTTAGACCTTTCTTGTTGATATTTAGTCATTTTTGCTGAGTTAGTTTATTTGGAAGGCTTTAAAACAAAGCTATGAGTATGTGAATCACCTCCTAGCCAAAGCGTGAGGCAAGAATTTTCCAGGGTGCCACACGCAGCTGGGCTGCTCCACCTAGTACCTATATCCGGGCAGCAGGGCATGACTTAGCAAAGATGCCCAGTGCACGATTGGACCTGCAGAGCTCTGTTGCAGTGGCAGCTGCAACAAGGCAGGTCGTGCCAGCAAGTTGAGCTTTGCTCTCAAAGCTCTGTTTGCTGCTTTGCTCTCAGAGCAGATGGTTTGCTGCTTCTACTTTAAGTTGTTCTTTTAAAGTATGCTCACTGACATTAAAATTGCTCTGGGTTAGTGTGTATGTGTGAGAGAGAGAGAGTGAAAGAGAGAGAGAAAGAGAGAGGAGAAAAGCTAGTCAAGGAAAGTATATGACTATAGCCTATGTTCAGTGTCTCAATGCTTTCATCTTTTTTTATCATTAGATTATCTCATGATTGAAATTTCATGAGCAATCAGTTTGATTACATTTTAACAGTCACTTTATATAATAAATGTCTTAAGAATATCCAGTTCCTTTTCAGAAAAAGGAACTAATTACATGTATTAAACATATGTTTATTTTGAGTCCAGCACAAATAGTCTGTGTACCCAAACAGTCAAACTCAAACTGTTCCTTTGTAAACTTGAGGAAGCAAATTTAGCCCGTTAGCTTAGAGATTCTGTATGTATCTCTCTTGCTCATTGATTTTAATTTGGTCTTGTCATTTCCTCCAAGTTATCTGGGAATTTGTCTTTTCGTGCATTGCTCTGGTTCTGAAGAGAATGCTTTGCTGAGTGCGGTGTGGTCAGTTACTAGGATATCTTGACCACATAGCACTTGGTCTACCTTCCGTTTGTCAAACCTGACTCATCAAAGGAAAGCCCCGTAACTATAGGGAGAAAGTTTATGTATATGGGCCTTTGCTTTATTTTTGTAGTACTATTTTTAGTTCTAGCCTTATAGGGCATTTATGGCCAAATTTTAACAATCTTTGTTTCCATGTATGTCTTTCACATATTTTCAGGCTCAGTCATAGTTGAACCCTGCATGTGAAGCAAAATTCTTTAATTGTTAAAACAACAGTATGAGGCAAGGCTGCCTTTCTGTTGTGTGAACAATGCCAAAACACTCAACTGTAAACGGATATCTCTGTATTCCACAAGGCACTGCATCTTTGGGCTGCAAAATGAGAGCAAGAGAGAGGGGACCAGTATTTGTGTTTTATCTACAAACTCACATTTTGTAAGTTAAATCAAGGGTTTTCTATACTGTTTGAGTACATGTGTTTATAATAATAATAATGAAAAGTTTGGCTCTCATTGCCCGCTGAAGCAGCTTAAAACTTTTTCTCATTTCAATTTATGAAGATTTTAAGAGATCAACCTGAGATGGCATTGCAAGAAACCAGTGAAACAGGTTTGAGCTGACCTCTGCAACTCTGAGCCTTCTTCAGACTCTTTGGGAATTCAACCAGAATTATTAGTCCTTATGCATCAGTTCTAAATCTAAGAAATTAGGATTTGTGTGCAGTTTTTTTTCCTTTTCCTACTTTAGGTTACATTTTTCTGGTAGTATAGCTAAAATGGACTGTGTCTTCCCAATACATAGTTAGACTTTTAAAGTTTTGTTTTTCTTTTTATAAATAACACTGATACATAAAACAATAGACAGCTCCAGAAATTTGCTAGTGGTATGGTATATTGACATTGAATTAAAACCATGTGTTTCTGTTGCCTAATAAATATTAATCTACTTTAGTGAAATATGAGAAGTTAAATTCTTTTCATCATTAATAGGTGAATATAGTGTGCAGTTTTCACAAAAGCAAATGGGCATGCACAGTATCGTCAACAAGAGCATGGAAGAAAATCAGATTACTGGTTTCCAGCTCTCTGTTCAAGCCCCTACTCAAAGTTGTTCCTTTTTTTTAGTAGATCTGTAAACCTAAGGCCAGAAACTAATGAATGATAGTGTTTAGATTTTAAAAGTTTTCTGACCCAAATTTGAAAAATGGGAAATTTTTGTATAAAAATCACTGTTTCTGGCTCCTCTTGAACAAATTGGAAGATCTGGTCACACCGTGCCTTGTGTCCCTACATGAAACCATGGGATGCTGTCCCCCCTTCATTAATGGGGTTGGTGTCAGGGTTCTCTGAATACACCCTGGGTCCTGACTCTTACCTGCCTCCACAGTCCCCTGCTTGGCCACTGTGCTCTTTCCTCGGGCTCTTGCTACCAGCCAGTGATGGCTCTATTTGATTTTTCTATATGTCACAATACAACTGATATTTATGTGAAAAGTCTTTACCCCACTGATTTCATCACCTTGTCACCCTAAGTTTTACATTGAGGTGTTTTTATCTTCCTTTTAGAAATGTGAAACTGAGGCAGAGAGAAATTAAATGAATTTCTTAGATCACAAAGTGAACCAACATCATAGTTTCGAACAAACCAAAGTAGCAGATTTAAATCTTCAGTGTTATCCATGAGCACATATAACATTCCTTTTGGCATTCACAGCTAATTAAAAAAGCAAACGAAATGTTTACCGTTGATTTTTTTAATATGCGTGATGTTGACTTTTTTTTGTATTGCATTAAATCAGAAAATTATCTCTAATTATTTTAATTTACTTTAGGAAGTCTGTTTACTGTTAAAAGAAACCATTGATTCAAGAGTTAAGGAGTACTTGGAAGTTCGTAAACACCACAGACCGACAAATGCAGAATTCACAAGATCCAGCCCCTTGTCCTTAAAAGGTAGGCACAGAGAACTTTGATTTTGGATAAAATGTCTGCTCTGTAGCGATGGCAGTTATGTTTGACTCTGTCATGTTAGTACAGTGATGAACTTTAAAAATATGTTCTGATGAAGATGCTTTGTTCGGGTTAAGAAAATTAACCAAAAAGCCCCAAAAGGCTTTTAATGATAGGCAAAATGTATATATATAAATAGAAAATAAAAACATTCCTAAGGAAACCAAACTTTTTAAAGGATTTTGTTTTTGACAAGTAATCTTAAAAATAGATTTACATTAATACTGACTGGATTTGGATCTTGATGCTATTTTTAAATGCTTTCATACATTTAACCTATTTCAGAGAACCTATTTCAGAGGTTCTCAGCTAGGGATGATTTTGCCACAGGGGACATTTGCTAATGTTTGTAGACACTTTTGGTTGTCATAACTGGGGTGAGAGCAGTGAGGAGGAGCTACTGGCATCAAGTGAGTAGAGGCCAGGGATTCCGCTACATATACTACAGTGCATGGGCCTGCCTTCCCTGCCCCGCCCCCCATAGCAGGGCATTATCTGACCCAAATGTCAGGGTCACTAAGGTCAGAATATCCTGCCATATTTCCTAATAACACTTCGAGAATGGTAATGCCTTTGAATTACAGGTGAAGGAGCTGAGGATCTGCAAGATGAAGGGGCTCGTCCAAATAAAAGATCATCTTCTTGAGAATGGAGATTTTCTTGTTTATTTGACATTTTCATCTTCCCCTTTCCCCCCAGTACTTAGCCCAGTGCCTGATATACAGGTAGTGGCTTGGTGATGCACTGAATGACAGAGTACTCTGGTGGCAAGTGACAGAACCTGACCTCAGACCCAGCTCTTCTGACTCCAAGCCCACTGTTCTTTCCAGTCTGTCTTTTTTGTGTTTTAATTTTTTTTTTTTTTTTTAACTAAGTCAGCATTCATAGCACTCTTTGTGGTACAAATACAGTGAACCCCGTGTTAATCCTCAGAGGACAGTGCTGGACTGCTGTGAACTAGATTATGCTAATGCAACATCTCTTTAGGAAAAGAATTGAGTTAAGTACCCGCCTTTGAAGGCTTACTTGATCTGAAGTGTTTACTCAGCACAGCTGATAAGTAGGCAGACATTAATTTTACTCAAACTGAAAGCCTTGAACAAATGGAATTTTTAGTCCAAACAATGTTGTATTAGATGATAATTTCTTTTTTTTTTTTTTGCTTAGTAGTAGTATAAATCTCAAGAAAAGCCATAGGAGCTTTCATTCTTTGTATGCGAGCAGATCTGGCTAGTCTCACTTTCTAACGTATACAAAAGGAAAAGGAACAGAGGAGATTCTACGACCTCCATCTCTGGCGTGTGGTAGTGGCTTGGTCCATACCCCATCCTCAACTAGCTTTCCTCTCTACTAAGTGAGGAAAGCTAAAAACTCAATTTCCCAGCCTCTCACAGGTAGGGAACACAATACTGGCCCCAAGATAAAAACCAAAGCCTTTCTTGGACTCATGTTGGCAAGAAGTTTGTTTTTGAACAGAAAAGTGATCTTACTGTACAAATAATTATGTAACCTATTTTTTTCCTCCTTACACAATATAGAAGTTCTTTAAAATACATACATCACCACTTTAAAAAACTTTGTTTTATTGTGATAAACTATGCATAACATAAAATTTACCATTTTAACTGTTTTCAAGTGTATAACTTAGTGGCATTAAGTACATTCACATTTTCGTGCAACTGTCACCACTATCCAGCTACAGGATTTTCTCACTAGTCCAAAATGAAACTCTACCCATCAAATAATAACTACTCATTACTCCTTTCCCCAGTCCCTGGCACCCCCTGTTATTTATATATTTAGTAATTACTAGTAAATAAACAAAAATAAATAAATTCGTATTTAACATATAAATGTACAGTCATGTACCTCATAATGACGTTTTGGTCAACGATGGACCATATATAGGACAGTTGTCCCATAGATTATAATGGAGCTGAAAAATTCCTATCACCTAATGATGTACTAGCCACTTTAATGTCTTAGCTCAACACATTACTCACATATCTGTGGTAATGCTGGTGTAAACAGACCTACTGTGCTGCCAGTCGTATGAAAGTATAGCACATACAATTACAGTAGTAGGCTGTACCATATAGGTTTGTGTAAGTACACTGCGGTGTTCACACAGTGAGGAAATCACCTAAGGACACATTTCTCAGAATGTATCTCTGTTGTTTAGCAGTGGAAGACTGTGTATATAATAATATATATATCACATTTTGTTTATTCATTCATCTGTCAACGAAGTAGTTGAGTAATTAGGTGGTTTCCACCTTTGACTATTGTGAATAATGCTGCTGTGAACATTGTGATACAAATATCTGGTCGAGGCCTTGCTTTCAATTCTTTGAGTAGATACCTAACCTAAAGGTGGAATTTCTGGATCATTTGGTAATTTTTTGTTTAATTTTTTTTTTTTAATTCTTTTTTGAGGCATTGCATAGGATTCTAATTTCTCCACAACCTGGCTAACATTTATTTTCTTCTTATTTTGATTATAGCCATCCTAATAGATGTGAAGTAGTATCTCATTGTGGTTTTGATTTGTATTTCCCTATCGAGTAGTGATGTTGAGCATCTTTTCATGTGCTTAATGGCTATTTATATATCTTTAGAGAAATGTCCTTTGCCCATTTTTTAATTTGGTTGTTTTTTTTTTCTCTGTTTGTTTTTGAATTGTGGGAGTTCTTTATATATTCTGGATATTAATTTCTTATCGGATATATGATTTGGAAATATTCCTTTCATTTTCAATATCTCGATAGTGTCTTTTGACACACAGATGTTTTTAATTTTGATGTAGCCAGTTTATCTATTTCTTCTTTTGTTGCCTATGCTTTTTATGTCATAGCCAAGAAATCACTGCTGAATCCAATGTTATGAAACTCTTTTCTACTTTTTCTTCTGAGAGTTTTATAGATTTGGCTCTTAAATTTCGGTCTTTGATCCATTTCGAGTTAATTTTTATATATGGTTTAAGGTAAGGGTCCAACTTCATTCTTTTATAGGTGAATATCCAGTTTTCTCAACATCATTTGTTGAAAAGCCTGTCTTTTCCCTCACTGAATGGTCTTGGCATTCTTATTGAAAATCATTCGATCATAAATGTGAGGGTTTATTTCTGGGTTCTCCATTCTATTCCATTGGTCTGTATGTCTGTATTTATGCCAGTAGCACCATATATTGATTATCATAGCTTTGTAGTAAGTTTTAGAATTAGGAATTATGAGTCTTCCAATTTAGTGTTTATTTTTCAGGATTGTTTTGGTTGTTCAGGGTCCACATCACCATTTTTAAGGACTGCATAATATTCCACTAAGTGTCCATAATCTCATTTATTGGTTGAACATTTAGGTCGCATCTAGTATTTTCAGTGTTGTAAACCATGGTGCAGTGAACGTACTGATGATGTACATATTTGCAAACTTCAATTTCTTTATAGTATTTCCAGTTTAAGTTCATATTTCTATTGGTTTATAAGAGCTTTAAGGATATTAATACTCGGTATGTTATACATGTTACAAATGATTTTTCTCAGTTTGTCATTTGCCTTTGACTTGGTTTACTTAACCAAGTACAACCCCTAACAATGAGAAGCCTTTATTTGCCTCATGGACCCTTCAGTGACCACCAGCAGAATGAATGCCAGGCTCCTTTGTGGTGAGATAAGAGGTGCAGCTGTTTGACAGGAGGCAGGATGATGCTAATGATACTAATGTTATGTCATTCACTCTTTAAAAGAGTAGCTGTGCTAAGTATCCATCCCTCTGTGAAAGAACATTTGATGTGAAAGCACCATCTTTCTTATCCTTCCTACTTCTCATGACAGTTAACCTTTACCTGAACATGTCCTTTGATGTTCACAACTTAGCCATTCTCTTTCTCTGTTGCTGCCAACTAGTCCATGCTCCCGCCTCAGCTGGACAACTGCAGCAGCCCCCTAGATGGCTTTGTTGCATCCGCTCTGGCCAATGTGTCGCTTGCTGTCAGCACTTCAGTTGATGTAATCCCTTAAAGTCACAGGTCTGATCTTGTGCACTTCTGCAGCCTTTCAGGATTTCCCCCAAAGCTTCTAGGATGAAGATCAAGACCTCAGGGGTAGATGCCTCTCCAACCTCATCTTGTACCACTTTTTCCTTCTTTCTTCTTCCAGCCACAGCAGACTTAATTCCTTTCTATCAAAGCTCCATTCTCTTACTCATCTCGAGGCCTCTGCCCATGTTAGAACACTAGTCCTCCCCTTCTCCTATGCCTCCTTCAGCTTTCTGCTCAGAGCCTACACCTCAGGGAAGCTTATCCTGTCGACAGGTCCCCTCACTCCAGGCCCATGAGCATCCTGAACTTTTGTTCACACCATTTGATTATTGTCTTATCTCTCCACAAATGTGTAAGCTGCCCAAAGACAGGTTCTGCCTCTTTTATTATCTATTATATCTCCAGCATGGAGCACAGTTCCTGGCTTGCAGTTGGTATTTAATAAATGTTTGTTCGGGTGACCGATTACATAGATGGTTATTTCTTTCCTCTTTGTAGCAAGGTCAAGGCCTGCCATAACTTACCTATCCCACTTTGTCTCCTCCTGCTACTAACTTTCTTTCCTACAAACATACATACATTTTTATGCCTTTGCTCTTACAGGTTTCTCTTTTGTCTGGAAGACTCCCATTTAACTTTTAGTCAAATATTACTTCTCCAAACTCCTCTCAGTTTTCTCTCTTCTGCCACTTACCACTTCTATAATATTTGTCACATTGTGTTATAATTGTCTTATAATCGATTTACCTGTCTTTCTCCCTCCCCTTTGGTGGTAAAGATCGATTCTTTGCCACCTCAGGGCTTCTTTTCTTCTCTAATATCTTGGTGCTTAACTCAAGAGTATAAGTTATAAGTGCTTAACCTCATACTAATGTAATTTCTAAAAGATAAGGGCATTGTTCACTCATCTGTACCACAAGGTTGCTTTTCCCTTATGACCAAGATTCATCATATTCTAGGTCGTGCACACCTGCAGGGACGAATTAAACAGACACAGCATACCACCGTCTTACATTGTTTAACAGCTCCACAAAAAAATGGAAACCGAAGTCATGCTTTTATTCTTTCCTCAGAGCCAAAGACATCCCTCTTAGACATTTATCGAACTGCCTGTTCTCAGCTACTTTAATTATCTTCCTTGAATGCCTTTTTCAAAGCAGTTTCAAAGCCACTAACCATAAGGCTTTCCCTGTTTCCTCCTCAGTGTTCAGTTCTGTGTCCCTGGTTCCCTGAAACTAGAAGTGGCTGTCATTACTATATTGGTGGTTTGGATGAAGTGGGTGGTTCATGCTTTTGGGAAAATTAGATATCTTCTCTCATTTGCATGTTTTTCTTACCTTTTTCCATTTCCAGGTTCGTGTAGTAGTAGTGTGCTTCATCATGGCACAGATACCTAACAGAATGCTAGGTGAGCTGAAGTCGCTAGGCTGGTGACTTTGCTGATTACACTCATAAAAGTAATATTTTTCATGCTCTGACTTTTCTTTCTAAAAAAAGTAGCATAAACGGCCTTGAGACCATTTCTTTAGTCATAATACAAAGGACTACAAATCGTATTCACAAATTCAGTTAGCAGACAGCATAGCACAGACATTTGCCCGTAGCCTCATCTTTTTTGGGTCGCCTGAAATGTTATTTCCATAGATTCAGTAAAAATTAATGTTGTAAGAAAGTTTTTTTAAAGACTTCACTGTCAATTCTACCTCATTAATATTTTCCCCATTAGCCTTGCCAGTATTAGGTGTTGCCAATGTTTTTAATTTTCGAAGTCTGACAGGCCAGAATTTTAAAAAGAAGATATCTTGCTCTTTGATTTTTATTTACGTTTCTGTTTTTATGTTTTTATTGACAGAACTGAATATTTATAACCCTTGCTCATCTTTGTATTGGGTTGTTTGTTTTTTCTTCTTAATTTTTCCTCCTTTTCACATTGTTACTCCCTTGGTCAGGTCCCCTCTTAATCAGCTCTTGAATTCCTGCCACAGCCTCCTGATTTTCCTCCTAGCTCATCCACACCTCTGCTGCCAAAGTGGCCTTTAAAAACAAAAATGTATTAGTCTTCAGCTTAAACCCTTTTGTGGTCAGGAGCCTTAGTTGCCTAATAGCCATCATTTAGTTGCATTTCTGCTTGAGACTAGGCAGAATGGGTCTAGCTCTTCAGAGAAGAAGTTGATTAAAGATATTAGGTAGCTCACTGGACCTACCTGTGGGAGGGCCAGACAGCCCCATTGATTAAAGATATTAGGTAGCTCACTGGACCTACCTGTGGGAGGGCCAGACAGCCCAAACAACACAGACAGCACAGCCTTAGCCACAATATGGGGACAGCTGTGGTACATGTACTATTTCAGCTGCTGTCTATGGGGATCAGGACCAGGTACCAGCCTCTGCCCCAACCTACAGAAGGCTGACTGCCTGGCACATAGCCATAGCATCAGCTGCTCCTTCTGAACTTTCTGCAAGACAAAACTAGATGCCATGGCTTTACCATAGTTGCAGGTGAGCTAGGGGATGCAAAATGTTTGTCTTTTACCTTAGGAAAATGGGACTTATAAAATGTCGAAGTTAGCAAACACAGGGAGAGGATGGTCAGAATTTTGTGTTGGGTAGCCACAAGTTACAAATATCCAATGAAGTTTTCTTCTTTCATAAACTCCCAAACAATAACAACAAGCTGTTGCCAACTACACAACTCTCCCAACTACAAGGAAATGTGCTCAGCATCTCCCCCAGGAGAGATAACCCAAGGTTTCAGATCCAGGCCCAGGATTTGTGAATGATATTTATTCTTCCACTAGTTCATTCACAGCCCACATTCCTATCTACTAAATCATAAAGTAAACTATTGCCAACATACCTTGAATAAAATAGTAAGGAAACAGAAAGCCCCAAACTTAGTTACTATCTCAATGTATACATGATACAGCAAGGAAGACAGTATTGGAAGATGCTACCATTCTACTTTTGGTAACCAGTTACATAAAATAAATTTCTGGTGTTTATATCTTCCCTCCTCTAATATTTATTTTGTATTTCCTTTGTCCTTAGCCAATAACTCAGCTGATCGGTAATTTTTACCTGGTAACCAAGTGATCCAAACCTTCGTTCCTAAGGGATTTGAGCCATCAATGGTCCAGCCTTTGTGAGGTTGTCATTGTTTCATTACCTTTTAGTCACTTCCCATTTCACTCCCTGGTTCCAGGAACCATGTATTCTGGCCAAAGGAACACACCGTTTTGCTGGTCAGAGCACGTAATCTATCTTTACCCCAATCCCATGAGGTCCTGCCTTGCCATCTGTATCATAACTGAATTTTCAGTAGATTTTTTTCACCATTGTTATAAGGCCAGATGCATTTGAGCCTTGCTTGATCGCTTGATAGAATCATTGCATTTTATGAGCCCACTGCCTTTTTTTGTAAAATGAGTTACTTGGTTAGAAGCACTGTGATGGTGATGGTGAATAATGAGACCTTTAGTAAGTCCATGGGTGATGTGGCTGGCAGAAACATGGCAGGCATAGAGGACACATTCAAATCCTGAATAAGAGTACGTTCCAGTAAAGCTAAGCTATCGCCTTCTCTGTGAGAAAGGAGCTAATATAATCCACCTGCTGCCACTGGCCCATCTTCCTGTGATATGAGAGCTGGTGGGGAGGCTCACATTAATTGTTGCTGCTGACAAATTGAGCACCTGGCAGGGCTCAGCCTTGGTAAAGTTAAGTCTATGTTGTTGAGCCCAAGCATGGCCTCATGGCTCATGAGCCCTTTGAGCAGATAAATTGGAGGCTGGGAAGAGACTGGCCAGGGTCCCTGGGGTAGGCTATCTAGTCCAGCTCATTATAAGAACTTCTTAATGGAGCCTTTTGGAGAACATTCATTCACATAAGATACAAGTTTTTTCACACTATATAACTCTTCCCCAAATGTCACCAATCCTTCTGAGTTCCCGTGTGTGTGTATTCATGCCTCAGGCTGCAAATGGACCCAAAATATACTATTCACTGTTGCCTACTGGACAGATTTTTCCTTCTTCACTCTGAGTGAGTTTGTGTTATTGCATTCATTCACTTCTGCTGATACCATCCTATTGGGAAGAGCCATTGATTAACCAGGCACAAATTTTTATCTGCTTCTAAACTGTTCCCTCATACCCACCAATGTTCGTGCTTACTTCTTAGTAGTAAGGGATACAAGGTGCAAAAGCTTCACTTTCCTGTTAGGTGAACGCTTTCATGTGCCCTCAGAATTTTGGATATTCACAAACTATATTTTCATAGGTTTCGTTTGTCACCATCTGACGTGTATGTATCCTAAAAAGACATCTAGAATATATGCCACCTGCTGCTCCGTAAGTCCTACCATAATGCCTCCGATGTGGTAAACCAGAATAATTACTTTACAAGGTAGTGAGATATTCAAGGTCCCTGTGGACTGATAGTGTCGCTGAAGCAGTGTTAACAGAAAATGAGGCCAAGCAGGGAAGCTGGGTGGTATTCCTGCCATAGATAGAAACCTGCTTCTGTGTTCTCTGTTCACTGGGATAGAAATACCAGATTTTACCAGCTGTGTATTGCTGACGCTAGGTGCTATAGTACTCCAGTTGAGAGACTACCTCTAGAAAAATCCCTGCTTAATTAAAACTACATTAATCTACCATCTTTCTCCAAGATCCATTTGCCTTCTACTTAGGCCAAAGAGGCAAGTTAAATGAGAAAATGATATGAAAAATTATTGTTAGATATTTCAAGATTTTGATGGTGGCATATTCTCTGTGATTTCTCAGGGATCAATACTTCTTTTAGTTTACTGTTTTGATGCGGAAAGAGAACTCCAGAGACTTTCCTCTGGCCCTTCATTACCATAATAGCACTCACTGGATGAGACATGGAGTTCAAGTATGGATTCTATCAGTTGCAAAGTAAATCTATTCTAGTTATATACTCAGCAACTGAGAAGACAACTACAGGTTTTCACAGACCTGCTGGGCCCTTTGTGAGATGAACTGAAGCCAAATTTCTATTTATCACCCTTTGATGGATCACAATGGCAATCAGGAACCCCAAGAATTAGCCTTATCTGAGAGCCAATGTCCAATCACTCTCAAAAGTTCTGGTAGTTTCCTTCATTGCCATTGTAAACAGCTATAGATCCCAAGTGGAAGATATGTAAGTGTACTTGCAGAGTTATCGAAGGGTCCTTACTTGAGGGATGCCAGGCTCTCTCCATTCAAGGAGAACTGACTGAAACCTGGGGACTGGGTGAGAGCCTGTGGCTCTCCTTCAAGATAGTCCAAGTCAGGCTTCTGTTCACCAGACTTAGATTTTTTTTCTATTATATAGTATATTATTTTGCTAGGGACACCATAACAAAATACCACAGACCGGGTGGCTTAGACGACATAAATTTAATTTCTCACGGTTCCGAAGACTGGAACCCTGTTGGCAGGGTTGGTTTCTTCTAAGGCCTCTCTCCTTGGCTTGTAGATGACCTTCTTCTCTCTGTGTCTTCACATGGTTCTCCCTCTGTACATGTCTGTGTCCCAGTTTCCTCTTCTTATAAGGACACCAGTCATATTGGACTAGCACTCACCCTAATGACCTCATTTAATTTCACTACCTCTTTAAAGATCCCATATCTAAGTACTGTCACATTCTGAACTGCTAGGGGTTAGGACTTCAACATACAGGTATAGGGATGGACGTAATTCAGCCTATGACATACAGTTTAAGTAGGGCCTAAGTATGTTCTCTATCTTATTCAGATTTATGGACATAATCAATTAACCAATAAGCCAAAAATGTCTGTGAGTCAAGCTACTGACAGGGCTCCTACCAAGGTTTCCATTGGGTCATGGTCCTTTAGTGGACCAAGTATCTTGCATAGCCATGGGCTTTAGTTGACTGCAAATTTAGGGCCACCTCGTCACCAGGTGACCAACCTACTCTTGGGTTTTGGTGGTTTATAGACACCATGCCTGTCCTTGTCATCAACCCTCCTAGCAACTTGTTCTCACTCCTGAGGAGTGGCGCTCACTCGCAAGGTGGCTCTCCACTCAGAAGTAGCCCCGGTAGCAGTGTCCTCCCTACATTGGGCTTCCATCATTGTGCAGAGGGTTCCTGGGAACACAGGGAAATCACTTGGCATAGGTTGACGATCTCATACCAATCAGCCTGCATACAGATCCTCTGCTATCTTAGTATCCTGTAGCTAGGTGTGCTTGGCTGGGTTCAGCTCCATGCTGAATGCAACCTTGTAGTTGCATTCCAGCAGAGGGACCCCAGTTTTCCCAATGATCAACCTTTTTGTTGCCCAGTACCCAGAGACTTTGGCAGCTCTCTAGCCGGCCCCGTGGGAAGCCAAGTTCAAGAGGAGCCTCTCTCCCCTATGGAAAGGGGAGTCATTGGTCCCAGATGGCTTTAGCCAGGCAACCCTGGAAGAGCTCTTGTGGTCATTTATCAGCTTGTGGCTTAACTGACTGACAGGTCCTAGAACATCATGCTTTCTCACCTCTGGGCCTTTGCGCATGCTGCTTCCTCTCCCTGAAACTCTCTTCTTCAGCTCCTCATCACCTACAGGCATGTGTTCAGGTGTTGCTTCCCCTAAAGAGCCTTATCTGATTCCATGTCTGTTCTTTCTCAGAGACCTGGTCCTTCCTTTTCTGTTTGCCTCGTCTACTCTGGACTGTAACACTTACTGTTCCCCGCCTCCCAGAGAGTAGAGATCTTGTCCTGTTCAGCACTCCTCCACTTAGGAGGAGCACACACATTGGAAGAAGTAAAGAAATGAACTGTAGTTTCTACTCACAGGTCACATGATTGTTTGCCAAGAATTTGCGGCATGTTCCCATTGCGACATCTTTTGCTCCTCTAACAAAAGGCAGAGATGAAAGTAGTCTGTGAGTTACAAATTATTAAATGGCTTTACTCGTTTGGTTTTCAGAAAGTCGAAACCACATCCTACCCCAGTGTAAGATCAGCTGCAATATCTTCTGACTCTTCTGCAGTTAGGGCTAAACATCCCTTCCCTGCAGGCCCACCCCATCTCTGGTATTCCTGCTACCTACCTGCTACTGAGCTTCAGCCTGCTAGGTGCTAGCACTACACTGAGTCTTCCACTTACCCATGGCAGATCCTTGCGACAGCCCTTTCTAGCCAGCATTCTTAATCCTTATTCTAAAGAAGAGAACCAGACCCAGAGTTCAAGCAACTTGCCCAGGGCTTGTCTTCTCTGCTTTAGCATTCCTATTAAGGAGAATGGTGTGTGTGTGTGTGTGTATGAGTAAAACTTCCCTCTAATCATAAATACAAAGCTGGTTTTTAACCATGTGGAAGCCAGGAACAATGTCCTGCTTGAACTGCCATGTGGGTATCTTTTTTTTTATTATTGGAGTGACATTGACTAACAAAATCCAATTAGTTTCAAGTGTACAATTTAACAGTAAGTCATATATATATTGCATTGTATGTTCACCAGCTACAGTAAGATTCCTTTCCATCACCACATATTTGACCCCTTGTACTCTATCTACCTCCTCCCTTCCTCCTCCACCTCTTCCCTCTGGTAACCATTAGTCTGCTGTCCATGTCCATGAGTCTCTGTTTCTTTGTCATGTTGATTTGTTGCCTTTAGATTTTAGATTTTGTAGCTCCTATTTTCTGATCATAAGTTGGAAAGGAAAAAATGGACTTCAAAACAGTTCATCTTCCAGCTCCAAACATTTATTTCAATGCATTGTCTAAATACTAGGAGTTCACTACATTTCGTGTTTGTGGAACAGTTACATTTTTTTTACTGCCCATTATTCTATTCTGTATAACCTTTTTCTTGCAGTTAACATCTAAGAAACCAAGTCCTTTGGAAAATGCCATAAAATAAATTAAATTTTCCTGGGTACTGTGGTTTCTGTCTGCAGTGGCTTTCTTTTTGGCTTTTCTTCTAAGCTGAACGCTCCTCTAAAATCTTAGCTTAAATCTCCAGCCAAAGTGTGTAGCACTTTCGTTCCTTTGCGGCATCCAAGGTGTCTTCTGCAAATGTTCAAAGCTGAATTATCAGGCTTCCTCTCTCTTCATCAACACCCACGCAGCTTTCTGCGGTGGGGCACGTTACCACCATGTTAGGAAATCAGTGGGTGTTCACATAACAAGAAGAGAAAAAGAAAAAGACAAGAATTGCCAAAACAAGCAAGTTCTTCCTATTCTTCCCTCTGTCTGAGAAATAGTCCCCTCCTTTCCCCAACGCCCGATGCGCGGTACCTGCCAAAGAAAGCTTTCTGTCTGTTCTTCAGACAACAGGCCTGATTGTAAGTCCTGCTCCCAGTGTCCCCATGGGTGCAAATTTGTATATGTGCTGTTTGTTTTGGTTTGTATTTATTTTCCCAGCCTATTGAAGACAGGGCCTTTTCCTATTTAAAATAAATTTTGGAAGCGAAATAATTTTCCTTTTGAGCTCAGCCCTTCGTATAAATCATCAGGCATTTTCAGAGAGGACAGTGAAAACTTGCTCTAAAATGACATCTTTTTCTTACACGTTAACAATAAAAATTAACCTTCTTTTCTTACACATTTGCAATAAAAATTACTGTACATCCAACAGCTGGTAACCCTGACAAAACATAGGCCCTTGACAAATACTAACTTCAGCAGTCGTCCTTGGTGTGCGTCAGCCATTCTCACGGACTGTTAGCTTTTGGCCCTGTCTGCACACCAGCTGTAGGAATGGACCTGTACTCCAGTCACAGACACAGCGATGGGGGAGGTTCTCTGACTTTCACAGTCAGACACAGACAGCTGGAAGAGGAAGAACTGGCGCTCGTGTGGTTTTATAAACAGTAAAACAGCACAACGTATTTTCAATTATCTGCTGCTCTGGTAAATGTTCTTAATATTTAGACATCGTTTTTTCTATTCACAGCCCTTTACAAATAGAAATGGATTTCACTAGACTTATCCTAGGGCACAGTGGAAACATGTGTTTTCTCTTTACACATGTGTTTCAATAGCTTTGGTTATTATTTACATTTCTTCCCATAATATACTCAATCAAAACATTTTCTAGGCTTTCATCCACACATGAGAAGCTTAAAAGGGCAATAATGAAAGCAAGTACCTATAAGCCCTCTGGTGAATGTGCCAGAGTTTCAGCAAAGATTATTTTTCCAGGAATGGGCAATTTGTAAAATTTTAAGTTTTACACTTTTTACCAAAAGTGACAACACAAGTTGCTTATGTTCTCAAAAACTGGGGAGACTTTGCTAACCAGTTATCACAATAAATGGAAACAAAACAAAATCCCTAAATAGTTAAAGGTTATGGTTCCACGTGGTATAGCCACCTGTTACAGACATTAATAGGGTTGCAGTGACTGACCTTTTGCTTACTTACTAATTTTACAAGAAATTAAAATACAAAAAAAAATCTGATATTCAAAGCTTTAAAAATATTAGGATTCTTTTCACTACACCAGGAGACCTTTTCGATGTTAACATAAACCTTATTAGATTGGCCATGCTGTCCTGTGAGTATAATAGTGCCTCTCCCACTCTGCCTTTCTCACTTAACCCCCTGCCCCACACATAAGAAAGACAGGATTTTTCCCTAACAAAACAAAATCTGTATTGGCATTGTTTAGTTTCAGATCACAATGCCAATTCTGTTGGGGTCTTTTATGGTGATGCACCTCCAGTGTTACTTTTGAGTCTGCTTGGGCTTGTTCACATTTACATCCAGACTTTCTGCTCCCAAATGTCTGCGTATTCTGGACCTAGAAAGTTCAAAACAACTTTACCAGATTTCCTGGGACTCTTGGATTCTAGAAAGATCTCTGTTATCATCAAAATGGTTGCAAGGCTTTTTTTATTTTAGTTGTCCTAACTGGCCGAGAGCCCTGCCCACTTACCAGTTCTGTGAAGACTGACAATTTATTACTAGATATTTCAAAGACAAACCCTGTTTGGTGGTCACGTAGAACTGGCTGGCACTCCTGCCCTGCTAGTAGGAAAAGTAACGGGAAAGGAAGTCACCTATCTATTAAATTGATAATAGGGGTGAGGTAAAACCATTCTGTTGGTGATCTGTTTGTTTTGTCACAATATTTCTAATAGTGACCACCAGATGGAAAGCCTATAGTTCTCCCAGTTCACCTAGTGAAAATTATGATTTATGCTATCATTTAGGAATGTGCCTCCTAGTATGCTAGTTTTATATTGTCTGAATGGTTTGGCTGCCACATTTTGTGTGTGTGTGTGTGTGTGTGTGTGCGTGTGCGTGTGCGTGTGCGTGCGTGCGCACGCATGTGTGTTAGAGTGATGGGCTGAGGGGTGGGGTGTACAAGGTGATAGGGAGACCCCCTACTGGGCTATACTTTCCCTTGACACATCCCAATTAAAGTCTTAAAAAGTGGCAACCTTTCCTGTCTTTGACAGATACTTACGAAGAAAGCTCTCCTCCCTCCTCCCCCTGCCATCACTACTCGTAAAGCAGTGACCTTTTCTCATAGGAGTTGCATTTAATTTTTTAATGTGTGAGATGATAAGGTAGACTGGATACTATTTACCTTGGCATGTGCTGGTCATTTCTCAGGAGTTTTATGTTCATTACAATATAGCGATAGCTTTCCGATGTCTGGGAAGTGCTAAAGCTTTTACCAGCTTGTCTGTTCCCCTTAAATTCTTTTCCTTCAGCCAGGCTCTCCAATCACAAAGCCAAGATTTTTAAATTTGTAGTAATTGAGTTTTACGTCACTAATATTAATAGCCCTCAGGAAGCTTGAGAGAGAAAATAGTAGTTATCTAACAGATTAAATATCTATAAGAACCTTTAATTTTGAAGAGTATAGAAGATGAGTGAAGAGGCCCTAGTGTCGGATAACAGGCTGATTTAATGCTTTGGGACTGAGATTTGCTAACTAAATATCTTGGGAATTTGGGGGACTACAACCCAAAGGATGATTAAAAACAGCTTTCATCTCCAGATTCCCTAACATGGCACCCTAATTATTCTAATTATTTAGAATAAAAATGGAGAATCTAAAATTATATTTTTGTAGTTACTGTTTTCAGTTTACCACTTCGATTGTTTATAATCAAAATAATTTTATATTCACTGTAACCAACTTTTATAAACTGGGCAGGGAGTATCTGGTCCCTTTGGTATAGGAGAGATTTATATTGTCTAGATGAATTTGCACTGATTTCTAAGTGACTGGGTATTTGTGAAGCATTGTGAACCCCTGAGCTATTCCTGGGGAGTTGAGTAGGGGCATATTTAATAACTGCTCAGGCACACTTAATTGGGGAGCTTGTTTATATTTGTTGTTCTACCACAGTGCTGCTATTACTTAGAGCCTAAACTCCAATCAGCTTCAAATTTATTCTATTTGATCATGAACTATGTAACTAATGGGAAACTTGGCTTAACCTATTTTGTGAAATATCTTGAGAAAATGATCCATGTCTACACGAAGCAAAAACCAAACTAGCTTCACATAATCTCAGACATAAAAAATGAATGCCTCATTTTAACTTTGAGGCCAAGATCAAATTGCAATTCTGGGGTCATAGATTGGTGTATATGTTGACATAGATGTGTATGTTTGTGCGTTTCTGTCTGTATTTAATGAATAATATGGATATGTATATAACCACAAATATAAGCTGCTGCTAAAGAAAATAAAAGTTACAAGGCCTGAAAGGAGACAGCAAAAATATGATTTCCTTACAAATATTTGAAGGAATTTTACTTAATTGCAACCAGAAGTCTGACCTGGAAGTGTAGTGTTTTGACCCCCTAGCTGTCTGGTTTCCTATTTGTGGTGTTTTACTCTCCCCCAACTGTGAGAAAATCTGTTTTACACAGTTTTAACCCTGTGTATTCTTAGAAATACCAAAACAGAAATTATTCCCTTGGGGGAAAAGAAATTCTCATTATTTACAGGAATGACTTATAAAGGTTTCTCTTAAATAGAAAACATTTTTGAAACACTTAGCAAATCTTTCTTTATAAGATATATATGAAAATAAACAGCTTCTGGAGTTCCTTTCAAGGTAATGTGAACTTTTGGAAGACTGTAAGATTTTTGTGTTATGTAAGTTTATCCTCAGTTTAGTAAAACACTAAATTCTTAATAACAAAAGAGTACGGAGTTTATAAATAGTCCTCTTAAGAGAAGGCTTTTTCAGACTCTTTTTTCCCGTTTCTAGCTTATTAAATCTTTTTTCTCTAACTTTATAGAAAAGTAAAAATTAGGCTGAACTTTGGGGCGGGGCGTCTATAGTAGTGTATGGTATTCTAACGGGCTAAAAGACATCGGTGAAACTTAATTAGGATAACTATAGAGTTAGGAGGCCTACTGTTGGGAAATTATAAAATTCACTCATCAAATGCTCATAGATTCATTTGCTGAATCTAGTAAAATGATGGGGAACATTGCTTCTGTGTAGTCTGTTAGAATTTACCAGCATGATCAACTGATCATGTATCCCATTTAAAAAGTCTCAACTATTTTCAGTTAGAGGAAGGCATCATTCTTCACATTTGATTTAGGGTTTTAAGAATGAGGAATACTGACATTTCCCATCCATTTAGCTGAGGAACATTTCATCCTGTTCTTTTTTTAAGATAACAGCTTCATTGAGATATAGCTCACATACCATACAATTTACTCATTTAAAGTATACAATTCAGTGGTTTTTATATAGTAACAAAGTTGTGCAGTCATCAACAGAATTACTTTTAGAACATTTTCATCACCTTGTAAAGAAATCATCTACCCATTATCAGTTACTTCCCATTATCCCCCAACACCCCAGCCCTAGACAACCCCACTGGTTTATGTTCTCTCTCTATCTATTTGCCTATTCTGGACATTTCATATAAATGGAATCATATAATATGTTCTTCGTAACTGGTTTATTTCACTTAGTATAATGTTTTCAAAGTTCATCCATGTCGTAGCATTTACCAGTAGTACTTCACTCCTTTTTATTGCCAAATAATATTCCATTGTACGAGTAAATCACGTTTTGTTTGTTTATTCGTCAGTTGATGAACATTTAGGTTGTTTCCTCTATTTGACTATTATGACTAATGCTACTGTGGACATTCGTATAGGTTTTTGAGTGGGCGTATGTTTTCTTATCAGTGTATAACTAAGAATGGAATTTCTGTGTTGTCTTGGGCCTCTCTGTTTAACATATTGAGGAACTTCCAGACTGTTTTCCAAAGTGGCTGCCCTGTTTTATATTCCCACCAGAAGTGTATGATGGTTCCATTTTCTCCACATCCTTGCCAACACTTATTCTTTTCGGTCAGTTTGATTATAGCCATCCTAGTGGATGTGAAGTGGTGTCTCATTGTGGTTTTGATTTCCGTTTTCTTGATGGCTAATGATATTTACCATCTATACTTATTGGTCATTTGTTTATCTTCTTTGGAGAAATGACTTTTCAGATTTTTTGCCCGTATTTTTAATCGGATTGTCTTTTTAGTATTGAGTCATAGGAGTTCTTTACATATTTTAGATACAAGCTCCTTATCTAAAAATACATGATTCATAAATTTTTTTTCCTCTTCTATGGATTGTCTTTTCATTTTCGTAATGGTATTCCTTGGAAAAACTGAAGTTTTTAATTTTGATGATGTCCATTTTATGTTTTTTTCTTGTTATTATGCTTTTGATGTCATATTTAAGAAACCGTTACCTAATCTGTGGCCACAAAGATTTACTCCTGTGTTTTTCTTTTTTTTTTGTAATTTTAGTTTTAGCTCTGACATTTAGATCGTTGATCCATTTTGAGTTAATTTTGTATATGATGTGAGGTAGGGGTCCAAATTTATTCTTTTGCATGTGATGATCCAGTTGTCCTAGTACTATTTGTTCAAAAGACTGTTCTGTTCTCGTTTAGATTATCTTGGCGCTCTTGTAGTAAAATTGACAGTACATGTGAGGGTTTATTTCTTGACTTAAAATTCTATTTCTATGTGTCTGTCCTAAGGCCAGTACCACACTGTCCTGATTACTATAGCTTTATAGTAAATTTTAAATCATCTTTCCATTCTTGTAACAGAATTATTTTATTTTCTTTCCAGCGGGGTTAAAGCTGGCATTTTTACTAGCCTGGATCATGAGTCTGTTTTAAACTAGTCAGTGTAAACATCATTTTAAATTCTTCTAAATGCCTCATTTTTAATGAAATGATTAAATATAATTGATTCTGCCAAAAGGTTTTTTCTAGAGTTCTAGATTAAATTAAATCCTTTCACAAATTTATCAACTCTATTTCATTTCAACCAAATCAGTGAAGAGAAAAGCAATCCTCATTATAGTCAAGGTCTTCATATTAATAGAAAAGCTACAATGAATTATCAGTATTTGCATGATATGACTGGGGGCACTCCTGGGTCTCAATAACTCCTATTTAAATCTTTTACTTTAGGCTGTAAAGTTTATTACAGCTTAGAGTCCTTCGCTTATCCCTCCATCCTCATACTCTGTCTCTGTCCATCCTCCTCTGCATGCTGAAATATAAACCCCATCTACCCTACCAGGGTTCCCAGCAGCCCACAGGAGTTGTCTGCGGTTTACGTGCCTTCCCATCCTCTCTCCTCCTGGCAGAATCCTCCTAGTACTGCCAGACTCTCCTTGAATGTTTCCCTTCCTTGAAGATCTTCCTCCTCCCAACATAGTTTGTTACTTTCCCTCGTTTAATTAGGCATGCCCTTTCTTGGCATCCATGGTACCAATGCATGCCTTCACTGTAGCACTTATTTTGTACCCTTCCCCCTTTAACTCCTCTGCCTCGCCCTCTGACCTCAGTTGGGTCTCTCAGGAGCAAAGTTGTTTTCTTGACACACCGGAGCTTCACCTAGTACTTGAATGTAGTAGGTACACAAGTAGCCTGAGTTGGATGACTCTGGTTGTATTATTACTATTAGAGAAATACCCGGCTTTGACATAATGAGAAGAAAAATGTAATCATTTCCTACTCACACCAGTCCCTGTAACTCCTCTACTGAGATCATTTTCAGGGTCAAAAAGAGTACAACCTTTACTTGATAGAATGCCTCACTTACATGGAAATACTTCAGTTTGCTGCCAACCTGATCCCGCCATAACAGCTCATCATCAGTGTGATATTTAATTTGTTATGTGACTAACATATAATTCCCAGACAAAGATGTGCAGCCCAAACTTGTTTAAGTGTTGGCCTTGCTGCCATTTCTAAGGAATCTTTTACTTTTTTCCTGAGCCCGGAAAGGTTTTTTTGTAGAAAAGCTGTGTTTTGAAAAGAGCTGAGAAAAAGTGAGACTTGCTTTGATGCATGGGAAGGGGTTTGGATGATGAAAACCTGTAGAGTGAAGAGCATAGGTGCAGGTGGATAGGGAAAAACGGGCCCATGCAGCATAAGCTTGAGTAAGGGCAAGATGTGGGGGAGGGGGGAGGACTAGAGATGTGGACCAGGCTGGTGTTGAGGAAAGCCTTAAGAAGAAGTGATATTTAGGCTCTAGTAGAACCTTGGTGGGAGAGTTAGAGGGAGTGATCCGCCACTCAAGAAAGATGAAAACCAAAACGCAGTAAGCTGGCAAACAGCACAATGCCAGGGAAGAATGTGAGAGAGACAGAGAAATGCACTGTGTTTATGCCCTTACTTGGGTGGGGATTGCTTTGAGACTCGTAGCCTGCTCCAAGCATCCCTCACTTCCCCCTGACATCTCTAGGACTCCCTTTTTGAGACCCCTAAAGCCCTGCAAAATGTCCAGTATTTTCAAATACCAAGTGGAAAGGCCTCATATCGTGTGGCCCTCCAGTAAAACCAAGGAAAAGAAAAAGTGGCTATGATGAGAAGAGGGAACTGTGACTGGAAACATCAGCTTCAGTCAAGTGACTGATAGATGTTTACATTTGGAAGGTGGTAATAGAACAGTGAAGAAAAGTGGTTCTGTGGGATGGATATCCAGAAAGCTGAGAGATTTGGGATAATGAAACAAGAGACACTTTTATGGAGCCTCGGGATGGTGAATTCTCAGCATTCAAGAAAAGAGAAAATGCACAAATCGAAGGAGAGGGGTTTTCAAGAAATGACAGAGCAATGTTTACTCCTGTGGGTGGTGGAGCAGGATACAGGCAGGGTCCAGCCTTAGTCCTCACCTGTGCACATCTGATCTGATGCTTGTCTGTCGGTCATTAGAGTATCAGCCCATTGGTTTCCTACTCTGTTTATCTCTGTTCCTGGTATTTCCTTGATATTTCCATTTCTTTTGAACTCAACTACATATTTAAACTTGTTTTTTCTTTTATCTGGATTCTTTGTTTTTAGCAGGAAGGTCTCCTTTATCTCAGTCTACCAGATTCCCCAGATTCAACTTTTAGAGATGTGTTCCTTTTACTGCAAGGCTGTATTTTTAAAGGGTGGTACACTTTTTACTCTATACTTGGCAGGTTGGTAATGTAGTTTGAGTCTACAAAGTATATGTGTCTGTATTTATACCTATACCTATAATCAGTTATACTGTCAACTTGGCCATTTGTATTAATGAAGCTCAAGGTGAAGTTACTGGTCTTATTATAAGTACAATTGTGTGCTTTCTTGAGGCTTAAGGAAGATGAAAACTTTATAGCCACCTGTTAGATCATTTTTGTTTAGGCTTACTTATTATCTACTTGGGAAAATTATTCTAAAGATTATGTTTATAATTCACTACATAGTAAAGAATATTTTTTGTATTCCTTATAAAGTGTCATTTTCAAAGTTAGCAAATTACCTAGAAAAGCAAGCTTTAATTATGATTTATGTTCTGAGACTTTACAAGAGGGATATTAACACATATTTAAAGGAAAAATAATTGCATCGTGTTTAAAGTTCTTGGATGTTTTCATCAAATGATGGTGTTTCTTTTTAAAAATTAAGCTTTCTTCAAAAGAGTCTTCACTTTCATTTTTAAACTTATTAGAAATTTCAAGTACATACAACAATAGAATCACATAACGAACCCCTATTTATCCAATATCCAATGTCACATTTTTAACATACAGCCAATGTTATTACATTTTATACCCCCACCTGCTTTTTCCTGCCCACCCTCCCCCATATTATTTTAAAGTGAATCCTGGACATCATATTATTTTACACGCAAATGATTAAATATATACAATTTTAAAAGATAAGGGTATTTTATAATGATCAAAGTGCCACTGGGGAAAAAATGTTTGATGTTATTAGATATATAGTATGTCTTCAGTTTTCGCTTAATATTTATTCAATTCTTTCATAGTTGGGTTATTCAAACCAGAGTCCAGACAAGGTTGCCTCATACATTTATTGCTTTTGGTTGGTTCTCTTTACCTTAGATGAATATCTCTATGAATCAATGGAAACACCCCTCCCACTTTTTTTCTTACTGTTTCCTGATTGAAGAAACTGGGTCAAGTGTCCTCTGGAATTTCCCACATTTTGGGTTTGGCTGGCTGCATCTGCATGGTGGTGGTAACATATTCTTCCAACCCCTGTATTTCCTGTAAACTGGTAGTTAGATCCACAGGCCTGATGAGGTCAGGTCCCTAGTTGTTTCTTGTGCAAGAATACTTTGTGGTAGATGGGGTGTATTTCCTGTTGCATCTCAATGGGCAGCACATGGTGTCTGGTTATATCTCTCTTAATTTCACGTTAACAGTGTATATATGATGAAAATATGTTCATTTGATATTTATCAGTAGATACTTATGTACGCAAAACAAAATTGAAAAGATCCCTTTACGTATCCTTTTAAACTTTGCCTCATTTAGGCAGTTAAGATAAGAATATCAAGGTACTCTTTGGAAATAATAAAACCTGAGTCACAGCACACATAGTTCCTTTATTAATCTGAGCCTATATGAGATCTGATTAGCATCTTAATTAAGGTCATAAGTCATTGCATACCTATTATTTTAATTTTTAAATAGCAAAAAAATGTACATTTTATGTGAACTTGAAGACTGTGCAAGATAAAACATAAAAAGTATGTGATTTTCTGTGAAAGGTAGATCAGCAGGCAGTTTAAAGAGAGAGAGAGAGAGAGAGAGAAAAGAAAACAAGGTGTAAGAGCTGTTCTTTGAAATCCTCCAGAGATGTGATAATAATTGAGCTAATATGCATCGGCTTCTCATAAATTGCCTTGGTAGTTTGAGCCTTGAGTGCCTTAGAAATTAGCTTCCCTCTGAAGCCTCTTCACTGTTGCTATAGTATTCCTGCTAAAGGCTTACTTGTTTGTGTTTAAGGAACTAGGATAATTTCTCTCTTATATTCACCTACAGACCTTGCATTTTGTCTTTATCTTCTGAGAACTCTGTAAAGTACTGCCATTACTTTAGCAAGGCTATTCCTACTAATTTCATTGTCATTTAACTGTAAATTAACAAAATGAGATTTAGAGCAGTGCTTTCCAAACCTGAACTATCAGAATCCCCAGAGCTCTTTAAAAAGAATGCAGTACTCTGGTACCCACCCCAGATCTACATCAGATTTCTAGGTGATAGGAATACAGAAATCTGTAGTTATACCAAACCCCAGCCTTGGAGATTCTCATTCCCCAAGTAATCTAGATATGGGCAATGGATTGATGATTGGGACTTGGAAAGTCTCTAGACTAGGAGATGATTACTTGAACTTCATAGTGGTTTATTTGATAACTGGAAGAAACAGTAGTATTGATGATGAACTTTGGGAATATTTAATGTTTTCATCCATGACTTGAGTGAATGCATCAAAAATGGGAAAAAGACCTAATACCTTATAATTGGGATACAAATCTTAAATGACAGTGACAGTACTGAGAGGAATGTTTGTTATAACAAATGCTGAATAGAAAATATAGAATAGAAAATACTACGTATTCATTAAAAGAGAAAGTAGTGACTGGCACGTCATGAAAGACAGAGCCACTATAAGGTACTAAACACACCTGTAATGCTAGTGGGAAAGCTAGCACAAGACTGGGAAATGAAAACAGGAATGTGGCATGGGAGAAACATACGATGGTCTTCCTATAATAGTTTCCCTTAAGTTCCCATGCTATCTTTTGCTTCTCATCTTTTCAGAGTTCCTAGAACAGATGTTTTCCTTTTTGTGCCCTCTTTCTTATCCTTATTCATTCTTACCATAAAGCGACCTCAAAAATACTATCAACTACCTCCTAATCGTCAACTCTTAGTATTTTGTTATATCCCTGCATCTACTAATGCTCTCTGGCATTTGATCTTTAAACTCTCCTTTCCCTTGACTTCCAAGACTTCACTCATTTGGTTATCCCACCTCCTTTCTGACTACTCTTATGGGCTCCTCTTTCTCCTCCGACTCTCGAGTGTTGATTCCGTCCTAGTCCTCTTCACTTCTCACTTGACATGCTGCATCATAGACCTTTTTGCTTTTGGCCAGAGTTGCATCAGTATATATTTCTAGGCTTCACTTATCTTCTGAACTCCACGCCTTATTTCTATTTGCTTCCCAGGCCTCTTCACCCAGGTATCTCATAGGTCCTTCAGTCTAAAGCTTGATTCATTACCAGTTTTCTCACCCTCTCTGTTTTTTAGTCATCAAAGCTAGAAAAACCATGATTGGAGTTCACCCTTTCTGCACATGTTGGTGGTTGACCGTCAAAGCTGTCTCTGATTCTATCTCTGAAGTGACTCTTGAATGTGTACATTTTTCATTAGTCCTATGACTACCAGTGATCCTCACCTTCTCCCATTTGGCTTGCATTTGCTTCTACCATTTTCAGCCACTCTGTGCCATTATGGAAATGCAGGCCCATGTGTTGCATATTCTGATTTTTCAAAAGAAGCTAAAATTTCGTATTTTCATGTAAACTTCCCCAGTCCTTAAGATGTTTGTAACTATGGTAATTTAGAAAAATTTACACCACCATCTGTAACTTTGTAGACCACAGGTTTATAGTCTTTGATTTAATCATAAGATAAAAGTATTACAAGAAAATAATAACGTAAGTGATTTTTTTTCTGCTGTGGAGGAAGCCTTTATATCAGAACATCAAAACAAAACATGCATTTGACTAAATAAAAGTGGAAAATACTTTGGCAAAACAAAAAAATACTATAAACAAAGTTATAAAATGTAAATGATAAGATAGGAAGAAAATTGTTTCAGATAAAAGGTTAATGCATTTATTATAAAATCATGCTTATAAAATGGTAGGACAAAAACTAAAAAAGCTCTGCACCCTAATAGAAATGAACAAATAAATATAGAAATACAGATAAATTATAAACATCTGAAAGAAAATTTGTCCTTACTTGCAATTAAAAAAAAAATGGAAATAAAATAGCAAGGAGTTGTGACTGTTAACCTATAACCAATGTCAGTGAATATGGGGAAGTAGACATGACATTATATATTGTTGGTACGAATGTGAATTAAGGATTTTTTTTTTTTTAATGGGGTGTGGCAATAGTGTACTAGTCAGGATTTCATCAGGATCCTGGCAAATTAGGACAGAAGAGAACAGACTCAGCATAAGAAAACTCAAAGTTTCAGGAAAACAGTGAAAAAGGCATTGGAGGCAGAATCAAAATGAAGAAGACTGACAACTTTCAAAAATTGGTGAAGGATATATTCTCTGGTTTAAGAAAGCCCAACAAGATCCCAGCAGGACACGTTTTTTTTTTTTTAAAGATCCTAAACACATTGTAGTAAACTCTAAAACACCAAAGACTTAAAGGAGCTCTTAGAAGCAGCCAGTAGAAAAAAAAAATCAACTAACAGCTAAAATGGAAGCCAAAAACATTGGGATGATTTCTTCAAAGTGCTGGAGAAAAATAATTGTCAATCTGGAATTCCGTATTCTGTGAAATTATTTTTCAAGATTGAAAGTGAAATAAAGGCATTTTTAGACTAGAGAACTGAGAGAGTTTGATACTCACAAAACTTCATTAAAAGACTTCCAAAGGATGTCCTCCAGGGAGCAAGACGTGTCCCCAGGAAAGGGGTCTGAGAGACAGGCAGTTGTGAACAAAGAGTCTGATAACCATGTGGGTCAGCTAAACAACAAAAGTGAATGATTTGTAGGATTTATAAAAATCAAGGTAAAACTAAAATCCTGGAAAGCATCGGCAGATCTATAGTGGTTACAGGGCCATGTAATACTGGAGTTGAAACATACTTAGGTCTTGACTTTTTTTGGAGGGGGGTAAATATCTAGAATAACTTTAGACTTGTCAAGTTAAATATGCATGTTAAAAATTAGAGTGTAAGCACTGCAAGAACAGAAAGAGATGATATAATTTCAAAGTGAAAGAGGGAGAATAGAATGAAAGAAAGAAAAACAAATCAACTCAAAAGAAATAAAAAAGCTTTTAAAAAGAAAACAGAAAAATGAAATAAAATAAATACTAAATAGCAACCCAAATTTATCGATAATCACAGTCAAATACTATAAGACTAGATTGTTAAAATTTTTTTATGTGCTATTTAAAAGAGTTGTTCCTAAAACCTAAGACCTTAGAAACGTCAAAAGTAAAAGGAAGGAAAAAGATATGCCCAAAATACACTACTGAAAAGCAAGCTGGAGCAGGTATGTTAGTATCAAATCAAACACCTTTAAGGCAAAGAACATTACTAAAGACCACTTAATATTGATTAAAGGTTCAATTCATTGAATATGTAATAATTCTAAAACTATACACATAGTATAGTTTCTGAGAATATCATGCAAAATGGACAGAAGTACGGAAAAATTGATAAATTTACCATCATAAAGGGAGATAGCCCACCATTCTCATTGATTAATTGGTCAAGCAGATAAAACGGATAGAGATTTGGTCAAAATAACAAGCTTGAACCAGTAGACATATTTTGAATACTGAACTCAGCCAGAGAATGCCCATTTTTATCAAACATACAGAGAACATTTTTGAAACTAGACTACAAAAAATTTCAAAGAATATGATCATACAGACAGATCACTTTCTCTGACCACAATAAAATTAACTTAGAAATTAATAACAAAGAGGTACTTTTGGAAATTAAAAAGCGCATTTGTATGTAATATATGAGTCAAAAGAAAATCTTAATTGAAATCAGAAAATATTTAAAATCGAATGATAATTACAAGACTAATTTCCTGAACTTGTAGGATATACCTACATGGGGTAATGTGTGACCTTATAAAGCTTATATTAGAAAAGAAGAAAATGAATGAGTTAAATAAAGATATAGCTTAAGAACAAATGAATAAACTCCAGGAAAATAGAGGAGAGAAATAAAAGAATTAAAGAAATTAATTATACGGAAAGTATATAGCGGAAAGGATTTTTTAAGTAGCCAAAATTTAGTTTTTTGAAATGAAGTTTTAAGAAAAAAGTAATCAAGATGGGGGGTGAGGTGAAGAGAATTATGAAAAATAGAAATACTAATAATGAAAACATTTAATTGTCAGTGGAAATTAAAAGACTAATAAAAAACTACTCAGAACAACTTTATGCTAATGAATTTGAAAACTTAGGTGAAAAGGAAAAATTCATAGATAAATATAAACAGCAAAATTAAGTTAAGAATAAATAGAAAACCCAAATAGACCCTGTTAAAGAATTTGTACCACTACTCAAGAAAGTACCAGGTGAATTCCCCCAAAATTTAAGAACTAGATAATTCTAGTTTTATATACTTAAATAAGAGTTAACACTTCCAACTTATTTTATGAGGTGTGTATAACTTGACTAAAATGAGATAAGGACAATAAAAGAGGAAAATTACAAGTTAATCTCACTCAAACATAAAAGAAAAATCCTAAACTAAATATTAGCAAACCAAACTCGGCAATGTAGAAAAAGAATCATGACATCATGCAAAGCTGGTTCAGCATTAGAAAGCTTTTAGTAGTATCTCCAACATTAATAAATTAAAGGAGAACAATGCATTTAATAATTTCACTAGATGCAGATAAAGCCGCCACCATTCATGATTAAAAAAATTCTTAGAAAATTAGGGTCGTGTCTACAAAAACCTACAGTAAATATTGTTCTAAATGGTGAAACATAAAAGTATTCCTTTTATGATCGAGAGCACCGAAAAGATGTTTACTACAATATTCAACACTTATGGGAGATTCCAGCCCAAACAGTAAGAGAGGGGGAAAAAATACAGCTGAAAAAAATTGGAAATGAAGAGAAGTGTCATTTTGGGGGCAAATGATTATATATGTAGAAAAGTTTAAAGGAAGTATAAAGGCTAATTATTAGAATTAATAAGAAGATTTAATAATTTTTTTTCAACTGCAGGTCAACATATAGAAGTCATTGCAAAAGCAGCCAGTTGGAAAATGTAATTTTTAGGAGCTAATATGTACAATGGCAAAAATGAAAACTAGAATTACCTCATAATAAACTTAATAAAGTATGCAAGAACTTTATGTAGAAAATTTGAACTTTTTTGAAAGACATTTAAAAAGTTCTTAAAAATAGGAGATCCATGTTAAATGCCTAGGAAGTCTCATTTTTATAAAGATGTTGGATTTCTCCAAATTGATCTGTGTAGATTCAGTGTCTTTCTAATCAGACTCTCAACAGGGTTTGTTCATGCAACTTGACAAGCTAATACTAAAAGTGATGTAAAAGCATAAGGGCCTAAGAATAATTCCAGGTACTCCTGATGAAGACAAGAAACAGTGCTGGGGATCAGGAGAGGAATTCACACTATTTGATATTAAGATTTATTATCAATAAAGCTCAGGAAATCAACCCAGTGTTTAATGACTGATAAGTCAATGGGATAAAATAACTCAGGGAGGCCTATATGTGACAGAGCTGGCATTACAGATTAGTGGGGTCCTTTGAGTGAATTTTCAATTGGTTATTTATTTGGGAAAGAATAAAGTGGGTTCCTAACTGATGCTATACACAAAGTCAATGCCTATAATATTGAGGATTTTTTTAAATTAAGTTTATTAAGCAGCATTTATGTACTCTATTTTTATAAAAAGAAATAATAATATATGTGTAATTATATGTCATTAAAAAGACCTGAAGGATATCAAAAAGTCAAGGTGACAAAGTTACTGTCTCTAGGTGATGAGATTGTTGATGATTTAACTTTCTTTTTATATCTTTTTGTTTTTGTCTAATATTTTTATATACATTGAGCATTGCATATATTACTTTTAATTAGGAAAAATTTTTTTCACTTTGAATTTCTTTCCTTAACTATTCTTGCTTATTTGTTCTTATAGATTAATTTTAGAATTATTTTTGGAAATTTCCAAACTGCTTCCTCCCCTCCCAAAAAACATTTTCATGTGATTTTGATTGGAATTGTCTGGCACATAATAAGCACTCAGTACATGTTTGTTAAATAAATAAATATGGGAACAATTCACATCTTTATAACAGTTTGCCCTTCTAACCAAGAACATGGTATGTTACTAACCCTTTTTAAGTCCTATTTTTATTAATATGTTTCGTGATTTTTAAAAATATATATATAAATCTCACACATTCATACAATTTTTTCTAAAATAGTATAATCTTTCTATTCCCCCTGCATTAAGTCAAACCCTTAACTGTATATCTTTAATGTCAAGTCTTAGAAATATCAGAAAGATGATTTAAATATAGATAAACATGTCCTGTGTAGTGAAGTTAAGGACCTGGGCTTAAATGACCAGATTGACACTGACTACCTATCTTCAAGTATTTGGTAGTAGCCAGTCAGTGTTCCTTTAGCTCTTCCTAAGACAGAATACAAGAAAATGAACTTCAACTAAAGTGTGAGGAATTTAGATTACAGATTGCAAACTGGCAGTGAGAAGCTGAAAGGTCCCTCAGAAATATTTTATTTGGACTGCATGGCATATTTTTAAAATTTGAATATATTGCTAATTTAAAATTTGGAAGATTTCACATAAAAATCTAGATGTCTTAACTTGTCTGGAAAGACCTACTAAAATCTGGCACCCTATGCCCTAGTTTTCAGTGGCAGCTGATAGCTGGAGTTCAGTAGCCACCATCCCCTTTAAACTCAGGTGTGCGCTTTCTCCAGTTTTCCAGTCAGGAACCAGCCCTTTCCTGTTTCCTATCTTGCCACTTAAGCATTATGTTTGCATCCTTAATTCAGATGGTAAAGGAAAAACTGAGTTGCACATGGGTAGGTATGGCATCTTCTTATTTGGCATTTCAGTATTATTTTAAAAATATGATTTAAATAAATATGGCTCCGGCTCACCAGTGGGAAGTGGACCAGATGATTTCTCAAAGATCTTTCTTGTCCTCTGATTCAACGATCCTGTTAGAATAGTCCAGTGGTTCATGAACACTTTTTCATCGTACATGGTTGGAGAATCTCAGAGTTGGAATGAATGCCCCTCCCCCGCCCAGCACACCCCACTTCCCCCGCCCTTGCCGGGCAAGATAGGGAGGCCATGGGAGATTTGCTTCATCTGGCATTCCTTGTCTTAGGAACAGGAAGTTTGAAAGCTGTTGCGGAGGGATCTGCTTAAACAGCTAGCAGTTCAAAAAAAAAAAAAAAAAAAACCCAGCTACCTCATCTAGAAGATGTATTAAAAATCTGTTTCTTTTATGCATAGTTATTTAAAGGTGAGTAAAGGGTTTCGTAGAGACTTTTTTATAAGTACACAGTATTATATCATTCCTATCATTATGCATGGTCTGGCAGAGTTATGATTATGGGAACCATTGTTTTGAATATTATTTCATCTGTGCTTGCCTATGATCTAAACATGGCTTTCATATTTAATGTTAAGGGCATATTTTTACAAACAAAAAAAATCTGAAGTGGCAATTTCTGAATTTGTTTTATTCTAATTTTTGTCTTCCCTGAGAAGCTTTCTTATTCTGTGTTAACAATCTGATGGATCCTATAGATAATAAAATTAATATCATATGTGGCTAATGGTCAAATTACCTACAAAGTCAATTAGGAGACAGGTATTTTTTTTTATGGAATGAGCGAACAAACAAAATTGAAACAGACTTATAGATACGGACAACATTTTCATGGTTGCCAGTTGGGAAATGGGTTGGGAGTATAGGTAAATGCGGGAAGTGATTAAGAGGTACAAATCGGCAGTTACAAAATAGTCATAAGGATGTAAAGTATAGCATAGGGAGTATAGTCAATAATATTATAATAACTATGTATGATGTCAGATAGGTACTAGATTTATTGGAGTAATTACTTCGTAAGTTATACAAATGTCTAATCACTATGTTGTACACCCGAAACTATTATAATATGGTATGTCAACTGTAATTGAAAAATAAAAAATTATTTTTTAAAAATATGTTTTCTTCTAAGTAAATTTGGCCTCAAGTTATTATTTTGTTTACAGTTTTATTTTGTTTTGTTTTGTTTTTATCACGGAGCTAACCAGTTTGCCCCATTTGTTTTGGCATCAAATAGACATAGCTTTATTGTGACTCAGAGTCCAGTACTGTCCTTATTTAAGGACATGAAATGGTATCTCAAGGGAACCTTTTTGGAGTCTCTGAATGTTTTCAGTAATAAGTGAAATTTTTGCCCAGGACCAAATATTCCACTTAGCCACCCAAATTGTTTCCCAGTTGTGGTCTTAGACTGGGATCCTGTGTGTGTATTCTTAAACTTATGACAGGACTCTTGTTTTTTGGTTCCCACAGAACAACCCTCTTCTCCAATGCCACCCAACACCAGCAATGGGGAAGGTCACACTTAGGCCTATAATGTGTCAAAGGACCCCATCAAGGCTTTTCCAAAAGCCCTGTCTCACGCTTAGTCTCTGTTTATGTTCTAAGCGATGGACTCGAACTTGTCATTTCTTTACCCTTGACCTCCTGAGAAGGACAGGTACAACTTTCCAAATGGGTGCTTTCTAAAAGTAATGGCTTATAACTTTGTTTTTCTGGAACAAAATACCTTTAAAACACACGTATTATCCATCTTTTAAATACTTTACATGTTCCCGGTCTAGTGTAGCATACAAGACACTGTCAGTATTCAGTAGATGTCAGCCCCTTCCGTCCTACCCTTTTGTTGAATCTCACCCAAGTCTTCAGGTGGAGAATGAGAACTGACTCATGACCTCAGACTGGAATCAGCTACAAGTCTGAACTAGCACGCAGTATGGCGCTGCTTCTAGGTCAGCACATAGTCATCTGATTGTCACCAGGTACCCTTTCTTAAAACAAGTATGAGACCCCTATCAACCTGCATAGGTTAGCTTACCTTTGCTAAAAATTTTAGCATCTGTAAATTTAAGATTTGATTTCTTTGAAATTATATTTAGGTCTAAATCTTGAAGTCATTTGGTTCCAGACTTTGAATTGTAATTATAGATTCAGTTTGAACCTACAGGGGGAAGCAGCAGTTAAAGAAGTCATCAAAATTAATAAATGGCTGGCATTTGAAAAGAGGATGTGGGTTAAAAATTTGTATTTAGGCAATTGAGATTTAGAACATGTATATTCAAATCCCAAAGGGGGGTCAGTTATCAAGAAAACCAGCCTGATCTCTTGAAAAGTCAGAGTTATTTAAAAAGAAAGAGGTAGGGGATTATTTTACATTACAGGAGGTATAAGAGATATAACCACATGCATTGCAGGATCTTGGTTCAGTCTTAGTTCAGTAGGGAAATCAGCAATATACATTTTGGAGACAGTGAGAAATTTGAATATGCACTAGTTATTTGAACAATAATGTCATGCTCAGTTGTGATCATAGTATTTTGGTGATGTAGGAGAATATCCTTATTAGGGGGAATCTGTGCTTTCATATTTAAGAGTAAAGTATCATGATGTCTAATTTTCTTGAAATAGTTTATCAAATAGGTATATGAAATATGACAAAATATTAACCATTATTATGCTTACATGGTGGGTTTTGGAGTTATTCATGGCACTATTTTTCTACTTTTCTGGATGTTTTAAATTTTTCATGATAGTGAATGGTGATACTAATGAAGAAGTCATCTCAGGGTGAGAAGTACTGTAGGACATAGCAGGTCTTCCTGAGCCTGCCTTGTGTTTTGGGAGAAGGCTTTGCTGGAGGAGAACCCTGGGGTGGTGGGCGGAGTCCACTGGGAAGTGGTGCTTACGCCAGGACATCCGGATGGCTCAGCAGGCCACTGGGAGGCATTTTCCCAGGCTCCCCAAGAATGGCCTCATAATAGCCATGGGAGAGGGCTTTCCACTGTGGTGCACCATACCACACAGACTCCCCTTGGTAGTCTTGGGGAAGCTCAAGTCACCTTGGCAAACAAATGAAGCTGAATAGTTTTATAGCAAAATCTTCTGCATATAAGATATTTTGCTTTCACTGTCTTGGGACTGTGAAGTAAAACAACCCAAGTAAATGACCACTCCCTTAAAAAGTATTACTCATTGGAGTATGGTATGACTTAAAACTAATCTACTGCCTTGCTAAGCCAGGATGGAATTTGTTCAGCTCATTTGATTTTTTTTGCTGTTGTTGTTTTTCTCTTTCTATTCATGAAGTCTCTGAGTTTCTAATAAAGCCATTTTGGAGCAGTTTATTTTATACAGGATATGAAATAAAATAGTGACAGAACTCTGGTTTGTCCTTATAACATGAACCACCCTTTTTTTCTCTCATAAATATTACTCAGAGAAATATTATTGGAGGTTAATGTTCTTTGGTGAACAATCAAGTGAGCCAGAAGAAAATTAACATGGTAACAGGTCATCATTTTGGGCTTTATTGTGTGTTGGGAGGTTGTCTGTAGAACGGTAGAGAGAAGCAGCTCTTTACAAGTTACAGAATGCAGAAGGCATAGAGCCTGTAGACTTTTGGAGCTGCTTTGAGGCCATGGAAGAAGATGGACTCTTGCTAGTAATGGATATCTCCTGACATCAGCAATGCAAAAATATAAATTATTTCTAGAAATACACATACCCGAAGATTCCTGGTGGAAAAATGCTTCTACTACAAAGCTGTCCTCTCCCTAACTCCAGTCTCTTCCTGTGTCTAGACAGTCTTTTCAGATTTAGGACCACAATAACTAGCAAGAAAACAGACGTACTTAAATGTGATTTACAAGTGCCTTGAAATCTCCCAATACCACTGTCAACTAGTTTTTAAATGAGAAGGTTATCATCACTTTATGATTTCTATTCTGTTTCCCAGCCCCCAACCACCACCAGCCCCCTACTCTCCTACTGACTTAGATCAGTGCATTTAGAACACCAGTGTAGGAAGCTGGGATCTGATTCCCCTAGAAGGGAAAGCAAAGGGCCTCCTGAATTCTTTGCCAAGTTGCTATTTAGCTTTAGAGAATAGTGGTGCTTTGCTTTAGCCCTGGATAAGTACAAAATCTCAGTGACCTGCTGAACCCTGTGAAGTTGCTTTCATTAAAGAGCAAAGCTAAGAATGTAGTCTTTATCACTGCCTATTATCTATGGATAAGTGAAATATATCTCACTAAGCATTTCAGTTCAGTATATTTCATCACCAGTGATTTTTCTTTGTTTTTATATCAAAATTAGTTTGCCATAAGAACTAACACAAGTACCTTTTGTGTTTAATCTCTCTTTAAGTTTCTCTTTAAACAAATTTTCTATGGCCAGTGGAATTTGGACTAAGCAGGTGCAAATCTTTTTTTATATGTTAAACTTGCCATTTCTCTTGTAGGTGCCACCAGGCAGGGTTTTCCATTGAAACCATAACAAGACACAAGTTTAGTAATGATTCCCTTTAACATAATCCCATGCTGGGGGTGGAGAGTACAGGGAAAAAGATTTTAATAAACTCAGTTCTCCTAGTCATTCTAGTAATAAATCACCTAGTTAGAATTTGCCTTATACCGCTTTATTTTTCTGTAGGAGAAGGTGTCATATTGAGTCTTTATTGTTTAGCTGACCACGTAGGATTTAGTTATCATTCGAGTGGTATCTCCAGATACCAGGCTTCCTGAACTCAGAGCTGTAGCTTTCACAGTCAACTTTAGATTTAGCACCTTCCTAATAACAATATTTATTGCTGGAGATTTTGTACAGGGAAAATATTTTTGAAATTTTGAATGTGTCATATGAATCTTAATCAACGAGAACTGTAAGTGTTAAGTACGTTCTTCCAGCAGAGGCAGAATGACGTAGATATTGCATTTTTTTGTTGTTGTTCAGTCCTTTGGAAGACTCACATTATAGATCATTATTTTGAAAATCGCTTTAAAAATTTTCTATGTGTGTTTGTGAAGCCCAAATTATTAAGGACCCCTTGCTTAAAGTCCCCCTCCCCCCAGCAGTAGGACAAATAAACAGATGTGGAAGACACTTCCACTCTCTCAGTGACCTAAGGAATGAAATATTTGTTTAAAAGCACTCAGAATAATGCCAACATTGTGCATATTTTGACATGTTAAGCAGAAGAAAGCCACATGACCAAAATGCAATCTGTTTCAAGTGTGCTAGGAAAAAATTCATCTCAGTAAATCTGGAGATTATCATATCATAGATGTCAGTGTTATTTTGCAATCTCTGTGACTAAAGCAATTGTGCTGTCAGAGCCATAGTTTGTGTAGACAGAACATCAAGTCTGTGGTCACTGATGTTCTGTATCTTGTGACAGGAGTGTCAGAAGGATACTGAACGTGAAAGTGGAAACTTCTTTGTGTTCTTTATTTAAATATGAGTTATTTCAGGACAATCATAGTCATGAACTTTGGAGTCTGATGGTCTTGAAGACCACCTCTCGCAACTCTTGGCCCCTCCAATTTCATGGATAAAATACTCTCTCTAAGGGTGTTTTAGAATTTGGGGACCCTCACCCCTCTTTGGCTGGCCTTTCATTTCTGGTTCTTCCACCAAGTGTTTGACTGTGTTAACAGGATCATTTTTACTTAATCTTTCAGGAAAATCATCAACAAAGTAGTTTATACCTGGAGTGGGGCTGAAAGGGAAGGAAGGAGGGAGGGTGAAGGAAGGAAGTAACTATGTTGGTACTTTCTGTGAGTCACCTGAAATTCTGTTGCCCCCTGTAAGATGAATGGTAATGTCTCCATTTTCATAGATAAAATGTACTCCTTGGAACCAGTCTTCCTTAACGTTATGTTTGTGAGATGTATTTCTGATAATGCCTGTAGTTGTAGCTCATTAATTTTTAGGGGTAGTTTAGTATTTCACTGTGTAACTATATCTCACCCTCTTTTTTAATAAAAAAAAAATTCTGTTGATGGATATTTACACGGATCTCAGATTGGGACTATTAGGAAAAGCATTATTACGAATACTGTATATCCATGCTTAAGTTCTGCTTTAGATATTCAAGCAGCTTTTGGAAGTGGCTATACCAATTTGCGTTTCTGCCAGCAGGGTAAGAGAATTCCAATATGCCCACATTCTTGCTAACAGTTGGTACTCTTGGTCTTTTTATTTAGGCCACTCTGGTGAATTGGAGAATCTCCTCCCTTCCTTCTGCCCTTCTTCCTTCCCTGCCTCCCGCCCTCCCTTTCTCTCTCTTTTTTTCTCTTCCTCCCTTCCTCCAACCAACTCTCTCTCGCTCTCTCTCCCTCCTTTCCTCCCTTCTTCCTTCCTTCCTTCCTTCCTTCCTTGGCTCATGTCATTCCTTTTCATCTTATTCTATGTAATAGCTTTATTGTACTTGAGTTAAATAACTTATGTACAGGCAAAATACACACATCTTCAGGTAGGTATTAAACAAGTCTTTTCGTGAGCTCCTAAGTAATGCCTATCAGAAGGTGGCCAAGGTCTGTGTACCAGCTCAACCTGAATTAATGATCCCACGTGAAGGGCTTGGTTTTCAAGCCTCTTTGTTGGACCTCCTTATTTAGTCCATTTGACAGATGAAGTGACGGAGTCTCTTCAGAAACTAGAGACCATCCCAGGTGCTATGGCCAGGCCTCCTGGAAGAGCCAAGATTGTAATATTCACCCCTTCCTCTCAAGCGAGGCCCTCTCTTGATTCTTTTACTGTTTTATTTGCGAAGTAATTATCGAATGCCTACTGGATGGCAGGCCCTGACTAGGCTCATAGGATTCACTGGCAAACAAGCTTGTAACCTAATGAATGATGTCTTCTTTTACTTTATAGGTTATGGCTTTCAAATCACAGCCTATTTCCTCAAGAGAGGGATTCGCCTTCGCTGCTTTGGGGGCTCACACAGTCCTGGTAAGAAACTGGTTTCTTGGGTTGTGAGGCATTTTGCACAATTAGCTTGCCTTGGAGAGGGATGAGAATAAAGGAATGAAGATTGCTACCTGCTTCATTGCCTTCATGATATTGAAGTACTAAGTGAGAGTATTTCTGAACATTTGTGATTTTTTTTTAAATGTTCAGTTTCTTGCCTACCTGAGAACAGTGAGCTGGGTCAGACTATGCCGTACTTTCTTGCTGTATTGCAGCAATTTCATTGAACTTCCATAGTGACTCAACAGACAGTTAAAAGTTAAACTATGAATCACTTCATCATTGTGCACACGGAGGCCCTGGGAAACGGAGCAAGTGTGTGCACGACAAAATGCTTTCCCAGCCCATAGCCGTCAGAGCCCTTCTTAGGTGTGTGATGAGGCCAGCTTCCCCTCTCATTTCCCCAGGTCAAGATGTCCACTGAGGAAATGATGTCAAACACGTCCAGCCAACAACAATAAAGTCAGATGCTCATGATCGTTCTCCAAGTTGATCTGAGCGTTGGAAAGAAAATGTAGCTCAACTTTCTTGGATGATTTTAGTATATAAGTTATGAAACAGGGACTTTAAAAATTAACTGTATGGAGGTTTGCTCTTAGAATCTTCACAATTATCTGCACTTTCTTAACTTTAAGTGTCACTTGAATATATTACTCTTTTAATGAGGGCTTTCCACTTTATTCAAATCTTAGCAAAATAAGTCAGTTAGCGTTATATCTGTTAAAATGCAGCCTAGCTACCCTTCGTGGTAGGGATTTTAGGTTGTCGCCTAAACCTTTACATTATTTAAATATTAAAATGATACATATCTCAATTATGATCTAAGCAAAGTAAAGGGGTACAGAAGTTGATTTCTGTTTCTACAATATAGTGTTCAGAATCTGCCATTCTAGCATTCTTATTTTTCAGAGGAAGAAATGGAAGAACAAAACAGAGGGATTATTTGATAGACTGGATTAACTTTGAGTTCTAGTTCTGATCCACTAATAATTGATAGAACCGATAATTTTGAATTTTAATTCTAATCTACCAACAAGTTGTTTTTCAATGTTGTGATATTTTTTTTAGGGGGGAAGGATGGCAAATAAGGAATTCTGTGACTCATTTCTCTTTCCATAAAGCGGGAAGAAGACTACTTACCACTTGTTTCAATAAGATTTTTTAAAAATTAATGAATAATTATTAACCACTTTGATAATTTCGGTTTTCTGGCTTTTCAAAGTCTACTCATGGTCACCTGGCCAGTTGCAACATCCATGAGGGGGTCAAAGTTTAAACACACTCAAGCTCCCTCAAGTGGGGGTTTCTACATGAGGAAGATTTACGGAGGTAAGACCAGAACGATAGGTTAGGTCCAAGTCATGGAGGGCTTTGAATATTTGTGTAGTATGTGGTGGGCACTGAGGAGCCACGATAGGATTTTGAGCATAGTAAGCAGAGCTGTTTAGAACTGTTAACCTGTTTGCACTTAGTAGAATAAATTGGAATAGGCAAGAGTTACCACCAAGGAGACGGCAGTGGTCCAGGTGAAAGGTAAGGAGAGAGCTCTTACTGGAACATCAACACATTATGCCTTTGGTATAATTTAACCTAGTCAGTGTTATAAGGTGTTAACTGTGTGTGCACTGTGTTCTGAGTGTATCAGATTGCGAAACGCTACTGCCTCAGTCAGTGCCCTCATGTCATTCCTGGTTGGAAATTTGCGATATATGTAATTATGTGATTCGTAATATCTGTCTTTTAAAAAATGGTCACATCTAAGAAGGAAGTTTTCTTTTAGAAAAATGGCTTTATTTCTGTTATAAATATGATACTTGTGTTTTATAAAAATATTCAAGCAATACAACCAAGTGTAGAGAAGGGAGAAGACTCTCGTCACCCACCCAGAAAATACACTGTTAGCATCAGCTAAACATCACTCCACAGATAAGGTGGGTGGATGGATGGATGGACAAACAATCAGATGGGAGAAGTAGAGATACAGATGGTATTTATCATGTTGTTTTCCTTTCTTCGAAAGTTAAGGGGTTCAGGTCTGTGATTCATTCAGCCTTCCCCACCCTAAAGTCAGTGGTTTTGCTTTAAGAAGTTGTAATAGATTACTGTGACTGTGGTGTAGTTATATCTTCTTTACTATTGCATATTTAATCACTTCCTTAATAATTTGCATTGGTTCCTAATTAATGAAACTTCTGTTTCATAGCTTGATTCAGATTGAGAGTTTGCCTTCCATTTCACGGGACCTCTCTAAGACCAGTTGACCAAGGATATGATAGGCAAACTAATAAGAAAATGAAAAAGCAAAATTTGAAAATTTTATCTAATATTATTCTTCTTCCTGTGTAAGTCTGTACATTCATTAGAAAATGTTAATCCTGTTTCCCAAATGTGAGTTCTGAACAGAAAACAGCAAACCGACACAGAGGGAGTGCTGCAAAGGCCCTGCCTAGGGGTTTCATGTGATATAATGATCCAGGGGCTCAGGTGGACCAATTTGCAGCCTTCTCAGCTCTCCCTAGAGCTTTGTGCTTGCCCCACCCTATTGATGGCAAACACTGCAAGGAGCAAAGGGGAGGGGAGAGGAGACATCTGTCTCATACATTCATGCTTATTGATGTAACTTAAAAACCTGGGACCAAGCCTTTCTGCGTTCTTTGGTTTTCGATGCTTTCAGTGACTTGATTTTCTTCATTTTGTATAGAACTCCGTGTATTCCCTGACAGATTTGTGGTCTGTGTAAGTCAGCTCGTATTCAATCGTGATCTTTTGGCAAAGAAGAATGAAGAATTGGTATGTATGAAAAAAATCTATAAACAAATCTGCTTAAATATTGAGTTATTGTAAAAAACAGAAAAAAAAAAATTTCTGTTGTCATTTAGCTGTTGAGCACTTAATACATGTCTTAAGGAACCAAAAGTGTCCTACCTATTTTGATAATATTGATCAAGTGATGTAGAGTTTTTTTTAAGATCCCTCGAAAATTTAGTTTGATCAGCAGTATCTTTTCCATATGAATTTTAAATGAGAAAGCAACATTTTACAAAAACTGCGATGACGCTTATGATAGTATTTAAATGGAATAAAGTGAAGTCTTTAAATGAAAAGAAGCAAAATCCACATATTTCCACTGGATGCTTTCATTGGGGTCAGTGGCTTTTGAATTTTATTCCGTGGTGAATCACTGACATTTTCATGAGAACCAGTACTTTTCCCTAGCGTGTTATTTCTTAGCTGATAGGGTTCATTTTCTTTGTCTCTTTTCTCATGCTAAGTCTTAAGC
>NW_011888788.1:7087314-7091276 GCF_000151845.1 Pteropus vampyrus
AGAAAATACACTGTTAGCATCAGCTAAACATCACTCCACAGATAAGGTGGGTGGATGGATGGATGGACAAACAATCAGATGGGAGAAGTAGAGATACAGATGGTATTTATCATGTTGTTTTCCTTTCTTCGAAAGTTAAGGGGTTCAGGTCTGTGATTCATTCAGCCTTCCCCACCCTAAAGTCAGTGGTTTTGCTTTAAGAAGTTGTAATAGATTACTGTGACTGTGGTGTAGTTATATCTTCTTTACTATTGCATATTTAATCACTTCCTTAATAATTTGCATTGGTTCCTAATTAATGAAACTTCTGTTTCATAGCTTGATTCAGATTGAGAGTTCGCCTTCCATTTCACGGGACCTCTCTAAGACCAGTTGACCAAGGATATGATAGGCAAACTAATAAGAAAATGAAAAAGCAAAATTTGAAAATTTTATCTAATATTATTCTTCTTCCTGTGTAAGTCTGTACATTCATTAGAAAATGTTAATCCTGTTTCCCAAATGTGAGTTCTGAACAGAAAACAGCAAACCGACACAGAGGGAGTGCTGCAAAGGCCCTGCCTAGGGGTTTCATGTGATATAATGATCCAGGGGCTCAGGTGGACCAATTTGCAGCCTTCTCAGCTCTCCCTAGAGCTTTGTGCTTGCCCCACCCTATTGATGGCAAACACTGCAAGGAGCAAAGGGGAGGGGAGAGGAGACATCTGTCTCATACATTCATGCTTATTGATGTAACTTAAAAACCTGGGACCAAGCCTTTCTGCGTTCTTTGGTTTTCGATGCTTTCAGTGACTTGATTTTCTTCATTTTGTATAGAACTCCGTGTATTCCCTGACAGATTTGTGGTCTGTGTAAGTCAGCTCGTATTCAATCGTGATCTTTTGGCAAAGAAGAATGAAGAATTGGTATGTATGAAAAAAATCTATAAACAAATCTGCTTAAATATTGAGTTATTGTAAAAAACAGAAAAAAAAAAATTTCTGTTGTCATTTAGCTGTTGAGCACTTAATACATGTCTTAAGGAACCAAAAGTGTCCTACCTATTTTGATAATATTGATCAAGTGATGTAGAGTTTTTTTTAAGATCCCTCGAAAATTTAGTTTGATCAGCAGTATCTTTTCCATATGAATTTTAAATGAGAAAGCAACATTTTACAAAAACTGCGATGACGCTTATGATAGTATTTAAATGGAATAAAGTGAAGTCTTTAAATGAAAAGAAGCAAAATCCACATATTTCCACTGGATGCTTTCATTGGGGTCAGTGGCTTTTGAATTTTATTCCGTGGTGAATCACTGACATTTTCATGAGAACCAGTACTTTTCCCTAGCGTGTTATTTCTTAGCTGATAGGGTTCATTTTCTTTGTCTCTTTTCTCATGCTAAGTCTTAAGCGCCATCAGGTCCTATTTCTGTTTCATTGGAGTTCTCTATTCAGATAGATACAGAAAACTCGCTCCTAATGTTGCAACTTGCAGCTTTTTCTTTAAACTTTTCATGTACTGGAGAGGGTCTCCCTGAAAGTGAGTGTGTGTGTTACCTTGCTGCAGTCACAGTCCCATCTATCTGAACTTACCTCTGTACAAACTTTTTTCATATTTTTGGTCATATGACAAAACTTTAACAAAGGGGCAGGGGGGAATCTAGCAGACATTAAACCTGGACATGAAATATGACATGATTATGCTTCTAAAATAACTTACAGGAATATTAGATTACCCCTTATGTTTATTTTTTAATCCATTTGAAATTTGGCCACATGGTGTAAAACCAGCTTCTTATCTCATCTTAAATAAATACATAGGGAGAGTGTTTTGGAGGTAATAAGGGTGAATGGAGACCCAGAAAAAGTAAAGAGCTAAGAATTCATGTTTAAATCTAGGTGCCTAAGCCCATCAGAAAAGCCAGTGTGACTCTTCTTTCTTTGTCTATCAATAATTCAGTATACACATTAAATTCAATAAATTAAGCATATTTGGTGAAAAGCATTAAAAGTTTATTCTTTGAACTATTTCTAGGATATTGAGTTATATTAGCAAATTAATAAATACTAAACTAGTAATGCTGTTGGCAAACAGCCATAGTATAAAACAAACATAACATAACATAATATAATATAACATAACATATCGTAACATAACATAACATAACATAACATAATATACTAGCTTAACCGATTCTCAGAGCAATAAAGAAATTGATCTGTAGTTTTAAGAAAACAACTGGTCTGCGGCCATGCTACCTTGAACAAGCCTGATCCCGTCTGATCTCGGAAGCTAAGCAGGGTCGGGCCTGGTTAGTACTTGGATGGGAGACCACCTAGGAAGACCAGGTGCTGTAGGCGTAAAAAATTAAAAAATAAGGGATTGTAAGCTGACAGAGTCCTTGCAATCTGTGAGGTCAACCAAGGGTTGCCTTGCCTAAAAAAAAAGAAAACAACTGTACTAGAAAGTGTTATTGTTTTCATATGGACTACAGAAGAAATTCAATCGTGTATGATATGTACTGTTAATACTTAATATCTGTCACAAGCAAGGAAAACGGCTACCAAAGTAACACTCTTGAATGCATCTGTATCTTTCCACGATGCCAGATTTATTGGGTGGAACCTCAGATAAACTAATCAGGTGCCCATGCAGGTTAACGCATAACATACAGAGAGGGGAAATACAGACTCTTATGCTACAGAGCGAAGGGTTGAAAGTCCTTAGCATCTCCAAAGCGAGCTGTGTTGACTGGCAGGCTGGTTTCACATCAGTCCCAAGCCAGCAGCTATGATGAGCAGAAGGTCAGAGTCTTCAGTTCTCAGCATACCTGTCCATGATGCTCTTGGGTCAGGCTTGAGCATCATCTGTGTGAGGTGTTCAACTTATATGGTCCCTGCAAGATGGGATCCTTATGCTGCACTTGAGGCTTATCAACAACACTCATGTCTGACGTTTCTGTGGTTTTGGGTATTCTAGTCACATCCTTAGGGCGTCTCTATGATGTGCCAGTTGACATCACTTTCATGGCTTCCATGGAATCTATTTCATAAAGTCCAAAAAGTCCACATGCCTTTATGCTCGATACAATATCTTAAATTATTAAGGGTGAATTAACACATCTCAATGCTAATGAAATATTATCCTCCTTAGGGACACTGGCATTTATACAGATGTAAGTTTTCTATAGCTGCTGTCATATAAATCCTGTAATCTGAAGGACTTCCTAAATGTTAAGAATTTTCATTCTGGAAAGTTGACTAGTCTGAACCTTTTACATGAGCCAGTTCAGTTTTCTTATCTCCAAAATGTTCTGATATCCAGTGATAATACTGTCAGAGTTAGCCAAGTTAGCGTATAAGAAAAATGCCATTTACATCATGAGGATCTTTCACTGTCTTAGTGATTATCTTCAGATGTGGTCAGTCTCTGTCTCTTCAGCTTCCCCTTTTCCCCACCTCTGACCATCTATCTCTTCACATGTACACTTTCCCAGCCACATGCACACAAGAGTCAACTAAAGCCTGATGCCACTAAACGGCTCCATCCCTGGGCACAGGCCGTGTGCTCTCCTTCTGCTTGGCCAGTTCACCCGTGCACCTCCCCTCCTCACTGGCCTTCAGTCTATCACTTCCTCAAGCTTGTTGTCCTTAGAAATAATAAAATATCCAAGTCTAGCAAAGGGCCTTCTCTCCCACAAATGGCCCACCAATCCAACAGCAAAGCAGTCAGTTCTAACACCACAATTGTCTTGGAGCTTTATCCTCATTGATATTTGACCCCTGCAAAGCCCTCCTGTCTTAGCTATTTATGGATCAATAAGCAATCCTTCCCTCCCAGAATTGCCTTCTACCCCAGAGAAGGCATTCTTACTCCATTATATACTTTAAATGCCCAAAGCCATGATGGCCGGCTCTCATGTGAGTATTCCTTAACTTTCTTATTCCTTAGAGCTTCGAATTCTTTTATCAATTTACA
>NW_011888788.1:7091326-7107409 GCF_000151845.1 Pteropus vampyrus
TAATGAAATATTATCCTCCTTAGGGACACTGGCATTTATACAGATGTAAGTTTTCTATAGCTGCTGTCATATAAATCCTGTAATCTGAAGGACTTCCTAAATGTTAAGAATTTTCATTCTGGAAAGTTGACTAGTCTGAACCTTTTACATGAGCCAGTTCAGTTTTCTTATCTCCAAAATGTTCTGATATCCAGTGATAATACTGTCAGAGTTAGCCAAGTTAGCGTATAAGAAAAATGCCATTTACATCATGAGGATCTTTCACTGTCTTAGTGATTATCTTCAGATGTGGTCAGTCTCTGTCTCTTCAGCTTCCCCTTTTCCCCACCTCTGACCATCTATCTCTTCACATGTACACTTTCCCAGCCACAAGCACACAAGAGTCAACTAAAGCCTGATGCCACTAAACGGCTCCATCCCTGGGCACAGGCCGTGTGCTCTCCTTCTGCTTGGCCAGTTCACCTGTGCACCTCCCCTCCTCACTGGCCTTCAGTCTATCACTTCCTCAAGCTTGTTGTCCTTAGAAATAATAAAATATCCAAGTCTAGCAAAGGGCCTTCTCTCCCACAAATGGCCCACCAATCCAACAGCAAAGCAGTCAGTTCTAACACCACAATTGTCTTGGAGCTTTATCCTCATTGATATTTGACCCCTGCAAAGCCCTCCTGTCTTAGCTATTTATGGATCAATAAGCAATCCTTCCCTCCCAGAATTGCCTTCTACCCCAGAGAAGGCATTCTTACTCCATTATATACTTTAAATGCCCAAAGCCATGATGGCCGGCTCTCATGTGAGTATTCCTTAACTTTCTTATTCCTTAGAGCTTCGAATTCTTTTATCAATTTACACTGATGTTTGCCAAAGGGCAGGATCCATCTCATTTTCTCTTGGTAGTTATTCTCCAGGACCATCTGAATGGATAAGGGGAATTGGCTTCCTGAATAGCAGTATTGGAGATACTTATTTGGCAATAAACAAGTTATTTTCCTATAACTGTTTTCTTAACTCTCTTCTTAGCCACCAAAGTGACAAAGGAGTGATCCAGTACCTGAGCAACAGCCTGGGCATGTTACTTGTGCTGTAACCTTGAGTAGCAAATTCCTTTTTCTTCATCTTTTTTTGGGAGGGATCCTCGGTGTCTAAATGACAATTGGTCAGGAAATCGAGGAGTGCCTATTCAGAACTGCTCTGCCAGGAGATTCTTTCAGCCTGTACACAAGGAAGCCAGCTGCACTTAGCTCTCCAGTTTTTAAAGAGGTGGCTGCACAAAAGGACCGCTGTTCCAGATCGAGCAGTACAAAGGGAGTAACCTCCCCCCGGGGCGGGGGTAGTGGGGATTAGCGTGAGCACACGCATGCCACTCCCTGACCCCCACCTGGGAGATCTGTCACCCTGCCATCCACTGAGGGGCATTGGTGCAGGGAGGCACTCCATGTTGCAATAGCTCTGCACCGAATGCCCATGTGCCAGGGATGTGGGAATTTGTGATGTGTACTTTGGGAAGAAAGGGCATTATTATGAGATGAGTCATTGTATTTTTCTTACTATAGTTTCTCATAAGAAATCTAGAAGCCCTTGTAGCCTCAGTTTTTTGACCTATTACTAGATATGGAGCCACGGAGTCATTTTGAGAGTTTTTACCTTTAGCTTTTTTTCTTTCTTTTTTTCCCATAGAAATATAAAGAACATAAAATAATTTCTATTATTAAACTCAGCTATACTTCATTCCGATAATATTCTCTTTCATACTTCATTCCAATAATATTCTCTTTCATATTTACAAACCCAAATCCCTGTGTAGAAACTGTGAAGCCCAGGAGGCTTTGGAAAATTCAAATTTTTAAATTATTTTTATTTCTTTGTTAAAGTAAATAATAATAATTAAAGCAATAACTTTATTGTGTAAATAACTACAGAACTCTTTATGTATCTAGGGCATTTTAGGGTCAGCATAAAGCTACTGTCTCATAGAGAATTGCTTACAGCCACTTTGTCCAATCTCCGAACACACTTACCCTCACTGTCACCTTTTAGCATAATTTGTTGAGTGCTGGCTCTGTGCCAGGAGCCCTGGTAGGCACTGAGGAAACTAAGAAAAATAAGATAGTGCTCTTTCCCTCAAGGAACTTAAGATCTGGCAGATAGATCAAGGATACTCACGGCTTCCCAGTGACTTAAAAATGTAATTCAAATAGAGCCTCCTTTTTTCTTAAAGATGTATCCATTCTGCACTTTCATGGTTCATTTGGATCCTCATTACCATTCAGGAACAAAATCCAAAATTCTAAGTTACTTTCTTTTAAACCTAAGGCGTAACAATCTGTGATTCTTTTGGAAACTAAAAAAAAATGAGACTTAGTACTAGTGCTGCCTGTAAGTGGATATATACATTAAGATGTTTGGGTTCTCGGCCTCACCCTCGCATGCATTGTGACCAAGCTGTGGAAGTAGCCATCAGGATTCTGCAGACGTGCCCCAGCCATGCAGCACTAGGCCCTCGCTGTTAGCATCACGTCTGTGGGATTACTGGCACGTCCTGACAAGAGACTAAATATTTAAGCACTAAATTAAACACTTCTCTTGAGTCAAACTACTGTTTAACGTTAAAGAATTCTCCTTCCAGTTTATGAGTATAAAATTGAAAATGAGTCTAAAGAAGCAATAAACTACCCTAGCATGGGTTATTTTTAGCGTGGCTGTCGTATTTCTCAGCTGTGTGTAATTGAACCTCTTTGGACCTTAGCCCTCCTCTCAGTCAAAGGGGAGGATATCAAATTATCTCAAAAATCCTTCCTCGCATTGAATTCTGATCAGAGGAAGCAGATGAAAATGTAACTAAATAAAAACCATAAAATAATTTTGCGCAAAAGAGAACTTATAGATTTAAAAACTGTGATTAAAAAAAAATCAGGATAGAATTGTATTTTATCTTAGGAAAGATAAGTAGAAATTATAACATTTTAGTCTTTGAGGTTTTAGAATAGAAGAAATAAACTACTTAACAATTTGACTATGCAGTAACTTCTGTACCCTAATAATAGAATTATTTAACTTTCATAAGGGAACTTTTGCATAAGTATAAATCAGATCATTCAAGAAAAGAACTTTTTGTATCAACAAAATTAAATAGTGAATGATTTTTCCAGTTTTTTCATGATGTATCATAGACTTTTACAGAATTCATCCTTTTCATCTTGCTGTATTTCCTAAATAATAGTGGTTATTTGCATGGAAGCCATAAAAAGAGATTTCTTGTAGCCCTAGAAAAATTTCCTTGAGTAGAAAGAGGTCATTTCCATATATCACACTTCCTGCAGTATTCTGAACTTAGTTTTTTTACTTAATAACTGCTTATCAAAATCATATGCGTTCATTGTACAAAAAAGTTTAGAATTCAGATAAATACAAAGAAAGTAAAAAATTCCCACAACTCCCAATGCAAAGATAGCCTCTGTTAATAATCTAGTCTGTACCCCTCCATACTTCATTCTTGATAACTGAGGTCGGTGTGTATTTAACTTAACTAGGACCTCATTGATTTTTGAATTCTACGTTTGTGTTGGGTTTCTTATTGGCATTTTTGTATTTCACAAACTCCTTACTATATAAAAATGTCTTGCATAGTAAAGAAAGTAACTTTTAGTGAGTTTATCATTTACAGTTTTCAATTTTCCTTTGTATGACATTGCCGTGCGGTAGATATCTATGTCCTCAGTTTTATGTTTTCCATAATGATTTCTGCCTTAAATGAGTTAGTTATATTTTTCAAAATTTGATAAATATTTGCTAATATTTTCTTCTGATATTTTTATGAAATTTAGTTTGCAGCGTGAGGTCCTTTTTATTCCATATATTGACCAATATTGTGCTAATAACGGTTTTTAGGTTCAAGGGATTAAACGTGCTCAGTCTGCCTGTATTAATGGGGCATCACTGTCGGGGCACACATGACAAGGAGACTTCTCTAGAGACGAGGCTCTAATTTTGCCTCTGTAGCAGGGCAAACTGATGCCCACCATCTTGCCTGCTGCCTCTCTGTCTCTGTGCTAACTACTCTTCCCTTTTTGCAGTCAGCTGTGGTCAGTGCTCAGTGTCAGAACACATGGTCAGTAAGTGAGCAACAGATTAGGGCCACACCCTCAAAGGCCTATGTATGGGCTGTTTTCCTTGGGTATGGATGGGAACTATAGTATCTACCACATGCCCTTATGTGGACTTGCAGGTGGGTGACCTAATGAAAATGCTAGTGGCAAGATAAAATTGTTCTTGGTTGGTTTGATTTATCTACAGTGGTTTTTCTAGACTATGACAGAGACGATAAGAAAAAATTTTTCTGATAAAATCACTTTTTTAAAGATTAACTATCCTTTGCTTATATGTTACAGTAACCTAAGGTTTTCTTCTCCTTTCTTGATAATAAAATTCTCCTAAATGCTTAGCCAGCAGTATTTCTAAATGATATGGTTCATGTCTTCCCCTCCAGCCCTGTGAAGGAACCTGCCCTTTGCTGAGTTAGAATAGGACAGGATGTGTAAGTTAGAATAGGTGTGTCTGGGCCCGCTAATCCTTTGTGTTTTTCTCACCATAAAGCATCTTTACTTATGCAGAGACTTACAATCTCCCTTTGATGACCACTTAGATGATGGATTCATTTAGGAAAACCATGGCAGAGAATAAAACAAGTAGAAAAGGGATCAGACTTCAAATTAAAAAACCTGCTTTGACCACTGCCTGTCCCTTCACTCACTCGAGGACCGTAGACAAGTCATTTGGCTTCTCAGAGCATCAGCCCCCTGACTTGTTAAGCAGAGATAAAAGTGACTCCTGGCGTATAAGCCTCAAGTTTTCCTAAGAAGCAAGTGAGATAACGAATATTAAAATGTCTTGTAAACTGTAACGTGCTTATACAATATTAATTATTATCATCACCATATTATCATTACCCTGGAAGAGGAGTTAATTTAAATGCCATTAATGCCAAATTAGCAGATCGCTATTCATCTTACCCTCCTTGCTAGAAATGAGAAAAATACCTGATCATATCCATCTGTACAGAATATTTTCCCAAGAGGCTCAGCACCTTCATTTTTAATTTGTCTCCACTTGCCAGCCCAGATTCATTTTGCAGTTATAAAAACTAAAGTACCGAAATGTTAGGTAATGAACCCTCATTTAGCCAGCAATTCAGTAATAGAAAAAGGGACACAATAAGAGCATAAACTTGTGACCTTCAGTAGGGGCTCTGTTAACCAGCATCCAGAGGAGAAGAAAAATCTGCAGAGACCACGCAGCTAAAATTCCTTTCATTTCCAGTAGCTGCGTGTAGACTCACACTGAGATATGGCTTTGGTGGGTGACCCACCAAAGGTACCTTTTCTAAGGTACCTAGAAGTTTAGAGACAGCAGACTCCTCAGGCCCAAATTCCTAAAAGCGCACACGGTTGTCAAAACACCCTCAGTGAAAACAGAGTTCGACATGCAACTGGATTATGTTGGAAAGTTTGTTAGTAAACAGATGGTTTAAAATTCAGTACTTATTTTCCCAAAGAAACAGTCTCATCAATGCAATAAGATTCCTAGACCAGTCTACAGAAGCTGTTTCCATCATAACATTGGAGTTTTGGAAAGAAGGGGTCTGTGTTCAAGGGAAATTGAAAGAGCTATTTCTTCTGCATCCCTGGGCAGATGGCTAAGTCTAAATACAATTTTGAAATAAGACAGACATCTGTGATGTCTTCTCTCTGGCTCTGATGCCTCTTTCCCACTGGGGATCAGGGCCACAATGGGCCCTCTTCTGGCCAGCCCTACTACCTCTGTGGCTGGACTACATACTTATCCACCTCTGTCTGCTCCCATCCTGGCCAGGCCCATATGCTGAGCCATAGAAGGTGTTAGGGAAATGATTATCACCCTGACTGAAGAGCTGGCAACCTTCCTGTGGGTGTTGGCATTTTTCAACCACAGCCTTCATGGAGGAAGTTGTTTTTGAATAAGGAGACCCCCAAAGGTAGGCTATAGCACTCTGCCTAGGTAATTCCTATAAAGTTTTTCTCTATTTTTCAGAGATATTTTTCTTCTACTTTTAAACCTGGTATTATTAACCTATAATTCATGAATTCTCTGAAATTGAAAAAAAAAGTTATATATATTTTTATGTGTTTCTAGTCAAATAGCTTTCGTTCAGTTCTCAGAGTGGCAAGTGAGCTTCTCCATCTTTAAGAAGAGCTAGACCCAAACCTACAAATTTTTTAAAACATCCATATTTTGTCACTCTTGTATGACACCAGAGACCCAACTAAGAGGCCTAAGGTTGTTCAGGATTTATTTTTAGGTTCTTGAGGGTAGGTGAACATAAACTGGAAAATCCCTGTGAAATGTGTACTTCTTACAAAATAACTTCCTTGATTTTTTTCACTAACTTTATTTTCAGGTTAAAATTCTTTGCAACTATTTATTTGTACTTCCCTAGATCTACACAAGACAGTTTCGTAGTCATCAATTCAGAAGAAAAGAAAACTTTTAACACATAATTAAAGAAAAAACACTAGGGTGTCCGATAACCCGAGCAGCAGCATCATCAGCAAGGCTGCAGTCTCTGCTTTTTCTTAGAGACCCATCCTTCAGGAGAAGGCAGAGAAATGGAGTGATCCAAAGAGGGACTCGGCCAGACAAACCAAGCGAAGTGAAAGACTTGCCTCTCACTGTGGGAAGTGAGCCAATGACTTAGCCTCATAGGGCATCAGTGTCCTCCTCTTTGAGATGGAGAAGGTCATGTCTGTCTCATGGGCATCTCATGAAGACTCATTTACTGGTGCTAGTTTCTATACCAAGTGCTTTATCTGTGTTGTCTCAGTATAAATCATTAACATCTTTAGAGAAAACAACTTCAGGCCACAGTGGAATTCATAGGATACTACTTTTCATTTACTTATTTTTGCTTCAGTTCCTTTGAATCAATATACGTATATATTTCTGTACTTTTTAAAATTGTTCATTACTACTCTATCCCACCTGTTTTACCCTTTCCAGTTCCTTAACTTATTAATTATCAAGTAATTTAAGAAAATATTAGAAGTGAAATTTGGGAGAGAGAGACCTCTTCCTCATTTTAAGATCTATGGCTTCTGCATGGTCATGTTGCATTGTGGTCCAAATTGTGGTCACTGCCATATTGTTCTACTTGGGCTGCTTTTCTTTAAGTAACTCAACCAGGTCACATTTCAGAATACTGATGCCCCTGAAAATCATTAGGCATCACACTAACCTTCAAGAATAACTTTCTCTTTACCTTATTATAAAATCATAAAGAATTGAAAGTAGTTCTAGCTCTACATTTTAATATTATTGTTGGCCCCCAAATGAGACCATAATATATTACTTTTGCTCAGCTCTTATTGTTTGCATAAGACCTTTATTGTTTGCAGAGGGCTGTCGTATACAATAACTCATTCACTGTAACAAACCTGAGAAGAGATTGTATCAGTCTTGAACCTTTTAGTTTTCAAGAGACAGGAAGGCCAACTCAAAATGGCTTAGCAAAAAAAAAAAAAAAAAAAGGAAGGTTGTTGGCTCATGTGCCTGAAAAGTCCAGGATTCAGGTATGGCTTGATCAGAGGCACAAAGAATGTCATCAAGACCATCTTTTGGTTCTGCCTTTTACTATATTGGCTTCATTCTCAGTTTATAAGTGGTCGTTCCCAGCATCCCAGGTCCATGGGAAAAGAGAGCAGGTCTCTTCCCAGGCCACCTGTCGCTCATGCTTCTCTTTGAGGCTCATGAATTCTGCACTCTGATTGGCCTGGACTGGGTCACAGGCCCACTTCTCGAGTCAGGCATGGAGACAGGCCTCTCGAAAAGCATGGACATTAGGTGGATAGTGGGGACATGGTTCCCCAGAAGAAAGTCTGACTGTTATTTCCAGAAAATGAGTGAACGTCCACTCCCAAGACATTACTACCATCCCTTTTTTATAGGTAAAAGGACTGATGTTTAGAGAGGATAAGTGGCTTGTCCAGATCTCACCAGGAGGTAGTGACCGGGAGGGAGTTAGACCCAAGGATGCAAAGATGACTCAGCATCCTGTACGCTTTCTATAACTCCATCTCTCCCTAACCATGATGGCAACTGACCCACCGGGTACAGTGGAGAGAACACTGCTCAGAGAGCCAGGCCCTCTCAACTCAGTTCTGCCCCTAGCTAACTGTGGGGGCTTAGACACTTAGTTTCTTCGGTCTCATCCTTCTCATTCTGTCAAATAGGGACCATTCCTGTCTGCCGAATACTCATTAAGACTCTGATGAGATGTGGGGGAAAGGACTTTAATCCTATAAGTTCTCTACAAATGCAAGGTGTCTTTTGCCTTCTTACAAACCTCATGTGGTTTGTGTAGGCATGAGGGATTTTTTCTTTTTATAATAATATCAAAAAACACGCTTGGTGCTTTCCAGTTTCCAAAGTGTGGTTCATACACCTTGCTGCGTTTTAATTTCTCGAACTATCCTGAAAAGTAGATGAGAAGCCAACCATTGGGGTGTTGAGAAACTGGTTCTGACGCAAGGAACCAAGGAATGCCAGACCTTTTCCTCCGTGCCCCTCGCCTCTGCACACCACCTCTGAGCCCCCGAGTGTTAACCCAATTTGATCAACTCTGTGTATGTCATGCTCAGCAGAGGAGATCATGAGAAAGTCAAAAACAGTAACGTTTAGAATGTGACCTAAGACTATATTCAAATATTCTACCATGAATTACCTACTTTTAAAATATTCTGGTTGGGTTATTATTTTTATTTGAGAATGAACAAAACAGAATTAGAAGAAACTCATGTACATAACCATGAGAAAATAGATCCAGCTATCAGAAGATAAGGACAGAGAATACCACAGTCATTACTATATTAAGTACTACTGTGAGAAATATCTTACTGGCATTAAAGAGCTTTTATCCCCCTCTTCTCCCAGTCTTGCCTTCATATCAGGCAGGATGTTTTGCAGTCCTGGAAACAAGAATTTGGTGCGATAGCTCCTGTCACACCCCTCCAGCCATGGTTGTGAGGAGTGAGCTGTGGTTATGGTACATACACAGGGCTCTGGACGTGACCATCAGCCTGATATCATGGCCCCTCTCAATTCTAACTTAGACTAATAATGATGTCTCAGTGCCTGCAGCCAGGCAGCTGAAAGCAGGCAGCAGTATTTTCCCAGCAGACACCATGTTTGTCAGGTGAGTAGTGGCATTTGCCATCCATGCTGTTAGTCATGCTGAATCAGGTCCCTGGAGTGTGGTAAGAACAATATCACCTGCCTCAAAGTGACATTGGTGAGTACATGAAACAGTGCCTGACACCCAGTCAGAGATTGGTACATGGTGGCTGATCACATCTGTCCAAATATGCCTGTTCCAGAGTTATCACTGACTCACCCTCTATTAACTACTTCACTCAATCCAGCTACCACCCCACTTCTCTGTTCCCCCTTACTGCAGACTCTTCAGAAGTGTTATCTAGACCTGTGGTGGCCAACACTGTAGCCGCTGGCCACATTTGGCTATGGAGCATTCAGAATGTGGTGAGGCAGAAATGATATGAAATACACACCAGATTTCAAATATGTAGTATAAAAATATAAAATATCTCCATATTTTTACATTGATCGCATATTGTAATGATAACATTTAATATATTGGGTTAAATAATATATATCATTGAAATTTAATTTCACCGGTTTCCTTTTACTTTTTTAACAGGTCAGTATAAAATTTAAAGTTATATGCATGACTCATGATATATTTCTACTGGAGAGTTCTAGTCTCCACTATGTTCTTGAACCCATCCCTGGTAGGCTTGGGTCCCAGCACTTCACCAGAAACACCTTTTGTTGATCACTTTTCACTTCTAACCAGTCAGCAGCATTTGACACAGTTGTCACTTTCAGTGAAGCACTTTCTTCTCTTGCCTCTAGGGATGTCATGTTATCTTGATTTTTCTCTTCTCTCCCTGATGGTTTCTTCACGGTCTCCTTTCCTGAATCCTCCTCATTCTCAACTTCTTTTTTCTCATCCAAACTCGTTCCCTAGAGGAGCTCATCCTGAGGGATACCTTTAAATGCCATCTCTGTGGACTTCCCAGCTTTGCGTCTGCAGCCCAGACCTCTCTCTTCCTATAACCTATATCTTAACTGCCTGCTCAGTGTCTCCATTTGGATATTTAGGAGGTAAGTTTGCATACCTAAAATTGGTATCTTGGTTCCATTTTCCCAAGCTTGCCCCTCTCCCTGTACTTCCTGTATTGGTAAAGGATAACTTCCTTCATCCAGTTATTTAAACCATAAATCTTGGAGTTATCCTTGACTTTTCTCTCCCTCTCACCTCTTATAGTCAGTCTATCAGCACATCCTTTTGAGTCCCCCTTCAAATTATATTTCCAATCTAACCACTTATCCTCCTACCACCTTCTCCAAGGCCCATCGTCTCTGAGTTGTCTATTGCAGTAACCTCATCACTGGTCTCCCTGCTTCCACCTTGTCCCTCTGCTATACCCAAAGTGATTCTTTTCTAATGTCAAGTCACTTTTCTTCCTGGAAACTTCCAAAGGCCCATCATTCTCCTTAGAATAAAATGTGCCACCCTTATAAAAGCCGTGCATGATTTGCCCCCACACACCAATACACACACAGACTTCTTACCTGTTCAACAACCTCTTCCTGAATTGCTTTCCTGTTCCTCCCCCCTTACAACACACACTGTCCTCAGAGCCTCAGTGTTTTCGCTTCTCCCTACCTGAAATGCTTTTCACCATATGCTCACGTGGCTTGTTCTCCACTCAGGTCTCTGAGTAAAACCACCTTGTTATCTAACCACAGCCTTCCCTGACCACCATATATGTAAAACAACCCCCATGACCTTTTAGAGGTTTATTTTTCCTTGTAACGTTATTGACACTTGACACATTATATATTTATTTGTTTCTTGTCTTCCTCATTGGGATAGAGTCTTCATGAGAGCAAATATGATTTCTGTGGGTTCACATCCTTTTCCACAAGATTCTTGAATAATGCCTGGCAAAGAGTTTAGTGTTGCCTGATCGATTCTGCTGGACTGTGCTCAGTTGTCATTTCCATGCTACTTTAGGGTAGAAGTTCCTTAACTCTGCTGGGTATCACAATCACTGGAGTGCTTACCTAAGATGCTAATGCCCTGACCCCACCGCCCAGAGATCAAATCATAGTAGGTCCTGGGGGAGAATCCAGAATATTTTTGAACAAGCCCCCCCCCCAAGTGATTTTGATGCCTGGGGTGACCATAACACACTTTGCAAACGCTGCCTCAGTGTACCATGTTTATGTTTCTCTGTTTTGTTGAGCTGTTGTTTCATGTATGTCCGCAGTTCTTGAATCATCGGGGAACCTAAATCGAGATCTGGCCCCACCTCAGATCTTGTGAATCAGAACTTCCAGGGATGGGTCCTGAGAATCTATATTTTGAAAAGCTCCCTCAATATATCTGATACAGCCCATCTTCCCACTAGCCTTTGGGAGCCCCAGATGTATTTTACAGACTCCTCAAGGAGATTATAAACTCAAGAGCAGATGCTTTTTTTATGTCTTTTTAGGCCAACTTCTCTCCACATCCCTCATTAATCCAAGAGTGTTCTGTTCAAAAATAGCACTCATTAAGGCACTGTGAAGTGAACACTTTGATTTATCAACAATTTCAATTTGCCTTTGTAACTTGGATATCAACCAGTATTTCTTTTTTTCCTTTGGTGGTAAGTAAAGTTTTAGTATTTGCAGATTTGAAAAATACATGATATAAAATATATACTAAAGTTAGTAATAATTGTTTTACATGAATTGATGTTTTCATTGCAAGAGGCTTAGAAAATAGTCATGTATATGCAAGACATCGGAGCACATTTAATGAACCAGTATACTTTCAACCAGTATTTTAGTCCAGCTCATTCTCTGACTACAGGCAGGAAACCAGTCTTAGTTGCCCAGCTCATTCTGGCCAGGGATCTCTTTGCAGTTCTTTCTGTCCAAGAATTTAAAATGTGTTTCCCAAGTCAGACCAGACAGCATTGAGGTAATGTCATCCATCGTACTCGAGCTCTTACCTGCTCAACCTCCCTCTTGGACCCTTACTGGGGCATGCGCTATGGCCATTCTCGACTTCAGCATGGCTCCCTGGTCCCCAGAGCATCCCCAGAGATGGGGACCCAGCTGGTCACTTGTCTGGGAGCCTGCCCGGGCTGCTCAGGCTCCCTAGATTAGACTCCTTCTGGGGCTCGTGGCCTTGCCCTAATTCTGTTTTCTCCTGGAAGTCTATCTATCTAGACACTCTTTACAGGTGGAAAGTTGTAAAACTAAAATCCTCAAAGAATTGCCAAAAATAAAAACAAATAGAGTTCCCATGGGGGACTAACTCTGGATTTTGGATGGCCAACTAGTAGCCTTTCTAATGGTGTTGGATTTATCTGTATTCTTTGCAGAAGATGTCAAGGCAGAATTTAAAAAGGGGTAGTGTTGTCCATGTACAACCAAGAAGCACTTGAAATCTCAGCAGACGCTATACATTATCTGCATCTAAGAGTTTTACCTCTATATAAGCCATGGTTTGCATTTTGATGCCTGATGTGAAAAAGTAATCAGGACAACTCCCTTGGGAAATCCTGTTCCCAGGTGATAGCTGCTTCCTCTGGAATACTTGTTGGAGGTGGGGGCGGGGGGCGGGGCACTTGGGCTGGGATTTAGCAACAAAGGGGAATGAATTGACCCTAGAAATGTAAGAAGGAGAGATTTCTAATAAGATCTGACAGTTCAAGGGTTGAAGGAGTCTAATCTCTTTTTTTTTTCTGCCCACCCAGTCTTTATACAAATGTAAATATGCCTCCTTCAACAAATTGCCAAATGTGGTTTTAATTTGTAAGCAGGAGACTCTGCTTGGCCTTTTTTTCTTTTTTCTTTTTCTTTTTCTTTCTTTCTTTCTTTCTTTCTTTCTTTCTTTCTTTCTTTCTTTCTTTCTTTCTTTCTTTCTTTCTTTCTCTCTTTCTCTCTCTCTCTCTCTCTCTCTCTCTCTCTCTCCGCTCCCCACCGCCCCCCCCTTTCAAAACAAAGCCATGGGGTTTACACTTTTTGAACTGGACATTTCCTTTTGTCACTATGTCACTTTTTCTGTTGTCCTTTTTCTTCCAAGGATATTTTCCCCCATTGTTTGTTGTCACAGGAATTTGGGATGACAGTCAATTGTCCTGTTTCTTAAAGAAGTTTTTGAAGTTCCCATAGGAAATACATAATGTTCTTTAAACTAAGTTTAAAAATAAATAAATAAGGGCAGTGATTGAATCCAGTATGAGATTCGAAGTGTCACTGTCACGGCATCCTACTTTCTGTGGTCTCCGCAGTATCCATTGTTGTTATTTATGACCCTGACTGCCTTCCATTGTGGACTTCTTCCAGCCTTGGGGAATTTACATCATTCCTCATAGCAAAAGGCTTTCTGGTTCCCACAGAGTTGTTCAAAGCCTGACTCATGCTCCTTATGTTAATTGTTCAGCTCTGAAAATACAGCACTTATAGGGTGTGGTTGTGAGGGGGAAATCTACTGTACTTATAGGGCATGTTTAGAAGTGTTTCACACATAAATCTCAGTCTCTCTCAATCTTTCATTTAACTTTTAAAGTGTAGCTCTTTTGGGTCAACTAGTAAGTCTTGTGGCAGGGAGGAGCATCAAAATGCAGTATAATCCAATGAAACCTGTAATATTCTGTTCGCTGACTTTTAAAACTGACATAGGTCATAACCGGATATGATTTTGAGTGACATTGGTCCAGGTCTGAACCCATAGGCAGGGTTAGTGAGAGCTACAGGCTAGTGGGGGAGGGCAGTGGTCAGACAAAGCTCATACATCGGCCTGTGGGACAAGGAAGCATCATACCGATGGCTGCCATCTACCAGGCTCCCTGGGGCTGTCGTTAATTCTAATGTAAGTCTAAGGATAGGTAGTCTTAGACCTATGATCTCTGAATTATATAAAACCATAGTAATGCTATTATTTAAGGGGGGAAAAAAGTCCCAGTTTTTTAGCAACCAAGAGTCACAAGCTCAGTTTTCAAGGTACCAGTATTAAAAGACTTAACTCTCAATGCAGTCTTGAGTATTGCAAAGGCCACATTCTGTATTTTTGTAACCAGAGAAAACATGGGCAATTCTTGGGATAGCCAGGATAGAGACCACCGCAGGACAAGGTTTCTCTGGAAGATCAAAGCTCACAAACATGCTGCTGCCTGGCACTGTAATTCTGGGTTTTGTCACAGTTGAGGCCTGAGAAATATCAGACATTGGCCACGAGTTCCCAGATGGTTCGGAATCAACATCCTTTCCATCACAGCCTCGTATGTTTGTGGCGTATGTTAATGTATGAAGTGTGTGGGCTGAGAGTTCAAAAGAAGTGACAATTTATCAGAAGTTCTAGATTTAAAAAAATTAAAATAGTCTAATACTAAGCAGTTGCATCTAGTCCTCACAAAAATTAATGTGTTCACTGGGGCATCTAGAGTATAACTGTTTTTTCTCATGTTCAGCTAATAGATTTCTTGTTGAATCTTTGTTATCTTTTGGAGGAGACAGAAAGACCTCTCCATGGAGCGTCTGATTATTTTGCTGAGTGTGCGGAGAGTCCACTTCCTCCCAGTGCAAAGCTCAAGAGAAATGCTTTCAAAGAAATGTAGGTCCAATGTGTTTCCTTTTTCTCAGTTCTGTCTATATATGTGGCTACATCATGTGAAGTCTAGAATTCAGCAAGAACGCACGGGATTTAATCACAAAGCCCCCTCTGGCACTGAGCCTGCCCTAAGTCACACACTTGCTCTTCCACCTTCTTGACTGTTCTCTTGCTTTCTGGACAACAGAAATCAAGCCCTTGCTTCACAGGTGTGTTGCAAAGAGTAATTAATTACAAGCGCTTTGAAGATGAAAAGCACCTGTCAGTGGTATGTTTCATACAACTTTCAAAGTGACTAGACAGATCTAAAAAAAATACATTTCTTTCCTAAGATACTTGTTTCGACCCTAACATAATTACGATAATCCTTGTGCCCCTGATAGCAACGGTGAAAATGTGAATATATATATATTTCTTTCCAGACTAAATATTTCAGCTTCATTCGTTTTGAGTTTGGTGGTTTAAGAAATGTCTTGCCATTCTCAAGCCTGAAAATATATGTTGAACTCAAAGTCTCTAGTCTCTAAATTTTCTCGGTGTAGATTTTATCCTGCCCTTCAATGTGAATTTTACCATCAGAGTGAAGTTTGCATTGACTGTTGTATGTGCTGTAAAAAAGATGTGCACATGCGTGCACGCACGCATGCGTGCATGTGTGTGTGTGTACATACACACTCTCTTGTGTTTGCCATGATTCTTTCTTTCCTTACTCTCTGGAATTTTTTCTTTCATACTCTCTGGAATTTCTTCCAGAACATTTTAAGTTATATTAACTGAATCCCAATTCTTATGGTAATGAACAAGCCTGACATCAGCTAAATGGTGTTTATATTTGAGTAATACCTTGAAATGGCCTGAGAGAAATTCTGGAAGATACTTTACTTACAAATGAAAATCGTGTGTATGTGTGTGTGTGTGTGTGTGTGTGTGTGTGTGTGTGTGTGTGTATGCATGTACAAGCATGTTCTTGTACACATACACACATAGAAACGTAAACACAGCCTCTGCTTTGGATGTATTCGAGCAGGTACTTCTGGGGGCGGGGGGGAAATCAATATATCAAATGTAGACAATACTGACTCTTAACATCTGAAATAAATGTCTGCCTAAGATAAAATATGAATTCTAAACTCCATTGATAACCCAGTGATCAATAAACAGTATATCTTGGTGTGTCCTAATGTATTGGGAAACATGAAGGCTATTGCTTGATCCAGTCTGCATTTAAAAATCCACATACGATTGTGGATTTTTCTAGATTTGCCAGGAAAATAGGGAAAAGGGAGAGTAGCGTGCGCCTTCTTTTTTCAGGTGTAGGAAATGTGGTAAGGGGAATTTGGAGGAAACTATGCCATTACAGCTTAACG
>NW_011888788.1:7109419-7161050 GCF_000151845.1 Pteropus vampyrus
TCACAAAAATTAATGTGTTCACTGGGGCATCTAGAGTATAACTGTTTTTTCTCATGTTCAGCTAATAGATTTCTTGTTGAATCTTTGTTATCTTTTGGAGGAGACAGAAAGACCTCTCCATGGAGCGTCTGATTATTTTGCTGAGTGTGCGGAGAGTCCACTTCCTCCCAGTGCAAAGCTCAAGAGAAATGCTTTCAAAGAAATGTAGGTCCAATGTGTTTCCTTTTTCTCAGTTCTGTCTATATATGTGGCTACATCATGTGAAGTCTAGAATTCAGCAAGAACGCACGGGATTTAATCACAAAGCCCCCTCTGGCACTGAGCCTGCCCTAAGTCACACACTTGCTCTTCCACCTTCTTGACTGTTCTCTTGCTTTCTGGACAACAGAAATCAAGCCCTTGCTTCACAGGTGTGTTGCAAAGAGTAATTAATTACAAGCGCTTTGAAGATGAAAAGCACCTGTCAGTGGTATGTTTCATACAACTTTCAAAGTGACTAGACAGATCTAAAAAAAATACATTTCTTTCCTAAGATACTTGTTTCGACCCTAACATAATTACGATAATCCTTGTGCCCCTGATAGCAACGGTGAAAATGTGAATATATATATATTTCTTTCCAGACTAAATATTTCAGCTTCATTCGTTTTGAGTTTGGTGGTTTAAGAAATGTCTTGCCATTCTCAAGCCTGAAAATATATGTTGAACTCAAAGTCTCTAGTCTCTAAATTTTCTCGGTGTAGATTTTATCCTGCCCTTCAATGTGAATTTTACCATCAGAGTGAAGTTTGCATTGACTGTTGTATGTGCTGTAAAAAAGATGTGCACATGCGTGCACGCACGCATGCGTGCATGTGTGTGTGTGTACATACACACTCTCTTGTGTTTGCCATGATTCTTTCTTTCCTTACTCTCTGGAATTTTTTCTTTCATACTCTCTGGAATTTCTTCCAGAACATTTTAAGTTATATTAACTGAATCCCAATTCTTATGGTAATGAACAAGCCTGACATCAGCTAAATGGTGTTTATATTTGAGTAATACCTTGAAATGGCCTGAGAGAAATTCTGGAAGATACTTTACTTACAAATGAAAATCGTGTGTATGTGTGTGTGTGTGTGTGTGTGTGTGTGTGTGTGTGTGTGTGTATGCATGTACAAGCATGTTCTTGTACACATACACACATAGAAACGTAAACACAGCCTCTGCTTTGGATGTATTCGAGCAGGTACTTCTGGGGGCGGGGGGGAAATCAATATATCAAATGTAGACAATACTGACTCTTAACATCTGAAATAAATGTCTGCCTAAGATAAAATATGAATTCTAAACTCCATTGATAACCCAGTGATCAATAAACAGTATATCTTGGTGTGTCCTAATGTATTGGGAAACATGAAGGCTATTGCTTGATCCAGTCTGCATTTAAAAATCCACATACGATTGTGGATTTTTCTAGATTTGCCAGGAAAATAGGGAAAAGGGAGAGTAGCGTGCGCCTTCTTTTTTCAGGTGTAGGAAATGTGGTAAGGGGAATTTGGAGGAAACTATGCCATTACAGCTTAACGTAACAAAAAAAAAAATCTTTTTTTTGTTTGTTTTAGTGTGAAAAGAGCTGAAACAAAAAGCAGCATCTTGAGCAAATCACATAGCAGCAGAAACATTGTGAGAACATGTAGTGACTCAGTGATTGCAGAGAATGCAGTGAGAAGGGGTGGTACTCAGGCTTCATCCAGTCCCCCGTCAGAGTCCATGGGACAAGCAAAGGATTACATAAAGGCAGCTGGGAGCCACTGGGGGCTAACTGTTCAAAAGCTGGAAAATGTTCATCAGACCCAGCCAGAAGACACTAGCAGCCAGCAAAAACCTCATCCTGGGGAGTGGTTAGACACAGGGCTTCTAAGCAGGAGCCCTGTCTGGAGCTGTGAGTCAGCATCACCAGGTCCAAAACAAAGTCCACGAGGGGCCAGAACACAGCAGAAGCGCAGGAACTGCGGCTCTGTGGAAGACTTCGACCACCACAAGAGAGTGCCTCTTGGAATTGATCGATTAGTCCCGAGAGAAATATTAGTAGAAAAAAGCAAAGCTGTCAGGGTTTTACCAACTTTAGAGCTGTCAGATCCGGGGTTACTTTTGAAACAAGATTTGGCAAAAACTGTGTCTAATGAAGAGTTGCATGTTTTGGAAAAACTCTCCTCCAGACATCTTATGAAAAATAAGCCAGGGCAGGCAGAGCAAACCGGCTCAGCCACAAACACTGAAAGATTAGCTCCAATTCAGGGCAGCCCAACCAAGAAAAGGAAGAAGTACGAAAGAGGCCACTAACTTACTAAAGAGGATTGCAAAGTTGTGGTTGAGTATATAGTGGCCAAACCTGTGAAAAATGAGAAGTGTGTATAGATGCTGTGATTTCAAAGGAATTAGAATGATTATTTTAAATAGAAAATATATATCCGTGTTAGGGTTAGCTTTCAAAGCGGTCAACTCCAGGAGCCTATATGCTTATCCTAACAACATTGCTACTTTCTCATCATACTTTATAATTGTCTTCAGAAAATTGTTTTAATGATAAACATCCATTCACATTATCAGGGATAGCACCGTTCATGAAGAACTATAAGAAGAAACCGACCATGTGCCTCCTTGTACAGACCATGCGTTGGGCAACACAAAGACAGCGCCACAGTTCAGTTCTAGGGGTATGATTTATCCCGCCCCTCAGTCTGACGAGGCCAGCAGTAAAGGAACAGGCCAGCGGTTCTCAGCATCTAGTCCTACACCGACATCATTGTTTGAAAATGTGTTAAAAATGCCTATCTTGGGCCTCACACCAGATCTACTGAATGAGAAACTGGGTGATTCTAAAACATGCTCAAGTTCAAGAACTACCATCTAATTGGAGACTCCTTGGTGTTTATTTCCTCCGGCCTGGCTACCCGTGGCCTCCAGTTCATCAGCTTGGGCCCTCATGTGGACACGTGCATCTTTCTGCTCCCTCAAACTTGTAAAGCACCTGGGTTTAGTGTATGAGTCACTCTGTTCTCAGGTTCTTAAGGGTGACAGCCATAGCACCCAGTGAACTGTTACTTACCCTATGAATTGCAGGACGTTTGCATATAGTTTGGGCCAGCATTAGGGGAAGACATGGGAGACGCTTGTTCTTGTTTGTAGTTCCTGTCCCTGTCCTCACCTTTAAGATTTTGGTTAGGTTCAAGACTGACCAGAACCCAAGGGGAGCTCAGTGGCTGGAGTTTCCAGTTTCCCATTTGGAAGTCTTCACAGGCAGTTAAAGTTTCAAAACAGGAGCCTAGTTTTACAATATCACCCACTAATGTCTCTAGTGGGCTTGCTGAAATGTTATGTAGTGAATCATCACAATGACTTATTTTGGATAGACACCTACTGAGGACTTTCTTAACTCAGTTTCATTCTAAAATAAGGAAGAAACCATCTTCAAAGGCAGCCGATCAAATATATCTTTTTTTCTGCTCAACACTGGGTGGTCCTTTGAAGTAGCGCCTCCCTAGTAACAAGGAAAATCAAATATATTCCCAAAAGTGTTGGAGTTAGCAGAAAAAATAATCCAGGAAAAGCCCAACGAAATAACAGAATATGGAAACAGTGTAAGTTTATGCTTAAGACTAATTAGTGGTTTGTCCCAGCTCATTCTGTCTTTCCCCGTGTCTTCTCTCCCCATTTGTGTTGTAGGGTAAGACTCCTTAAGAAGCAACCATATTTCGTGGCATCATTTTAGGTCATGAAATTCAGTCTTGGTCACCACACCTGGCCATGGATATAGATGCTTTTCCTTTGATGATCCAAACCTTGCCTGGAAACCTGACCCTTGTGGTCCCAGCCTGACCACCCTTAACAGGAACATGGCGCTGCTCACTGGTATCTTTTCCTCTTCCCTCCCAGCTTTTTTCTTGCTCCCAGCTGATTCCAGTCAAAGGATTCTACAGGATAAGAGGGAGCCCAACAGAATGCAAAACGCAGTGGAGCAGATCCTTTTCATCCAGTATGGGTGGACTGTACAGAATAGAAACCTAAGGAAATGGTATGACATCGAGTTCCATGGCTCATCGTGGGCTCCTCAGTGATCCATGTTTTAGATGTGCTCTTCATGAAGACAGGACCACAGTGTGCCACTGAATTCTTAAACAAAAACAATTATTGGAACAGTTTAAACAGAGGAGGCACAAATAATATAAGCTGAGAAACAAAAAGCTCCCCAGAAGAATAAATAAACAATAAAGAGTAAATAATAAGCTCCCAGGCTAGAATAAAAAAGACAGCTATTCCAGAACAATCGCTGCTGCCTGCCACAGAACTAGGAGATGTTTGAACTGGAGGCACTAGAAAAAGTTTTTATTGAGAAGTTTTTATTTCATTAGCTAACCTGGGCCAATGGTTAAAGCCTATTCTTGTCCTTTTAATGATGTAAGAAAAGTCTTAGCTTTAGAGTCCAGTGTATTTGTGGAAATAACAATTACTGTGATCTAAGAGGGAGAATAGTACCACTGGTTACGGATTGATACAGCCTCGCAGCCATCACGGACACTGGATTTTAACAGGATTAACGGACAAAATAGCTCTTTGCTTCCGTGCACTATGGCATTTGTTTGAGGAATTTTGCCTTTAAGCATTTTCCTTCCACGTGTCTGAAACACCCCTGGATCTCTTGTTACTTGAGTGGTTGTGTGATTCTTTGGATATTTGGAAGTGCAAAGGGGAAAATGGCCACTAGGACTTTTTGTTGCTTATTAGGTGGGAAATGAAGAGTTCTCTACTGTGGGAGTGGCACGTGTTTTGATATTTTTAATAATCTTAGTAATTCAGCATCTGAAAACCTGAGATGCTATCTATTCTTGGTTGAAAAGAATAAGTTCTTCAATCACTTACTTAAAACCCCAAATTCAATGTATACTCAAGTCCTTGTAACTCTGATGCTTGGAAGAAATGTGGACCCTGTTTGATTAATGTTATAACTTTAAACACCCTAACTTTCTCAGTGTCGTGGCTTCTAAGTTATCTTGATGTGCTTGCAAACAACTTTTTGAGAGGTTGGTGTTGGGTTTTGCTTTGTTAGATTATTTTATGTCTGTAAGAAATGTCTGACAACAGTCAGTGTGATTTTTCTTACACATTTTTCTTTTCTTTGCCACTGGAGGTTAATTGTCATCCAGATATGCATATAAATTGCTAAACACAAAGGAGCAAAGTTTAGGGAGAGGAGTAAGTGCTGCAGCTTTTTTGTTCACTCATTTTAATATGAAAGAAGTAGGAAAATGTGTTTCATTTTTATAAAAAGCAACCTTCACAAAAACCCTCTATTTTGCGTTATGGAGAATGTAACTTGTCTATGAATGGGATATCTTGGGGACAACAATGGAATCACAGTTAATTGTTTGCTTTTGATGTCCTGTTTGGATTTTAGCGTAAATTGTTGTGCATATCAGTGGCCTTTGATTTCAGAAAGAGCCTGGTGAGGGCAGAGCACTTAGAGAAGGAAACTTCTGTGCCCAAGAGAGTGGCTGGGATCACAGTGTTGCCTCTTCTCAGTTTCCTTGAGTTCCTTCTTGGCAGGCCCCACTGTAATGTTTCTACCAAATTCTAGTGAGTGGCCTTCCTTTTGAGGTAACAAATGGCTTTCCTGAGAGCCAAAAGTTCTCTATTCAGCGTGCTATGACTTGAATATGGAAGTCATTTTCAGTTCCCTTTTTTTCTCTTCTGAGGAACTGTCCATGCTTGGTTTATTAAGACAAACCAAGAGAGCTCATTCCTTGTTACTGAAACATTAATGAATTGAAACACGTTGGAGCAAGTAAAAAATCAAAATTAAGCTGATTCTGTTAAATGGTTTAAAGCCTTCCTTAGTACAAAATAAATTAAGCATTGTAAAATGAAGTTAATTCAGCTAATTACTCAAGACAGGAGTCTAACCTTACATATCATTGGTATGAGAATTTAATGATATAATTAGATTCTCAGAAGTCTGCAGAACTCCCTCTAATTTGGTTTCTTTCTTTATTTAGCCAGACAAGGAACAAATAATATATGTCACTGTATAGCATAACAGGGGACTTGAGTAGTGAAATTATTGCCTTTAAGTGTCGAGAACTACTCAGAACTAGGCTTCAAATTACATTCAAATAAGTTTTATTATGCAGCATATCATCATGTGTTACCTTATAATTGTCATTATAGTTACTTAACAAAAATCATAATTCTTTAATTAAACAAAACCCAATAAAACCACACATTCAACCCCAAAGCATCTGATCAGGCAACTATAGGTGTGGGTTTGACAGATCCCTAGAATAACTTACTTCTATCAAGTTAAAAAGCCAAACACTACAGTAATCACCAGGAGAGCTCCTTTTCCAGTTGGTCTTGTCCTCTCATTTGTTTAAATTATTTAAATAGTTGTGCATGCCTAGGGGATGAAAATAGTATATAGTGGAAGTGAACCTGTTTTATGAATAAAAAGTAAAACTTTTAAAAATTAGTGTGTATCACTTTTCTTCAAAACAAGTGAATTAACCCTAAGGAATATACATCTATTTTTCCGAACATGCTATTTAAAATTATATTCTATTTGTTAAGAGACTTTTTCTCCTTGAAGCAATTCTGAGAGTTTGAATACTGAGTTAAAATATTCAAAGGAGCTCTGCATTTGAATCATTGGTCCTAAAGATTTAGGTTTGAAAAACCCTGTGTGGGACGTTATGATTAAATTGGCCTGTAAAGTTTTGGGGTGGTCTTTACTATGCAGTTATGTTCCCACTTCTGCTCCCAATTGTGAGCTAAGATAGACCCCTCTTGTGAGGGGTTAAAGAATGCGACCTTGACTCCTTTCCAGAGAATCTTAACGTTTCCCAAGTGGATTCATTTCCATTTTCTAAGCAGATCTAGTCCTTATTCAGCACTGAATGTAATCCTGTGCTGAATCTTTCTCGACACCACCGTTCATGACAGAATCCCAAGCCTGTCTAGTTGCTTATAAATGTATTTTCCCTCAGGTCCTGTACATAATTTTTCAGAAGCATTTCAATGTCAGGTTGGAATAATACATTTGAGTAACTGCGTGAAATGCCGAGAACCAACTACTGCAATTGATGAAGCAAAACCCATTTCTTCTTCATGTTTCGGTCAGGGCGGCGCGCCATATGGCCTAGCCCATAGGAAAGATGCCCCGGACCTGGACTGGGGATCTGGAGACTAAACGATGGCATGGCGCTGCACACAGCAAGCCCTGCGTCCAGGCAGCTGCTTGTGTGTTTTGGGACAAGCCACTTATGTCCCAGGCCTCAATTTCTTCATTTGTCAAATAAAATTATCTCTAATATTTTAAGTGCCATCCTTGGCCCTGTAGAATCTTGAGGTAAACAGATCACTCCAATGTGTTAATTTCTCCACCTTTTTAAAAACCGGTTTTGGATACTGGCCACACATTGGAATTACCTGGGTAGCTTCTAGTTAAATCAGAATCCTTGAGATACGGACTGAGTGTTGGCGGTTTTAAAAGATCCTCAAATAATGATTCTTGTGAGAAGCCATAGTTGGGAACTATTGTTTAAAAACATGGGGTATGTGTGTTTAAATGCTAGATGTTAAAAGAGGCAGGGTCTGCCAAGAACTGAGGATCCTTTAAGAGAGGGGCTTTCTGAAAATCAGAAGTGTACCTGCTTTACAAATGGAAAAGGCTTTGGTGATAAGGTGTCAATAAGCATACATTTTAATTATACAAAGAGACGTGTTTTGTGTTCTCCTTAAGGCCCGACAGTAATGCTGCTTTAGACCCGGCACAGCTTCGTCTTTGGCAGCCCTGAGAAGTTGTTACCCTCGTACAGAAGATGAGTTTTTAAAGCACCTAAATAATTGTCTGGGGTTTGCCTTTGATCCATGATCATTAATATCATTAATAAGCTCTCGAAAAGTGCATGAGAATCTCAAGTTCACATTTGGCAGAGCAGTAGAAGAGTGAATGCTTTTAAAATAGTTTGGCTCAGAAAGCGCATCTGAAATAACCCTGTGGGAAAATCAGGAGAATTTCTCATCCTCCAAAGGATTACCTAGGATGAGATGCTGACCTTGTATTTTAAGTTCGGTTACATTTCTTAAAACCTCATTCATTACCCAGCCTGATTTATTTTAGTGGGTGAAGCAGGCTGTGGGAGGGGATTCTAGTATAGTTTCATGTTTGCCTTTTGTTTTCTCCACGGTTCCCAAAAGACCATAACGTATATATTTCTTTAAAAAAAAAAAAAAAAAAAAACAGAAAAAACACAGCTTTTTCACGAGATTTACAACAGCTTTTCTCTCAGAAATTAAAGCTGAAGAATTCTCTCTTCTTTGGGCTTCTAAGGCGACCAAGCCCCAGAAGGCCGAGTGCTCACAGGGCGAGCAGAGTGCTGACCTCTGCCGGGGGAGAGGTCAGTTCAGCACACAAGACTCAAAAGGGAGGAAGAAAAAGCAATTCCTCAGCAGGGAGTTTGACTTGCTTTAGGGCAGAAGAGCTTTTATAAATAAGTTCCCAGTCTCCCACGGCCTCTCGCCGGCTCTTCTGTTACTGGTCCTGTCTCTGCTTAGACACACACACACACACACACACGTGGGGATACACGCAAGCAGACACACACAAACACAGACTCACTAACAGATACACATAACTCTTAATTCCACTCACTCCCTCACAACCCTCTCCCCACCTGCCCCTGAAACTGCAGACCCTTCTGTGGAGGAGGCAGGTGATGGATTGACGGGGAATTTTTCTAGGCCCAGTGGCTCTTAAGGCCTTTTTGATTCCTCCTCAACATGCTCAGCTGGTGAGAAGAATGCAGAGGGCTGGTTCCCAAACCCACTGTGGGTGCCTGGGGGGATTAATACCAGCCATCCATTCCTTTTGTCAGAAGGAGAAGGTGGAACAGTAAATTAAAGCGACCTCCAGCCTTGATGTGGCAGGTTGGGCTGGGCATTTGGGATGTGTCCCAGTAGGAGGAGCCTGGAAGGACTTTCTCATAACGATGCTAGAGTGAATCGGGGCCTGTGAAAGAGCAGTGCTGCTTCGACGTGGGTATTTCCTTTAAAATGCGTCCATGTGCCTTCTGCTGAGCTCGGTGGCCATCTAGAGCAGAGTGGAGACTACATGGGCAGAGCCTGGGGCACCTGCCAAAGTTTGCACCCTCAAGTAACTCTCCAGTGAAAAGCGCCTGATCAATCTGAAAGCACCTCTGGAAGAGATGAGGGGGGGATCTGCTGTTGGGGTTTTTATTTTGATGCTAATAAGAATCTCTGGACCTCACCTAAAATCTCCATATAAGGCTCAAAATCAAGCAGATCGTTCATTCATCTGTGAATTGTCAATATCAAGTTAGCTTTGCCTTTTCTTTTAGAAACAGTATTTCTCGGTACTGGGTTATCAAATCGCTTGTTCTGGCTCCTGGTTGTAGAAAGGAATTTGGCTATTGTTCCACATGTTTCTAAGGCCTAATTCCGGGTCCTGGTAGTATTTTAGAAAAGCTCGCTGAACTTGATAGAAAGCCTAACTTTCTGCCACCTATATATGTCCACTTAGGCTCGCTGGCCACCATAAGAAGGCAAACTTAGGAAAGAGGAGATGGTGGGAGAGAAAGTGGGGCTTGACATTTAGCCCTGTCTTGGTCCAAAGGAAGTGGCCACTGTGCAGTGGGGACATCCAGGGAGGGAACTCCTTTATGGGGAAGGGCTGCTAGGGGTTGGAGCAGGGATTACTAAGTATCTCTGAGATGTCCAATCCCTTGAAAACCTCATCAAGAAAACAAGAGTTAAACATCACATTTCATAAGGAGAAAAAGCTGGCCCAAGTCTCTCTCTGTGTCCTGGAGTCCTCCAAGGCCAGGCGCCTGAGCTTACCTTATTTGCCCTAATTTTATAAAACTATTGGGCGGGGGGTGGCAGGAGGGAGGATATGGAAAAAAGAACTATATTCTATTATTATTTAGAGGCTTTAGAAGGCTATCTACACTCACAGACCACGCAATGTTGTAGAATTTAATTGAGCACCGAGTTCATGCTTGTCTTGAATGAGCCCTTCTGCTGCACAGGTAGGAAGCACTGAATAGATGTGGGAAAAAGCTGACGATTCGTGTAGTCAAAATCAAGTACAGCACCTACACATAGGCTGATACGAATCGCTTTAGAAGAGGCCTGTGTTAGTTTGCTGTTGCTGCGTAACAAATTACCATCAACTTAGCAGCTTAAAATAACGGAAATTGATTATCGAACAGTTACTGACACCTTTTAGCTGGGTCCTCTGCTTGGGTCTCACAAGGCTGGGATCAAGGTATCAGCCAGCTGTATCCTCAACTGGAGGCTCGACTAGTGAAAGATCTACTTCCAGCTCCCTCAGGTTGTTGGCAGAATTCAGTTCCAGGTTGTGAGACTTTGGGCCCTGTTGTCTGGCTGCTGGTTGACCAGGGAGTTCGCTCAGTTTCCAGAGGCTGTTCTCAGGTCCCTACCCTGTGGCCCCTTCATACCAGTAATGGAGAAACCTCCCTTGTGCTGAAACTCTTTCATGTTTTGAATCTCTTTGACTTTTCCTTCTGTGGCCAGCCAGAAAAAACTCTCTGCTTTTAAAGAGCTCCTTGATTAGGGCAGCTCCACTTGAATTATTTCTATATTTTAAGACTCATGTGGGACTTCAATTACGTTGACAGAATCCCTTCACAGCAGCACCTGGATCCCTGTTTTGATGAAATAACCAGGGGCCAAAAATCTTTGGGAGTCACCTTGGGATTCCATCTAGCATCAGACCCAGCAGCCCTTAGCACTTCTCTGACAGGGGCCCAGTTTAATGGTGAGAACGGACACTGTCATTGAAATCTGACTGGATTCCTTCATCTTCCAATGGGCTCTGTATCGTATTAGAGAATGCTTGAAGCAATACTGAGCGCAGCGTACTATCTTCTTCCTGCAGCCCTTTTCATGATCACCAACAGTGTCACACGTTTACTATCACCATCTCACAGATGAGGAAACCGAGACACAAAGAAGTACAGAAATCTTCTCAAGTTAGTGAAGTGGCAAAGCCCACAATCCAGGTCTGCCTGACTCCAAAGCCCAGAAACTCTGCTGGCAGGCCACACTTTGTGTGAGCCCGATGCTGCACAGGCAGAAACTACCAGCACCAGGAACCGGGAAGGAAGGGCTGTGAGTGGAATCGAGGAAGTCTGGCTCCAGAGTGCGTGCCCTTGACCACTGGGCACACAGGGCCTGGCGACCCGCCGGGCCTGTGTGGAGACAGAATGCCCTGGAGGAAATGTTCAGGACCTCTTCTGCTGAGTGTTGGACTGAGAACTCACAGGAAACACAGAAATAACAGGACTGTGGAAATGAGGAAAGCCCGAGGCTGTGGTGAGGCTGTGGTGAGGCCGTGCCCCCCGCCCCACCCCCACCCCATCCCCTTCCCTCCCATTCCTTTACCTCACAGACACAATTTCCTTAGTTTTGTGCAAACCTGTAGCTGTTTCACTTTGGTACTCTTCCCTTCTGTTTTAAGCCTCGGATTCGTTCAAAAACACTTCTCAAAACCTCTTGCACGGCCAGAGCGAGCCCCCTGAGAGTATCTGATTATTAATGTGCTGAACTTGGACGATTTACATTTCTGTCTCCAGGACAGGGTTTTTCCAAGCAGTTCAGCGTGGGTGCCTCAGCGCATAGGAAACTTTTGTGTAATATGTAATTCTGGCCCACCTGACAATAGGTTAAAGATGACTGACAGTGGGTTAAAGATGACTCCTGTGATACGTTCCTAATCCCTCAGCGGGTGGGGAGAGCTTGGGAGAGCCGGCTTTTTGGGGTGTTGGGTGGAGGAAGCTGAGCTGCCCACAGGCAGTTTCAGGAACTCCCAGATCTGTCATTGCTGGCCCCACTACACACTGGACCTAGTGAACTTTGTCACATTCAAGCTACTTGGATATTAATATTTTTAACACTCAGGTGATTTTTTTCATGAAAACCTTGAAGTAGCCTGTCAGGGGAAGCAAGAATGGTTAGGGAATGTGTGATGAAACCTAACGATAATTGCAGTCACCTGACCACTGGCCAGGACTGTCCCAAGTGCACAGAGAGCAATGCTGTTGTCCTGAAAACTAAAGTGTGTGTGTGATGTGTGTGTGTGTGTGTGTGTGTGCTCACGCGCGTGCACACGTACATGTGTGTGCATGCACAGGGAGAGGGGTAGGATGTAGTGGGGCTGTCGCTTTCCTTTCTGAAACTCTTTTCTAGCGATTCATTTTATAATTCTATGAAGCAGAAACTAGAAACTAAAATGAAAATCCGAAGCCGCCCAAGAACAAAGGAACCACCTACAAAGGGACAGGGCTTAATCTCCCTTTGGTTCGGAAAACACCATTGCTCTCAGATTTAGGAAGATGGCCCTTTCTATTCAAACCCTGGAGGAGACACAGCTCTGATCCAGGAGAGTCTTTGCGGCACCCGGGTACTCATTAGGAAGCCAGCTGCAAACTTGTATTCCCCTCAGGATCATGGAGGAGCCACCCTGGCCCTGCCAGGAGAGCTTCTCTTTAAAACAAAGCTGTGCCTTTCATGTTGCTGGCATCTGCTTTTGCTCTTTGGATAATTCAACCCTTGGGTGCCCTGGTGTGGATATTTGCAGGGGAAAGGGATGGAGTGAGGTGGGGGAGGCAGTGGGCAGGCCTCAATTCGAGTTTCTTACTGGATTTAAGAGCGTTTACTCTCAAATTAATCTTCCCAACTTGCATATTACTCGTTAATACTGGACCTGTGCATAATGATACATAATTTAAGACTTGTAAAAGCTGCCTGGGACTTGAAAGAAACACTCCAAGCCAGGAAGGTTGTACCAGGCATGCAAGAGCAAGTAATACAGGTAGAATTTATGTCCAAAGCAAGGCAGCCACGCCCTTTTGACACGATCTCAGAGGGTGCCACGCGGGCACGCAGGCAGGCCCCTCCGCTGCCAGGCAACAGCACCCGCAGCCCCATGAGCATCACCCAACTTGCTCTTACTTTTAACCATCACCGGGAAGCAATTGTTCAAAGGTAAATTTGTTATTTTTAATAGACCAGAAATATCTCATAGTTTTGGAGTGACATAACGAGATTGCTATAATGGTGCCTAAACTTTGTTTTTAAGACTTGTGGGGCCAGAACCCCACAGAACTGCCTCCGGGCACCCTTCCTACCTCTGAATACAAAGCTGTCTGTTGGCACTGTTAGAGACTGACATAGGCTGAGCTGGGATGTTTAGCTGCTTGTGGGGTGGGAAAAAAAATCTTAAGAAAAATAATTGTTATTTTTGCAAACTATCTATTTAAAAACAGAACCTCAGGAAGCAGATTTCGGTTCCAGTGCTTGGATGAATCAGAGCTTACAAAGTATAAATACACATTAGCAGGAGGAGGCTTCCCATAACCCATGTGCTTGTCTCTTCCCAGCCCAAGAACCTCTGAACTCCTGTTTCTCATTCCCAGTAGAGGCAAGAAAGAGACCCACAGCCGAAACGGAAATGCTGGAACATTGCTCAGCCCAAGTTGCAAACCTCTGAAGGTCCATGAGATTTTTTTTTTTCTTTAAAGGCAACTGATCTTTAGATGCATACTTGGTCACTTTTGGATAGACAGGTATACGGCATTTAGAAAGGTGGAAAGTCCGCACCCTTGTTCCTTTGGCTCTTTGCTGCCTAAGAAATATTACCAAGTAAGTTAACTTTGACTCACTGACCCCTCAGATCAGCCAGTAAACATAAAGCATTTAGACCACAACTCGCTCAAGGGGCAGTGTAATTATTTTACTTAAAAATGATGTCAGGTGGCAATTTAGCAACAAACTGGCTTCCAGGCTACTTAATTCAGTTTAACAAGGAGGAAAAACATTGTAATTAATGAAGAGCTTGTACTTTAGTACTTCATGCTTTAGTAGAGTTGTTCCCAAATTTTACTGTACACGAGGCGGGGAGGAAGGAGGAGGAGGGGAGAGCTCTCGAAAATAGAGGCCCTAGCTCCACTTCTGTTCCATCATGGGCCAGGCCTCGGAATCTGCATTTAGGAGAAACGCTGCTTTCGAGTTATGCTTCTGATCACCACCCAGTCTCACTGGGCTTTTAGCCAGTTAATTAAGATATACCTCTACCACTTTTCTATTCTGATTCTACTTGCATGTCTAGAATCTCGGGACAGTTTCCCATCTAAAAACAATCGGCTCGAGTTAACTGCTTGAATTTCATGGTACCTTCTCATGCTGGAGTTCTAGTCAGCCAAGTTTCTGGACTGAAAGTTCTCTTCCAGGGCCTGCTTAAAGAGGGCCCAGTGTTCATGGGGAATGGGAAAGGTACTGAGTCCCTTCCCTTCCTTTTCACTTCCTTGTATCCAGGATGACCAAGGCTTCCTTGCTTGAGTCCCTCTACCTGGAGAAAGGGGAAAACCATCCTAGCTTTGAGAAGCCTGATCTCGACCTTCCCACTATTGAGTTTCCTGGACAGAAGGCTTCTTAAAGCAACACATGTGAATCTCAAGATCGCTTCCCTCCTGGAATAAAGAATCACAGAAGCTCGTTAAATGTTTTGTCTTGGCACAAAAGCATTTGGCAACTACCAAAGAATTCTGGGGTCCTGCATAATCCAAGTTTATAAATCACCAGAGCAAGGTATTGCTTCAGGATGGTTTGAGTTCAGCACTGCTAAACCAGACCATTTCCGGAGCCTTGGGTCTGTACCAGGAGAGCAAGTGTCCCTCCCTGACCCCACCTTGCAGAAACCAGCTGTTCACTGGCAGAGATTAGTGACAGAAAGTATTACACTAGGGCAGGGAGATGTCATGGGAATCCAGACTCGTTGCTGTCCAGGTCCTTTGGGCTGCCTCCCCAACATGGCAAAACACAACAATGGACTGACTCCCTCGATGGCCTGCTCATGCACAAGGAGCCGGAGGTATTTAAAAGCCCATTCATTGTCCACTCTTAAACAAGGTGCTCATCAAAGAACACAATTCCTAGCCTGGTAGAAAAAGTTCCACAAGAACGAAAGACATCCCCATCACTTTTTCTTCCATTCAAAGTCTGTTGCTCCAGTCGGAATTATGCTGTGAAACTGGAGGTGGGTGGATGGCCTGAATGTTGCAGTACTGGGGGACAGCTCTGAGGATAAGCTTTGGCTTATTAACCAGAGGCAGGGAACTCTTGGCAACTCCAAGCAGCTGCTGGAAGCTGTCCATGTGCCTGTCACCTCAGCTTGTCCCTCACCGTACAGGTGCCGGAGGCAATGCTCCCTGCTCCCAACCCATGATGTGGGGGCAGGGCCATGTTGGCCTGCGGCCCAGCAGCCACGAGAACCCCAGCTCTCTTGCCCTTGACAGGTGGGAATGGCCTAACTCTGGAACCCCATGGAAGGCCAGACATCTGGCACCCCAAGTCTGCACGGCGAGACCAACAGAACACTCACTTCCTGGGAACAAGGTGATGATAGATGGGCCCTGACCCCAGAAGCATGTAACTACTACCTCCAATGCGGTGAGGAAACCCCCGTGGAGGCACAAGTATGCACAAAACCCAAGAAGATGTGGTCTACAACGACGGAGGGACATTAATATTAATCCAAGTAGTCGGGAAAAGAGAAGAAGCTTTCAGTCTCCCTCTCCATCCCCCAATACCAATTCCAAGCTATTTAAAGCCCTTTTAGTGCGGCGGGCATTTCCCCCGAGTGCTCACAAACAATTCACCTCCACGCTGCAGGCCATTGATCCAGTGGTGTTTATTCAAGCAGTATTCACACTTGCTGTTGACTGACAGGGGTATCAAGGCCCCCAAGACGGGGCTCTCACAGCTCCAGCTTCGCAGCAGCTGATGCATTTGGTGATTGAAAAGGTTCAGTTCTTGGTTCATGCCCCTTGTCAAGCACGGCCTATTTATCACACACCCCGATCGCCAGAGCGGACCCAGCGGGGTGGCAGGGGCACATGGCAGCGCCGAGCAGAACTATGTAAGCTCAGAAGAGGCCACACTGTTCCACGTTTTTATACAAAAAATTTAATAAATATTACTTTTCAAAATTTATTGCCAGGAACAACACATCAAAGATGCATTTTTATGTTTATATAACACTAATAGGACAATACAAAGTATCTGCACGGTCTCAATGGTGAACCAACGAAATTACTGTTTTATAAGCCTTTTGGATCTTAAACTTTGTAATAGCATTTTGATTTCCTCACTTAAGGCAGGCAGTGTACTCTATGGCAAATCTAAACAGTGATCTTACTGGGCATTTTATGGTTCAAGTATTCAACTAGCTTATTAGAATACTCCCTAAATGCAGTAGATAACAACAAAAATCAAACCTAAAAGTGGTTCAGTATTACATACGAATGGTGAAAAGAAATCAGAATTTACAAAATAAGATTGGTGTGCTTCCAACTTCACACAATTAATTTGATATTTTTAATGATATTCAACCACTCACATTTTGGCTACGTTAAATCATAGCTCTGCTTGTTCCCTTAAACTGCCGTGTAGCAGATCGCCTGCCTGTCTCTCTTCAAGTCTAAAGCAGAAAAAAAAAAACCTGTTCTAAACTAATCCTGAAACTGCCTCAGTCAGTCCTTAAAATGTGTTTTAAAGTGATGCTATAGGAGGTGTTTAAAACATCTGATGTTGTAAAAAAAAAAAAAAAAAAAAAATTCCACCAGTATTCCAGAAGCCCATCCTATTGTCTTAAAAATAAACCATTTTCAAACACCTTAATTTTGGCTTATAGGCAACACAGAGTAAGAAAATAAGTTCAAAAAAATAAAGCCATACACTTACGATGCTATCAAAAACCTTCAATTCTAAACACATACATATAAATAAAAAGGAATGATGTTTTAAGGCTCTTGATTATTAAGTTAATAAATCAAATATACACAGTGATTAATAAAAAAAAGAATTATTTACATAACTATACAAAATTCTACTTTTGACACATTTTTCCTCTTTAAATTCTTCATTTTACCAGCAACTGCTGACATCAAAGTCCCCCCTCCCCCAATGACGACAAAATACAATAAAAAAAATAAATAATAAACTCATTTGTGATAGTTGCTGTGGTTCTGAGCTGCAAAGGCACTTTTCAAATACAGAACTACTTGTACGTCATCATAAAACCAATATACAAAAACAACTCAAGAGTCAATAAATATAAATAAAACTATGATCCTAAGACTGCATCACCATCGGGACATCTGGCAGAAGTGGAAGCTCAAGGCCTAGGGACCGGGCCTGCTCCTGGGAGCCGATCCGAGACGTGGTGGCTGCAGGGACCGTGCACCAGGGCACTTTGGACTGGTTTTTGCATAGCTGTGAGATGCAGCCCTCGAATTCCCAGCCAACCACAGAAACTACCATTGCCAGTGTAAGCCAGCTTGTCAGAACTTAAATTAACACAGGGATTCTAGGTCAACAACAGCCTCAGACTGGACTAGGACAGTTAAAGAACGATAGCCCCGTGTGCCCTCGGACTCTACCTAGCGGCGGAGGTGGCACCTGCTGTCTGCTATACGATGTACTCCATTCGGTTTAAGCTCTGGGCGCTCTCCAGGTCTCTGTTGTCCTGTTTGTTTGTCCAGTTTGGGTGTCTGGCCGGCGTGCCATTGGGGGGCTTCTCCTCTCTGTCTACCAGCGTGTACGCTGGCTGCTTGGCAAACCGGGCTTTCTGCTGGTGCTTGTCCATGTCATCCTCCTCCACCTCCGAGTTGTGTGTCCTTATTTTCGACATTTTGGAGTTTTTGTTCTCGTAATCCTTGATAGGGACCGTGTTGGCCCCATGCTTCTCAATGGGGTTTTTGATCTGGTTCAGCTGCTCCCTCACGTTGTTGGTGGTGTTGTCCTCGGAGGCTGAGCGGGCGTGGCTGCTGGGCTTCCGTCGCTTCCGCACACACCAGTAGAAGGCAGTCACCAAGCAACAGATCCAAGCCACGGTCAGGACAGAGCTCAGCAGAGGGACCAGGAAATCTGCAAGGCAGGCCCCAAACCAATTAACTCTGAGCAAAAGAATACCAACAGTAGTTCTATCCTTAGCCCCTAAAAGGGGCACCATGGGGACAAGTCCCTTTTCACAACTGCATATTGTTAACTCACATCTTAATCAGCAGGGCTGGAACCAGGGCCCTTGGAGACCCTGACACTATTGTCCCAGAGAGACCAAGCAGAGGAGCAGCTCCTATAGGCTCATCTTTGTGTGGCGAGAGCAGCCTCCGGCTCAATCAAGGGGAGTCTGGCTACTTCGGCAGCTCACTGTAGGGTCTGGTTTACAGAATTATCGGAAAGCTGATCTGAGCATAGACAGCTCCGATGCCCTGTGTGGTCATGCTAGAACCTCGCTAATTTTTCACCTCACTAGAACGAATAAGGAAGCTTGCGATCATCTACAGGAGAGTCTGGACATGCTGCAGGGCCATCAAGCCGCCTATCAAACAAGTGTCTCACGATGCTTGGACAAGCTGTCACACGACACCGGAACGCCAACGCAGGTTTTGCAGGCCAAGAGCACGGCGATGCTCTGCACTAAGGCTTTGCAAGGGACCCAAAAACGTGGCATATTCTATAGGGGCGCCTGCTTGCAAGAACACAATTGCTGGCAGGGGAAAAAGTGTGCCCACCACCATATGACCTTTGTCACATCAGCCGCCCTTAATTTTTTCTCACCAGTTCAATGCGGGGAGACCCTCAGGGGGGATTCCCCACCTGGTAATTTTATTGGATGGTGTTTTGAGATCTGTTTGGCAGTCATCACAAAAAGGGGCCAGTCCCACCCAACACCTACCCGTTCTGTTCTTCAGAGGACGCCTCTGAACTCTCACTTCCGCAACGGCAGCGATAAGAGAGCTGTTCCCATCACGTTTACTAACAAGGTCTATAATTTTGTCGGTGATTTCCTTGATAGGGTTTCCATCATCCCGTATGTCTTCAGCAGACTGGAAAAATAAAAACTGTCAGACCGGAGGGTTAAGGAATACTCAACAGTCACTTTTATTCAAAATTACTTGATAACACACACACACATCAAGCTCTCTTTTAATATATTTTCTCCATTCTTTTTTTTTTTTTAGGCGAGGCAACCCTTGGTTGACCTTACAGATTGCAAAGACCTTGTCAGCTTACAATCCCTTTATTTTTTTTATTTTTTACACCTACAGCACCTGGTCTTCCTAGGTAGTCTCCCATCCAAATACTAACCAGGCCCAACCCTAACCCTGCTTAGCTTCCGAGATCAGACGGGATCGAGCTTGATCAGGCTAGCATGGCCGTAGACATATCTGCTCCATTCTGATACTGGCTAACAGAAGTTTGCTAGCTACCTTGCAATCAAATAATTGTGAACAGATCTGATACTTACAATGGCCACATGTATTTCATTGTTCGCAGAAGGGGAAGGCTCACAGGCTATGTAGATTGAATATTCGGCAGAAACATTCTTCAAAATATTCAAATTCCTCAACTCACTGCAAACGTGCTCCGTGGTAAGACCCTAGAATGATATTTAAAAGTCCACACATATGTAAGATACTGGGAAGGAAAAAAGGCAGATGTTCCCTTGCAAGTTAGGCTACCATTCAAGTCATGCTACAGAGAACTAGATCCCAGCTTGTGATGCTCCTGCCTTAGTACACGCAGCCACACACCATTCCAAAACGAAAAAGAGGTTGTTCCATACCGGGGACATCATCTCTTTGTTGAAGGTGAATGTGATGTTTGCACAGTTATCCTGGTAATAGGGGTCAGAAGTACATTTGGTCTTCACTGGCTGGAGACTGGAAGAGCGACACTCGCCCACACCAGTGCAGGGGTGGACAAAACACTGGTCATCCAGGATTGGGATGCAGCTCTGCCCACTGGGGCAATCATTGTGCCCTTTGTGGATCAGGCACGGTCGAGGGCCGCACCAGACCTGGAGAGAGAGAGAGAAGAGCGGGCAGCTCGGGAGACATACCCATCGGCAATTCCAGAACTCAAGTGACCTGCAGCAGCCCTCCCATCCTACCTTGGAGCAGGCGATCCTTCCATTCAGGCACTGGCAGGTATTGCAGTCATCATCCCACTTGGCCCCATCCGGGATCACACTCCCCATGGTGATGCAAGATCTCCCTGAAACTGAAAGGCAGAGACGCGTGAGTGGAAGGACTTTCCTTTTCTCTTGATTCTTCTTTACTCCTTTCCTGTTAGGAAATGATTACACCCGTGCCCTTTGCCACATGACAACAGTTCCTTCCAAGAGAGGGGAGTGTACTTCCCTCCCTGCTGACTTTATGCATGGCCACGTGACCTGCTTCGGCCAAGGCAACGCTAAGGAATATAAGCGGAGCCTCTTGCAAGCTTGCCATTTGCCAGGAAAAAAAAACATGACCCGGATGCAGCTGCTGGTCCAGGGAGGCTGAGGAGGGACAAAGAACAGACCTGAGCCCAAACCACAGCACCTATCCCTCTGCCCGCTCTGCATGCCTATGAATACAAATAAATGCTTTCTGTAAGCCACCAAGTTTTGAGATGATTTGTTACATAGCATGATTGCGGCAAAGGTAACTAAACAGTTACCCTGTTTTTAGGGGACCTCTCACAGTTTCCCCTTCCCTTTGGTCCCCACTATACATCCCCCCTCTGCGTTTTCTCCCTAAGCACAATACCTACTCACAGACAAAAAGGTGACTGTGCTGACTGGAGTACCCACTCACCCCAAAGGACACATGGGCAGCTGGGGCCTGGCCCACATACCTTCCTGGCACTTGGCACCACTGTGCCCTGGGGGGCAGACACAACGGTAGCCATTGATCTCATCCACACAGGTTGCCCCGAAGGCACAAGGTGAAGACTGGCATTCGTTGATGTCTAGGAGAAATAGAGTTCACGTTTAGGCTCCAACAGGAGGCAGTAATGTTTTTCTAAGTTTTTATTGGCATAATACACAACTAGAAAAGCAAACAAGATATGTTTCATGAATTCATCATGTAACCAGCACCCAAAGAAAGAAAGAGATCAGCCCTCCAAAAGCCTCCACCAGTCATTGCTCCCCCACCCCCACCAAATCACTACTAGCTTGACTTTAAAAGCTGAGAATCATTTTGGGAGGCAGCAATTTTCAATTAAATAAGTTCCTTTTTCTCTGACAGTACAATTTAGAAGAAGGGCCAGCAAAGTTTTTTAAAAGGGTCAGATAGCACATATTCTAGGCTTTGTAGGCCATGTGACCTTCACAACTAACCAATTCTATTATCGTAGCTTGAAAGCAGCCCTAGACAATAAGTAAGTAAATAAGCATGACTGGGTGCCAATAAAACTTTATTTACACGCATAGGCAGTGGGCCATATTTGGCTCCCAGGCCTATGTCAACCTCTGATTTAGAAACAGGAAATAGAAACAATGCACTCCCATCTAGTGCTGAAGTCCAGTCAGTCTCAGACTAGGGAATCTCAAGCACCAGTAAAATTTCAAGTAACCTGGGGACAAAAACAAAAAAAAACCCGCCACAACTATTCTAGCACTTTTATAAAGGAGCATAAAAAAAAGTAGGGAAAAGGCTCAAAATAAAGAATAAACTTTAAGGTTCCTGAAAAACTGCACTGCCTGCCCCCATTCTGTTTTAATCGCTCCACCAGGGCCTGAGCAAGGCTCGGGAAGCCACCCCCCCAGCCCCTTCCACTGGTGTCAGCTCTGTGCTCCACCAGCATAGCTATGGTTGACGTCCACTTGCCCATACTTTCATGTGAGTCAGGGAAAAGCACACTCTTTCCTTAGGGCCTTGGTAGCTTAATCATCAAATTCTGTGGCTGGGGCTCTCTCCCCTAGGACAAGGAGGGCTGTGCCACCCAGGGAAGAGCCAGCAAGTACCTGGGAGGATCCAGCCAGCTAGGGGTGGGAGATTACAAAGCCCGGACAGGCAACTAAAGGGAACTATGGCCTTAACTGTTTTAAAGATTTGAAAAGTCTCAGGCTGAGGGTTGGCATGGGGAAGTAAAGCCACTGGGAGAACCGGCTAGGTGCAGTTCTTACTTATTCTGCAGTCAGGCCCAGCAAAACCAGGGGCGCATTCACACCGGTACCAGTTGTCTCCATCCACGCACGTGCCGCTGTTGTAGCTACGAAGAGAGCAAAGACCGCCTTGGTGATCAACCTCCCTCCTGATCCATGACTGGCTGCCAGTCAATTGCAGGGAGCCACACCGATTACCATCAGGGGCTCTCACGCCTGGCCACACTCCCCATTGCCTGGGGAGCTTTAAAATACTGATGTGTCCCACCCCGGAGTCACTTGACAGTTCTCAGCTGCAGCCCAGGCACTGGGACAGTTCTCAGCTGCAGCCCAGGCACTGGGAGCTCCCAGGTGATTCTCTGTGGGCAGCCAATGTGGAGAATCACTACTCTAAATCAAGATGTAATTTGACTAATTAAACCACGGTCCACGGACCAGCAGGATTGGCACTACTCGGAGTCTGTTAGAAAGGCAGGGTCTGCAGCCCCACCTGACCTCCTGAATCAGAACCTTCATTTTAAACAAGATCCTCAAGGTGATGCCCATGCACATTACTGCCAACACGTGCCAGCTGAAAAGATGGTCATGCTTACCAGGGGTGAGGACTGCAGTCATTGGTATCTGCAAAGTAAAGAGACAACTTAATAGCAAAGCCTTCAACAGGCAAAGCAGTCTTAGCCCTAAGAAAAAACACCACTGGCTTCCATAATACTCAAATGATAGAACTGTAGTTAACATCGGCAAAAGGCACTTAAGACCTCCGCTCAATTGGAACCAGGCCTGCACCACACTTAGTTCCATTCACCGTGGGACACACGTACACAGGAAGAGGCCCTGGTGAGGGTGGGAAGGGGGTGTGAGAATGGAAGGAGACAGGCTGCTGGTCAGACCAGAGCTGGGAATGAGACACCATCTGTCTCCACTTACCTCCTCGGCGACTTTCTCATGCCCAGGTCAGGGCTGCATCCCATCAAGTCATTAGAACAGACCCAGGTGATGCAGAAGCAGACATCAAACAGCTCTGCTTCTGGTCTCCACTGTGAGTCCCTGAGAGTGTCAGGCTGTGCTCCCACAGCCCTTGGAGAGTCCCAGGGGGTAGGGGGACACTCACTCTGAGTACAGATGGGCCCCTCCCAGCCTTCTTTGCAGACACAGGTGAAGGACTCGCCATTGACCACACAGGTGCCCCCGTTATGGCAGGGGTTGGGTAGGCAGCTACTATTTCGGGCTATAAGACAAGAACAGACGAGACCACCGTCCCTGAGGATCCAGACAGTCTGAAGGGGTAGAAGCCAGACCCAGGAGAATATTCACAGGTGTTCATGTGGGACAGAAGTTACCTATGTTGCAGGTTGTTCCTTCCCAGCCTCCAGGACACATGCACTTGAAAGCATCTCCTTCGTCGTAGCAGGTGCCACCATTGTTGCACGTGGCCTCATCACACTGGCTGTCACCTGGAGAAGCAAGATCTCAGTGTGAGCCCCTGGCCAGCCTTCCTCACGGAAGACAGAGAGAGAGGGGTCTCAGAGACAGAATCCCAGCCGGCTACCACTTACGCGAGTGGCAGGTTTTTCCTTTCCACCCGTTTTTACAGTCACAGTAGAAGTCATTGACCAGGTCACGACACGAGCCCCCATTGTGGCAGGGGTTCTGGCTGCAGTCATTAATGTCTAGAACCAAGGAGGAGACACCCAGCTGAAAATACTTCCAGGATAAGTCACAACCCATGAAAGCCACGCCTTTCCTATGGCCACCTCCACCCTTTCTTTCCACTTCGAGCTCCAAGGCCAGCCGAACAATCCCAGGACTTTAACACCATTACCCTTTTCCAGGGGTAAAGGAGCCCTGAGCTAGATTATTTTTAATGCCACAAGTTAGGCAAGTCAGGGGCAGGCCTCTGTCACTCTCACAAAATTAAAATCAAGATGGGAAGAAATGATCAAAACAGAAAGATGATTCCTTTCCCTTCCTTACAAGCAGAGGTATTCATCATCCTAATTATACAGATTGATTCTATAGCTGCTCAGCATAAGTTTCTTCCCACTGTCTGTCATCCACATTAACAAATGCGAAAAGGAAGCAGGCAATGCTGTCCGACTGCAGGAATAGTTGGGGTCTTACTTTCAGAATTGCCATTAAAAAGAGCTTCTCATATTGATTCTCCCTGCCTCTCCCCAATCCCAGAGATGTCTGTCCCCAAAAAGACCACAGACTCACTGGTTTCACAGTAGGCCCCCTCCCAGCCGTCGCTACAGATACACTTGTAGGAGTTGACACCATCGATGCAAGTGCCACCATTTTTACAGGGGTTGCTCTCACAGTCATTAATATCTGTGAAAGGAAGAGGAAGTCAAAACCAGGTAAATAAAGGACAAGTAATGCCACAGACAGGCATCGTTCTATAGACTGCCTCCTGAAAAAATGCACTTGGCACCTCAAGATTCTCGCCTCCATTAGGACTGTTTCTCGAATTCAGTGGACAGCTCACCAAGCAGAGCTCTCTAGAGACTGCCTCGTGGATTTTACTTAACGCTCTCAAATGCTAAGCTCAGTGGGTGGAGGAAGAAACTCCTGGAGAAAGCGGGACCACCCAAACTATTAAGATTCTAGAACATTGTAAAATAAAAGTGCCGAAGGCTCAGAGGCATTGGTGATCTCAAACACAACTGAGTCTTACATCCTGGACGTAATGGAAAACCTTCACTAGTCTCAACTGAAACAATTCAGACTCACAGGCTCCCTGAGCTGGGCAGAAGCAAGGTGAGGGGACTTACTTTCATGGCAGTATGTTCCAGTGAAGCCTTTGTTACAGTCGCAGGTGAATTTGCCTCCTGACTGACTCTTGCACTTCCCATGGGGACCGCAGACGTTCGAGGAAATATACCGCACCCCTTCAGGCGTGTCATTGGAAGCCATGGCCACTGTGCAACTGTCAATCACTAGAAAACAGACTTGGGATCAGATCATGGCCACTGACCCATAAGACACAGCTTTCCTAAGCCAAGGACATACACTGAGACTACTTTCCTAGAGATAGGCACCTTTGGCTAATGAGGGTAAGAAATTAAGAGGCATTTTGGGGGGGCCGAACACTCTGGCAACATGCCATGTCTCACTGTGAAAACATTGAGATTCCAGATGGAGAGAAGTTCTATTTGTTTTTTAAAGGCATTTTCTCCCTATGTGGCTAAGAAGCCTACATGTCTGTGGGCCCCTTTCATCCTCTTTGATATCCATCCAATTTGGTAGAAGCTCACTAAAGAAGGACCTACTTAATCATACTTAAAAAAGGCTGAAGGACAAACTTACAGAATCTGCAAGGCTATGACACCTAATACAGCAGTCATGAGCCATATGTGGCTATTCAAATGATTTGTAATTAAATAAGGGTTTCAAGTTGCCCTAGTCATACTCTAAGTGCCCCACTGGCCACACATGACCTGTGTGGCTACTGCACCTGACAGCACAGGTACTGGACATTTCCACTCCTGACAGGGCTGCTCTGAGAAATTTGTCTCAGTGTTGCACATCAGCCCACCCCAGACCAGGAATGCTGAATGAATTTCACATTCTCTCCCCTGGGCGACTTGTAGACATGGTTCTCACTGGCGGGCCTGAATAGATTGCTTCCATGTGCTGACTTCCCTGAGCAGTTAGGTTAGGGGGTTTCGATCTCCTCACCTACACTACTTCTCAGAGTATCAAGTGGCATTGACAAGTGGGGAGAAAGAAACGAGCTTTGGGGAAAAGCCAGGAGCCTAGAGGAGGGAAGTACCTTCGCAGGGGGTTGTGCGGCAGTGGTCTTTAAGGTGGGAGCAGTTCTTGCCTTCGTAGTCCTCGGTACACTTGCAGAAATAGTCACTGGCACGGTTGTAGCACTGGGCACCGTTCTGGCAGGGATTGGGCTCACAATAATCTATGTCCAGCTGCAAGGACCAGGAGTAGGACAGCGACAGAGGAAACAAAGTAAAACAAAGGTGTGAGTACAACGTCTCTGGGGCAGCAGATACTGGAATCTGACGCCTTCATCTGCTTCTGTTAAGAGAACACTCTGCATAATACACAGTTTTATATCCTAGAGACTGTCCAGGTATGCACTGGAAGAAACAGGGCAGAGAGGGAGAACTGAGTTGGGGGGGTTAGCAGTGGATGAAATGGACAAGCTACCGACACTACCAAGAACATCACTCATCAATCTCTTTCCACCAGCATTTGTCTAGCAGAGATCCCTAGTCAATGGGAGGTTCGCAGATTTCACAGAGACTCCAGCTACAGAGTTAAGAGTAGACTAGGGGGAACGGAGAGAATAGAATAAGGGGGAGAGAAAAAGAAAGGAGGGAGGCGTGGAAAGGGAGTGGGAGGATGAGGAAGGGAAGGAGAGGAGGCAGTCAGGGAAGGAGGAGCGGGAGGAGATGCAGCTATAAAAACCTGGCCAGAGGTTCTAACACTGCTCACCTGACAGAGGTTTCCAGAGAAACCAGTGGGACACAGACACTGGAATCTGTTGATTTCATTCTGACAGTGACCCCCATTCAAACAGGGGGTGCTGGCACATTCATCGATGTCTCTCTCACAGTGATCGCCTGCATAGCCAGGTGGACAGATACAGCGATAACCATTAACCAAATCCTAGAAGAGGAGAAGGAGGGGGAGAAACATGCTTTTTTTCTATATATCCACAAACACAGGGCTTCAGCGGTTTAGCATGACTGTTGTGGTCCAGCTGATTCGCTGAAATAGCCAAATGCCAAGCCTCTCAAAATGTGTGAGAATTCCTATGTGTATGTCTTCGAGATGACTCCCAGGAGGTTGGGGGGTCACAGGAGCCCAAGTGAAACTTACAGAGACTCACTTTTCACCTGCATTTTTAAATCTCACAGGGACAGAGCTCTCCCAGGGTCACACAAATCTTAAATTTGCTGTCGACTATTAAGGTTTTGATTTAAGAAAAGATTTACATACCCGACAGGCTGCGTCATTCTGACACTGGCCAAGACAGTCATTAATATCTAAAAAATAAACAAGTCATCATATTAAAGAGGCAATTTACATTGAAATTGGGCTTAATTGAAAAGCTTTCTCAGCTCAGGACAGATAAAGCCTTCAAATCAGATTTCCTGTGTGCTTCCGGTGAGATAAGGTTATTGCACTGGGTGGGAACCCTCCCTAATTCTTCCAGACTAAGCTAGTGAAACTTCACATCATTGTTTCAGCCACCTTATCAGAGTATGACCCTTTTACTGGCTAATGAACCTGATAAAGCGAATGTTTTCACTTCTGCCCTGATCACTCCCTCTCCAAAAACATTCCCTTCATAAAGTTTTCCTTTTACCATTCTAGTCTTCTGCAGACTGGCAAATGCCTTCGACACCCAAGTTTCATGAAAATCAAAATCAAAACAAAGTCACTCACTTATTTCACAATTCTGACCCATCCAGCCCGGGAGGCAATCACAGTAGTAGCTGGCAATCAGATTCTTACAGGATTTGGCATTGACACAAGGTTTGGCCTCACATTCATTTGCATCTGAAAGAAAATGAAGATGAGCAGTGAGGAACTGAGTTTTTACCCACCCCCCACTTGCCCTCTCTCCTCCCCAACACACTGTGCCAATATTTTGAAATAGGAGACATTTTAATAAGCTAGCTAAATAACAGATACTAGGTTCCCTCTATTTTGAACATCTGATCTCTTTTCCTAATCAGTATCCAATAAGGAATGCTAATTGATAACTTTCTGGCCGCTGGTTAACAAAGGCCCCCAACAGAACAACAGAAAGCCACCAGGCATTTCTGTTCAGAATCCGGCACAGCCTAGTTGCTGGGATTTAAATGTAGCAAAAAGAATGCAGACAGCTCATTCCTCATGAGATCATCCCCGCATGGAACCCAGCTGAACACTCAGCGGACAGACGATTGACATGGTTCAAGGAGTCCAGCGACTTTCCCACAGGGCCTAAAAGAGCTAGTCCATTTGCATTCAAGTGATTTCTCCCAGGCCCGCTGGCTGGACTCTTGATAATAAATTACTTCTTCGTATGATGGCGTGCGAGCTCACACTGCTGGCCACATGCTCATCTTCCTTAACAGTTCTGATTATCAAAGCCAATCTTGGGGCAGGAACTCTCTTACCTAACTGGCACGTTTTGCCAGTCCACTGGGGTGGGCACACGCACTTAAATCCGTTAACCAAGTCCTGGCAGGTGCCCCCGTGGGAACAGTTATTTGGAGAACAGTCATCAATGTCTGTTTGACAAAAATGAGAGGGTTGGCGATTTAATCTCCATGTCTGACAATTAGATAATACCACCCCTCATATGAGGGGCTTTCAGACGCCTGCTATAAGTGACTGCTCTGATGACGATCAGGCCTGATTTTAGCTTTAAATCCTCCACTGCCCCAAATCATTTAATCCACCCCCCCTAAGCAGGCAGGGAGAGCCGGCTGGATCCCCAAGAGTGTCAACCCTCTGGTCACACAGGACAGCAATGCCACTCTTTATTTTAAAAGAAAGTTTTCATCACTGCTCAAGAGGCAGCCAAGAAGGAAAAATAACTCTTCCTTACTGGTGGAAAACCCTGTTCTTCAATATTTGCTGAGAGTTGTCCCAAAATAACACACCTGGGGTCCCTACTCCCCACTTCTGCACTGGACTATAGCAGCCTCTTAATTCATCTACTGCCCACTCAGGGAGGTGCCAGCCTCTCTGCGTAAATTCACTGAGTCTTTACCACCCTAGGAGATGGGGACTGCTACTATCCTTTTTAAACAGGGAACGGGGAGGTTACGTGGCCAGAGTCCCACAAGTGGTGGGTGGAGGCCACAGTGCCAGCCCAAGCCATCTGTCCCCAGAACTCACATCTTGAACCATGCTGCATGTTGTTTTTAGGGGTGCTGTTGACAATGGTTTTCAGGCCTGGCTACACCTCAGAAATCCAGGAGTTTAATATGGACTCCTTGATTCCCAAAGGAAACTGAGGAACCCAGAGAACTATACTGTCAAGCACCCACATGTTTCTGATGTGTAGCCAAGTCTGGCAGCCATGGTGACTCTATAGTCTGGGTCCCCCTTTCAGGGCCCCCATGACAAAATTTAGTAGTGACAACCTCCCCTGCAGGCAGACTCTCCATGATTTGATTTGGAGAAGGCAGAGCTCCAGTGGGCACAGCAAAATTAGGAGTTATGCCGTGAGAAAGTTTCTTCCCGTAGCAGACACACATGTGTTAACAGCAGATAGGGTGCGGGGACTTCCAAATGCAAATTCAGGAGTCTCAAGCCAGACTCCCCCCAAGACTGACTACATCCACCCCCTCCCACCTAGAAAGACCCATCATCTAGACCTCATGTGGGTTCACAAGCCCAGGAATCTGCCTCAACCCTGTAACTCAACACAATGACCCTCTAGAAATAACACAGGCCAAAGCCTGGACTTACTTGTGGAGCAGGTGGGGCCCGTCCAGCCTGGAGAACATTCACACTCAAACCCCAGGGAGGTCTCCTTGCAGCTGCCTCTGTTGTGGCAGGGATCAGAGAGGCAGGCGTGCTCTGCTGCGAAACCCAGATGGCAGTTGGTGAGGGATACTGATTTTTGCTACCTATACCCTCTCCCCACAACCAAATCCCTCACCTGGGCCACCAGCTCAAGCTCATTTCAAAAACTAAAAGCAAGTGTGTGATATAACCATGCTGTGTCTAGGGAAATATGAAAGTCATCTTTCTCAATAAGCTGTCTCCAGCCACATTCCAAGGCACCTCAGAGCCGGGGTCACTGCATTGCAAACACACCACCTCCCATGCTAGTCAGCAACACACAAAAAGTGTGAGCAACATGAAGAAAGTTTCAAAGACCCACAGAACTGCTGGGATAACAAGTCTTAGCTTTGGAGGATATGTTCATCTTTTTATAAGTCCTTAAATATATATATATTTTTCACTCTTCCCATTATTATTTTTTTAATTATGGTGACATTGGTTAATAAAATCCAGTAAATTTCAAGTGTATAATTCAACAGTAAGTCATACATGTTCTTAAGTATATTTAAGCCAAGTGTACAAAAATATTCAACGAAAGGGTCTCATGCTGCCTGGACTACTTACCAATTTCACAGTTGGGTCCTGAATAGCCGTCAGGGCAGGAGCACTGATATTTGTCAGGACCCGTGTTGCTACAAGTTCCTCGATTAAGACACGGCTGGTGAGTCCCGCAGTAATTGAGATCTGCCAAAAAGTTCCCAAAGAAGTCAGTCACTTCAATATGTAAAGACAGCCAACCCACTCGCTCCTACACCATCCCTTTTAAAAACTGGAAGTTATGAAATATAAGTCATGGGGTGTACTATACAGCATAAGGACTATACTCAGTATTGTATTAACTTTGTAAGGTGACAGATGGTAACCAGTCTTATAGTGGTGACCATTTTACAGTGCGAACAATGTCAAATCATTGCGTTGTACACATGAAACTAATGGATCTTATGCCAATTATATCTCAATAAAAAGAAAAAAACCCAAACCATAGCATTAAAGGCAAATTTAAACAGATTCATGATAAAAAGCCCCTGCAAATAAAAATAAAGGAAAAGAAAAGCAAATTACTGCTGTGCCATCCTTAAGACCTCAGGTTCCTCCCAAGATCTCCAACCCACAACAGTCCCATCCCTGAGGGGTATTACCTTTGTCGCAGAGCTGACCGCCCCAGTTGGTCTCACAGAGGCACTGCCAGGGCTCGTTACAGGTGCCATGGACGCACCCCGGGTGTGGGATACATTTGTCACAGTACAGGCCCTGCCAGCCATACTGGCACCTGGAGACAGACAGCATATCCCCCTGTTAGCCTCTAAAACATTCAGGAAGGTCTGTGCCATTAAAGGACAAGGCTGCAAAGTCCAGGACTTCTCTGTTTTGTTTCATTTTTGGTGACAGGATGAGAGACTCTCAAAGTTTGTCTGGGGGCTCCCTCTAAACAAACATTGTCATAGTTGGGCCAAGGTTCCCTCCCAGGCGACTCATGACAAAGCGAGGGCTGTTTGGGAAGAGGCCAGTGTGGGGCTGCCCTTCACACAAAGACACTCTTCTCAGGCTCACAGGAATGAGCCGAGGATGGAATAAATCAATCCCAGGGCAGACTATAGAGGGAAAGGAAAAAGGAAGGACACTCTGGTGACAACAATAGCTATGTGAAAGTCTCCCCAAATGCAGCACTTCGGGCAATTTTTACACAGCAGCTTGGCTCCGCTCTTTGTCTACACAGCAAGTCATGACCCCAGTGCAAAAAATGCAACAAGACACCCAGTGCAGCAGGAAACTGCCTCACGATGAGGCATTATGAAATCAAACGAGGGAAATGGGGCACCTCCTTTGGCAAAGATGACGGTAGGATCCCTGAACCCATTTCTGCAGGAAGGGTGAAAGAAGCAACAGCTCTCAGAATCAATTTCATAGATAATTTGTGACCTACTACCGTGGCTGCTTATGCTAATCTAATTTTTAGTTATTTCTCGCTTTACAAAAAAAAAAAGGTCAACTCAGTTTATCTGGTATTGGGGAAGGGAGTCGAGTTTCCTTTATAAGCGCCTCATTAATCGGACTCTTTCGAGGCCAAATGGTGCCTTTGATCCCCAAACAAAAACACAAACATAAACCTTCACCTGGGGTGGGAGAGAGGGCAGGGTCTCAACCACTCACCCCTCAAGTTTCAAGCCCTCTGAAACTTTAACTGCCTTCTCAAAAATCAAGCTTTCACAAATAGGAGGGGGTGTGGGGGAAGGCCTGACAGTGGAATGAAGGTGGGGTCGGCGAGGAAATAGCAAATATTTCCATAACGGGACCTGGGAAAAGCCATGGTCAGAACCAATTCCCACCCCTCACCCCAAGCCGCTCAGCTGTAACTCTGGAAAACAAGCACCCCCAAGAAGGAAAGGCTTTCGGTTTCCAGAGTTGAAGGCAGGCTAGCAAATCCTTGTCATGGGAAAATTATAGGGATCCAGCTAATAGCTAATCGCCCACGGCTGAGACTCAACTTAACCCCTAAGAGCACTGAATAACCGCTTCCTAACTTCTACCAACAAGCCACGCACAGCCCAATACAAAAAATGACCAGGGTGTGTGATTTAAAATTAATCTGACAAAGGATCTTGGTTTATGTAAACGAAACATCAGTCTGAATGACAAGTGACTATTTAAAGAAGCGAAATAAGAGCAAAATAAATCAGCTGGTAGAATTTTTTAAACATTGGACACTCAAGCCGGTGAGAGGTAGGGAGCATTCAATTAAAGATTCATATTCATATTCTTAGCTTGAAAGATATTAAGAGGAAACTGATTTGGAAACAGCAATATTTATAACATCTTCTTTTATTCTCTTCCAAATGAAGGATCCCTACATCTCTTCAATTTGTCTAATAAAAAGAGGAGGCAGCGGAGGACCCAACATCATCTCCTAATTAATGAAAGCTGGATCCCCAAGCATAAAAAAGGAACCACAAGAGGCCATGGATGACTTCAAAAGAAAATAAAAATGGTGACCCTAAAAGAGGCATCACAAAGTTATCCCAGTTTAATAGTATATGATTAAGGTTCTCATGAGAAATTGAAGTGACTTTCCTCATATGATGATTCATAACTAAGTTTGATATTATTGGCAGGCTTGCAATAAAGCAAGCATATGCACCCAGGAAAAGGCCTCTAAGTCTACTTGGGAACAACAAAACCAGTAAAGTTTTCTCATGTGGGAAAAAAAAAAAAAATCCGTGTAATACATAATCCAAAAGACAACTTACAGGTAACTTGCCATTCAACTATTCCTGGAGCAGAAACTTCCTCAGCTAGAAGGTTCTGTCTTGATTTTCTTTCAAGGTAGGGAGAAGGAGATGGGCAGAAAGACTATGCAAATGAGGTGTGGGAAAGTCGCACCTTAAGTAAATAAGAACACTGGTGCGTGTCTGGGCAGGGAGTGGGAGGTTAAGACTTCGAAAGAGAAAGGGCTAAATTCTGGAAACAAAGCCTGTTGTTCTGGCTGGGAGGGCCCTCCCCTGAGCGGCCGTGTGTTTATTCTGATGACAGTTGCAGAAATCGTGGTTGGCCTCCGCTGATACTCATCTGAGTGCAGAGCAAGACCAGAGTCACTAATAGCAGTGCTGATCTGACTTTCTCCAGAACACCCTTAATTACTAAGAGTTAAAGGAGGTGGGTGCCTGTTCAACGTTTGACAGCAAAGCTGTTAAATACTATAGTCAGCCGCCACCAACAGGCGTTAGTATGCTAACCCCCTCAGCCTTCCAGAAAAATCTCTTATCTTTCTGAAGTGTAGAGGAGACAATTTTCAGGTCAACCTGTTTTTATTTTACTTCCAGCTGCCTTCATTCCTACTCCGGCCTCAAGCCTCAAGCTCAGTGCTCCCCACTGCATGGGAGGGGAACAGATGCAGTGATTTGCAAACAGCAGTTTGCAAAATTTACTGAGGAGCAAAATCACGTGGCTGGCTTGTCAAAATGCAGATTCCTGGGCCAAACTCAGGCACTGAGATTCACGGGTGTAGGGTGGTTGGTGCCCAGGAATCTGCATTTTGATATTTCTGATAATTTGGAGAATTACACTTGGAAGTACCGAAGTTTGGGGACAGTGATTCCCAAAGTATGGTCCCCCACCAGCAAGAGTTGCATCACTTAGGAGCTTGTTAAAAATGCAGACTTGGGCCCACCCCAGACCTATGGACTCAGGATCTGCATTGTGACAAGTGCCCCATGTAACATTAGTTTGAGATACACTGGTTCAGACTACGTGTTGTAAGCTTTCCTTGGCTCGAACCAGGGTAGCTTTGGGGCCAAAAGAGGCAGGCCCAAAGGACCTCCCCCCAACCCCACCCCAGTTGGTGTCACATTAAATCTGCTAATTCTTAAGATATGAGGAAGAAGAGTAAATTGTGAGATTGGGTCACAATGCCACAAGACCGACAATATTTCTCAAAGCAAGCCTTTCCCAAATTGGTATAATGTACATTTCAAGGAGTTCCAAAAACTGTAATCAGGAAGCAGTCGGGGTAGGTCTCCCTTTGGCTTCTGCATTGTCTGGGACCATAAAAGAACAGACTTCAAAGGCCAGCAGCAAAGTCTACATTCATCAGGCTCAACTGACAAGATTCCAGCGCAGCCATTAACCTCTCAGCACAGGCCTGTCTCCCGCCTGCAAAGGGGCCAGGAGATTGTACTAATCCCATTCTAAAGAATGCTCCACTTTCCCCTATTGATGGGAAAAGTGGGGGAGGGCTGGGAGATGGAAACCGGGGCAGGGGCAGAGACGCAAAGAAACATACCCACATCCCTCCATCTACTCCATTAGCACGTTACAGGGAAGATTACAAAAACGTGTTATCAATTTAGAGAACAGTTACTACATGAAGCTACTGACTATGCTCATAAGTTTCCTTTTTTTTCTGAGAGAAGTGTGCGCATTCCACTGGACAGCTGGTATAATTTAATAAGCTTTGGATGTGCCTATTTGAATTTTTTTAAAAGCTTTTCTTGTTCTCCAAAGAAACATTCACAATAAAGTCCCCCTTCTGCATTCAAGAAATAATTGTTAAAACAAAAAACAGTTTAGTCATTTACCTGCAGTCACCTGGGAGTTTGCAAGACCCATGCTTTGGACTACAGCCTTGTCGGCAAATAGCTGTAAAAAACAGAAGGATGTGTCAGCACACTGCCTGATTCTTGTACCGCCACCGCCATGAGAATAGCCTCGTACACTAAGCCTACAAAATCCACGATTTTAAGAAATCTCATATCAAGCTCATCGTAAGGAGAGGAAGATGGGAGGTGCCCAAATAACAAATCCAGCTTTAAACTTCAAGGCCACGCTAGCAGATCCTCAAAACATGATACTGTTTGGGGACAAAAATGCAGGCAAGTTGATGGGGGTAGGGGATCTTCATCCAGTCTCTCCAAACAATAGCTACCCTGCTCCCTTGTCGATTCCCACCCTTGCCAAAAGAAAATTAGATGTAATCCTTCCTCACCTCACCCACTCTGTCCTATCAGGGAACATTCAGATGAGCTCCAGCCTCCTCAACCCCCCTCCCCGCCCACTCCTGCCAAATGCCTGATGGCTCAAAAATCCCATGGGACTAACGAAGCCGACCAGGCTGCCATCATTTGGCTAACTCAGAGACCAGATCTGGTGGTACTTTTGCAAAGTATCCTCGCAAAGCAATTCTGCTTCCTTTAAAAAAATTTTGAATAGACCGAATAATTTTTAATTAACTTATCTGTTACTTATTTTTAGAATACCAACTATTTAAAATATGTTTATCAATTCTGACTTTCATTTGAATCTCAGAAACATCATCCTTTTAAAACTCTCATTTCCAGTTACCTAAGCAGTAAAACCCAGGAGACCTGCAAATTCTTCTCTCTGCCCTGCTTCTCAATCACAGTTCGAAAATTCGTTTTTTAATTCAACTTTATCTTGAAAGAGAATGTTCGTGAGGATCTATTACAGTTAACTAAAATTACCCATCAATTTCCTGACTTACGAGCTTTGTAAAGGTAAAGACCACAGATAATTCTGTGAATATCTGTGAATGTGATAATTCACTAAATTCTAAAAGGAGCTGGGACAGTAGATGTAGCACATCTAAAACTTATACAGGCAGATCTCATTTCATTGCACGTCTCTTTTTGTGCTTCACAGATTTTTTTTTTTATATGTAAATTGAAGGCAAGATCCTCCTCCAGCAAAGATTATGACTGGAATTATTGCAATACTTGCTTTACTGTGGTGGCTTGGAACTGAAATACAGTATCTCCAAGGCACACCTGTGCTGCTGTGGGTGGGTTCAACGCTACACAAGCAGGAAAGCTCAGGCTCACCACTTGCCCACCTCCTCAATGCTACAGCGTCAAAAGAAACCCAGTGAAAACCTGCCATAAATCAACTCTGAGCTCAGGAGCTGTCATTTCTTACAGCATCATCTGTTCTGACACTGACTGGGCTAACCCATTCTCACTTGGCATCCGTTTTAGGGTCAGGTTATTTAGAAGCACAGCCTGAAAAGGGATTTGGGTATAAGAGAAAGGGGCTGAGGGCAGGAGAGGTAGAAGCTGAGCAAGAATGTGGTCTCAGCTGGTCTGGCTTCATTGTGATCCCAGGGGAAGCTGCTGAGTATGAATTGTAGCACAGAGTTAAGGCAAAGGGGGCTGGCCTTTGTACCCCTATGTCAGTGATTCGCAGATTGTGAGATGGAGGGAACGGACATGGAGTGGCTCCTGTTTGGCCAAGGACAATGCTCCAGAGGAGAAGCAGCTGTGAGCTGTTAGCAGCCAACTCTCAGAGCAGCTGGGGCATGGGGCACCAATAGCATCTCCTATGCTCAACATCTGTGTGCTTCAGGCACATTAAAAAGCCAAAATCTCCCCCCACCTGAGATAACCACCTAAATGCAGGTGAGGTGAGAACTTGACCCCCAAAAGCAGCAGACACCCGGAGCTAGTTAACCCACCCACACACCATTGTTACATTCGGGGCCCATCCAGCCTTCCATGCAAGTTTTGTTGCCATTCTGGTCACAGGCGTAGTGTCCAAAGAAGTCATCTCTGGGTCGGCAGAACTTATTGCAGCCAAACCCATAGTAATAGTCATCGCACGTCACGCGGATCTGGTACTCAAAATGGGCAACCCCTGTGTTCTGCTTTAGCGTCTGCCACTGCCGGCTGGGATTTATCATGCCCGAGTGAGAAGCCTTTTCAATGATGTTGTCAGGTTCTAGAGGCAAAGAAAAAAAAAAAATTAACTGCATTAACATTCACCTCAGACAGCCTTCTTTCCTGATCATTGTCGCTATTTTTAATAAATGCACACGGTACAAAATTCAAACAGTACAAAGGGGCAGAAAATGAAAAATCTCCAGAGGCAACCACTGTCACATTTACCCTTTTAATGGATGCATAGTATTTCACTGTCTAGAAATACAACGAAACAATTTACCTAGCTCCAACATATATGCATTTAGGTTGTTTTAGCCTTTGGCTATTAAGCAAAGCCACAATGAACATTCTTGAACCCATTTGCCCATGTGTGGTTCTAATAAGAAAATCCAGAAATGGAAGTGCTGACTCAAACAGGACGTACACAGCCAATTCACTTCTGCCAGACAACCCCAAACTACCGTGAATAAAGACCTGTCAATCTATCCTCCCACCAGCACAGGAAACTGTTTCCTAACACTCTTATCAAACTTTCTGATCTTTGCCTCATAGGTAAAGTCTCTCTTGTTGTAATTAGCATTTAATTAAGTGACGGGTGAGCCTCCTTTCACATGTTTACAAAACCATTTGTTTCTGTTCCTATGAACTGTCACCTATTTCTTTTAACAAGTTTTCTACTGCATTGCTGGTGATACTGATTTGCAAAAACTCTTTACATATTATAGAAAGAAACCCCCTATGGAATGTTGCTCATCAGGAAATTTCCTTATTCCAGGTCAAGGTTAGCAATCTTACTTTTCTGGTTTTAGAGTTTTGTGTCTTGCTTTAGAAAGACTCTAATTCCAAACTCTGCACTGGAAGCCAATGAGTTATGTTTATTGAAAAAATCATAAACTTTACCAACTTTTAAGCTGGCATTTAAATAGCAATCTACAAGCTTGATGCATTTCACCTTTTGCCTTTGCCCAGAAGGCAGATGGGAAAAGAATTCACCCCAGTTCAGAGGCAGGTAGATCGAGGTTTTTGTGTTTTCTTTGGGGGGGTGGGGAGAGGCACGCCAAGTCATGCTCCTCAAAGAGTGCCTACTGAGGAAAATAAACACGCCCAGGGCTCAAGCAGCTCTCAGGAGGAACAGAAGTGGTCCCTGCCCTGGGGCCACTTATAATCTAGCCTAAGAAGAGACAGGTACTAAAATAACTCCAAACACCAGGTGCCAGGAGTTCAGGGGAGGTTTGTGAAAAGGAAGCAAGGCACTAAGTCAGCACCCTAGCCTGGTCTTTTGTTTGTTTTCTTAAACCTGCCAGCACCAACCTTCCACCACCTTGTCAAATTCAAGGCCACCTTGGAGAGACCGCGTTAAGACCTACTTGCAATGTCTTTGTGATTCCTACCCACCCACGCCCCTGTTTTTCTAGGCCCAGGGCCTGCGCTCATTTACAAGGCTACGCAAATCCTACAGGTGACCAGGAGAGAAGGAACGCCTGCGCCTGAGTGGCTTCATCCACACTTCACTTCCAACATCACCCCAGCATTCACCCTCTGGGTTTCTTTAACTGTCATGTGGGCAAGACAAGCCTTGAACAAGCCCACATACCTGCAGACTTACACCCCGGCACGCACAGAACTACTTGCAGAAAACACTTTACTAACTTAAGTTTTACAAATAAACACAGGCCAAAGAATGACAAAAATGTCCCTCCATTAACTGTGTTTGCTCTGCTGGTTCAATTAAAAAGTATACTGCGCTATTACCATGTGATTATGAGATCTTAATAAAGGAATTATTTAAACACACTTGCCATGGCTCAAAGGCTTCCAGCTTCTCTCGGGCAGGTATCAACAACAAACAATTCAGACAAGAGTCTAAGCCAAAAGGTACAGGCTGACATTGGCGTTTTCAATAGCTTAGTATACTTTCTACTAATTCCAGGGAAGAAATGCTATAAAGTGATCATTTCGGAATCCTCAATGGGGCGAACAGATCTGTATAACTAACTTCACTCCTGCCTGACAGATTTTTCCTAACAGCCAAGAGGCGGGGAGTCCAGTGTATCTATGATATGCTTTCTGGCATCTGGGTTACAGACAGCAAGTTTGCTGCCTGTTTCTTCTAAGCTGCCGCCACCTGAATCACACTTCCTATCAGCTTGGGGTATTATAAATGTATCTGGGGTAGCTCACTTGGTAGGTCAGTTTCATTACTGGGAAAAGATGTTACCAGGCCTTCTTTCAATCTTCCAACTGCATGAAGGTGAAGCACACAGGAACCATGACAGCCTTGCAAGCCAAGAAGGTAATGAGAGGCAAGTCTGAGCATAACCCCAGGACCTCAGCAACCTACAAACCTAGACAGGAGCTTTAGCCACGGCTAAGCTATAAGAAAAATCTGGTCTTAGAATGCCAGTTTGTGTTGATCTATCTATTTAGCAGTACAATAAACTGAAGCCATCTACTCTGGGACAGAAAAGATAAATTTGTATCCTTATATACTGTAGTTCTGAAATGTAATAGAAATGACCTTGGAGGACTGATGACAGGAGGGTCAGCCTTAGACAATACTTTCTAGGACATGACTAGCACCTGGGCTTCATTTGGGTCAGGCTCTGCTTGAGGGTTCATGGCACAGCTGATGTGAGATTCTCTGTTCCAAAACTCAGGTCTCTGCCTCTAATCTGAAGCCAAGATGTCTGCAACATGTTTGGATTCCTAAGAGCAGCAACTCCATTTAAGTTGCTCTATCTCCTCAGCAGCTGCCCTCATGGAATATATAGTCCTTTGGGAGAGACAGAGGGTGAAGAGAGTAAAAAAAGCAAAACATTCCAGGCAGAGTGAACAGCATGTGCAAAGGCTCCGAGACAGGAGAGAATGTGATGCATTTGAGGACACAAAGTGACTAGTGGGGGTATTACTAGAATACAAATATGATGGATGACAATGTGGCATGTAAGATAGAGCTGGCAGGGAGACAAAGCTGGGCTGTACAAGGCCTTGTGGGCCACAAAGGTTTGTCCCAAGAGCAACAGGAAGCTTTTTGTAAAGGTAACAATTAAGGGTTATGCTCTGAAAAGACCAGGATGGCAAGAGAAAGCACTGGTGGCAGACCAGAGTAGAAATGGGTGGACTAATTCAGCCGTTACTCTTAAGAGTTCGGGCATGAGCAGATGGTGACTTGGACCAGGGCAATGGCAGGGGAGATGGCGAAGGCAGCAGGATTCTAGCAATGTGTTGAATAGTTTTAGAACTTGGAGGTGGATTAGATATGGATGCTAAGGCAGAGGTACACAGGATGCCTTCCCGATTTCTGGTTTACGGTACTGGGTGTTCAGATACTGGTGCCAATCATCCACAAAGGGCCCTAAATTTGCTTTTGGAAAAAGGAAGATGTCAAATTTGGATTTGAATGTGCTGAATTCAATAACTTGGAAGCATTAAGAGAGGCTGAAAAAAGCAAGTACATAAGGCACTCCCAGCAAACTCCCATCCCTCCTCACTGGGCATCGACGACCTCTAATGGGCATTCTATGACTTTATGGCAACCTCTCTTTTCAGGAGCAGAGGTCAGAAAGCCCTTTAATCTACCTGTCTTCCGTGGGCCCTTCCAGGGGTTTGGTCACACCTCCAGCAAGAAGTGAGATGCCCAGAACTCTGAATGGGGCTACCCAAACATGCAGACAACTGTGGGTAGCTCTATATGGGCAGTGGCTTCCTAGGGGAGCAGCTACCTGATCTGCGGGGTGATGGAAGGCCCAGGTAGTCCCTTGCATGCCCTCACAGGTGTCCTAACCCAGATCTTACAGTGAGCCAGGATCAGCCTCAAGGATATTCATTCTACCAAACTGTTTTAATATCTAAAATGGAAGGGCAAGAGAACAACAGTGTGCACCAGAATATATCTGAAGAACCTATTTCTCCCTCTCTCCACCCTCATCTTCCCAATGCTTAGTTACCATTGTAAGCAGGTCACAATGACATAACGTTCACACAATCCTAACTGTTCACACAATCCCAACGTCTGTTTCAGGAGATGGAGGAGAGAACAAACAGGTGTCTATGACCCTGACTGGCATCACACGCAACCAAGGCTGGTTACACAAGCCCTGCCCACTACAGCTCCGTGGGACATGGGTGCCCCACAGGGAAGAAGTCCAGATCTGGACTTCAGATGCCAAAGCGAGAAAAGGAGGGTGAACATCATTAGCAGCAAAAACACAAAGAAAGGGTCAGTAACCTAGAGAAACGAAAGGGATAAGATATTCAGAGGAGAATGAAGGGCAAAGACGAGTTGGATCAACCCTTCTCCTGTGTAGACTAAGATTTCAGTGTGAATCAAGTTTTCCAATGACAACCACCCAGAGCCTGCTGACAAAAAGGGAACTCGCAGTTTTGAGTGAGGGAAAATATATTTTTAAAGTTACAATAAAGAGCAAAGACTGCTTATAAGCCAGACTGCTGTCATTTTCATAGACACCCTCCATTTCTTCCCCACCAAAACCCACCTCTAGCTACTCTGAAAAGCAACCTGTGCTAAAAGCAGAGTCATCTTTCAGAAGGGGACAAGGCAAGTGTAATGACTGGAGGCTCTGGAATTCTGCTTCAATGAAAGGTTTGTCCTGGGCAGTGTGGGAAACCCTGACCGGCTGGAAGCTCACCTGCCCACCAAGTGAAATTCAAGGTCAGTCTTTAGAGCCCAGTGCCACCTTTGCCTGCTTTATCTTTCTGATGAGAGATTAAACGCTCACTTAAAGTTTAAATGGTTTTAAAAAGTCATTACTTTGATCCTTTAGCAGTCTACAAGGTTTTAAAGTTGTAAAACCATTAAGATCTCTATCCCAAAGATAATCTAGGTACCATATTCAGGGACTGAGTTAACTGGGAATCTGTCCTGGCTATCTAATGTTCTAAGAGAAAAGTCTAGGAGAAGTCATGGAAGACTCTATTGAAAGATTCACCCGAGGAGGCGGGGGACAGATGGCAGGGGGTGGTAGAAGTTCCTTGAGGCACCCAGGAGACATTTCCAGCTCTGACAGGTACCGTTATGCCAAGCACTGCAATTCCAGAAACACACGCTTAGAGATAAGTCCTTTGCTGTGATACTTACGGACAGTGTCGTTGCTGGAATCCCACGCCTCCACGAGTAAAGTGTAGGACCTCTGCAAACAGATAAACGGCACTTAGTGTTCGGAAATAGGGGTCAGCTGTCAATGTCATACTTTCTTGGCCTCCCTGCACACTCCGCCAAACCAAACCATAAAGCCAATATGAAATGGTTTGCTGTCAAACTCCCCTCCCCGCTCCAGACCCACCCCGGGTTGTCTCCTTTCTCCTGGCCGGGGAGGGGCGAGGGGGCGGCCCACTGTGGTCATCATGCAGGCAGTTCGAAGTCATCAGGAAACACCATCTCCCTATAGGTTAACACTTAGCATACAGTTTTCCAAAACTTTCCAGAATCTAATTCTAGTGCATAAGAAAAACACACAAAGAATTTATTCTAAGCTAATGTAACCAGGTATTTGTAGTACTGGGGGAGGGGCCCCATCCAGAGGAGGGCCGGGTACTGCTAAGGTTACACTTTGGGCCCTGGTGGGGCAGTCCCAAGAGAGGCCCCCTTTTCCTTTTCAGAACCCCTTTCAAAGCCCTGTCTGTGTGAGACCATCTAGGCTCCCACAAGTATCAGGTGGCTCTATGAAGCAGGAGGGGGTAGGTGCAAAGAGATTCCCAAGACAAAGGCGGCAACCTAACTTGGGGTGCGTGGGGGGCAGACTCTGGGAAAGGAAGAAAGTACAAAAGGGAGAAATAACCACACATCTGAGCGTTCTATTTATTGATGAACTTATCTGTCAATAAGATCTAACATTCCAAGAATAATCAGAGTTCACTAAAAGAATTCCCTGGACACTGGCAGGGTGCCAGCTATTATTCTGAAGGTACCTTTTATCTTCCAGAATTACCTCAGAATTCCCCCTCCCCCCAAAACCCAAGCCATTAGCAAATTCCCACTTTTACTCAAATCTTCATTTGTAATTTAGAATGAGGTCAGTCCCACAAAACATTAGGGTTTAAATAAACTTTCAGCTATCTTGGCGCTAGAGAAATATATCCACAGGTAGTTAGGAGAAAAGGCACGTGAGCCCTCTCTTTTATGTACCCCTGAGCTGTCACTCACTGTCAGATACTAATATATAGGAAATAGTAGCACATACTGATCAAATAATGCCATGCCACTGGAAATGCCAAGGAAAAGCACCTATAAAGTGAAGGCAAACACAGGGGTGGTGGGGAAAGAGTTTCATTCATAACTCAAGACAAGCTTACTGCTCACAGTGACACAGCAGGCCATCTCCGAATATAAAAATATCTTGTGATAGACCCTGCCTTGGAATTCAGCCGAAATATGTTTCATACTCAAAGCGGAGAAGGATTCCATTTCGTTCACTGATAACTGTGGGAAAATGCTCAGAAAGGCAAGCAAAGCCGGGCAAGCTGGGGCACACACCCAGCCCTCTCCCATGAGTGGCCACAGGTCCAAACCCATTGTTGTTGTCGTCAATACTTTATTAGTGAAAGTTTCACCTTATCTACAGCCTCTGAGTTTCCTAGGAATTCCTATAAATTACAAGACTCTTCCCTGAGAGTAGCAAGAAATTATTTCTCTACTGATTTGAGGCAAGCCAAGTCCAAATGAGGCCAGATGTGGGACTGGTTCTGTATAATTAAGCCCTTCATTTGCTGGTCACGTTGAGACCCACGTTCTTCACTTCCACATATTGCTGTAATTAATCCTGATTAGATGTGTTGATACCCAGAGTTTTGACAGACTTGTATAAGTGCTAAACACATAATACCTCCAAGAACCACTGAGAGGGATGGCATCCCAGGGCTGAGCAGGTGTGGCAGCATTAACTCTGCTTCATGCTCAAAAAAGAAGGCATCCTTGGTCTTGCACTTGGAAGACCAAGCTGTCTATCGGCCTTATCCTCGCCAGGATAGGAAAGGCCTCAGAAGCTGCTGACCAACACTGCCCCTCCGGAGGAAGAGAGTGGCACAGAGCTCTAGATGCTATGTGTCATGATTTTCTATAAACTGCCTTCTTGAAGGGATGATAGCTGCTTGAATGCAGGGTTGGCAAAAAAAGCTCTGCCAAAAAAAGAGAGTCGTGGACCTTCTCTTCCCTTGTTTCAGAGAAGGGTTTATGGTTCTAGGACTCACCTCCTGGGTCATGAGGATTTCTCCTGCCCAACCTTCAGAGAAAAGGATTCCCTTTCAAGGCCTCTATTAGGAGGCACTCTTACCACCCACTCCATCCCCACTATAGATTGACAATCAAGATAATTTGACAATGATTATTAGTTGCTAGGAAACTTTAATTTTTCCCAGGCCCACGCTTGACCTCTGTGCATCCCAGAATACACATCTAGACTCCAAGATTCATACCAGGCGCACCTTATGCCAAAGTGTGGTAACAAGTTGAAAAATTAGCGATCTGCTATGATCACGTAACACCCAATTAGCCACTGCAAATCTGACCCCAGCAAAGTCCCCAAGCCCTCCAAAGGTCTTGGACAGGGGTACCAGGCAAGGAGAGGGGTGAGTTTAATGAGTTCAAATCCAAAACTCACACAAAAAATAAACAGCAAAATACCTGAATTTTCTTGGTTTCAGACTATAAGGCTCTTATAAAACTGTCACCCGCCTTTCAACTTTTTTCCCCTTAAGTTTGCCCAGAAAAATGACCTGGGCACAAAGCAGGAGGGGTGTGTAGCTAATAGACCTTCAGTCTAAGTTTGCAGAGTGAATCATTTCTGCCTCTTCCCAGCTCTAGGCCCAAGGAAATCTGGCTGCGACATAGTGGCAGTTCTCATTCTCATGCAGCAGGAAGGAGGAATGGTCAGCTTACAGAATGAACTTTGGGGGGACCGCCATGGAATTTTACCTTGGAGGGTCCTGGCATCCAAGCCCAAGGCATCTCAGGGCCACAGGGACCCCCCGGCACCTCCTTCCTGCTTTCAGCACTGAGGCCGTGGGAGGGCTATGGGCTGCGCCCATCCCACTCCATGGTGGTTACCTTGGCACCAGGCAGAGTGGTAAGCACTTAATTGCCACATTAAGAAGGGGGATGTAAGAAACAAAGGTAATTGTGTTGGCAGCTGGGAGCTTCCTTTTCCTGGCAACAGTGGCAGCCAAACCAAGCCCTGAGAAGTGGCTGCCTCCACTCCTGCCAAGCTGACGGACACAAACAAACCACCATCCAAACGGCACGCGTGCAGCATCCAAAACCCCAGGCTGCTGCGACAGGCGGACCCGAGGAACTCACACCCTGGGAATGCCCCATGTGCCCACGGGGCTATTGTACAGAGGCACTCAGCCCCGGGTTTGTCTGGGGCCCTGTACTCTGCTGACTCAACTGTCGCTTCCTGTTGCTGGCCCTGTATTAGCATTATTTTTGGAGAGGCCACATTATTCTCTGTAATCCTCATTTCAGTCAGTTCGGCCACACTATTGTCCTGCCTGCGTCTGGGTGGCCAGAGTATAAAATATTCCAGTCACAAACATTAAATAAAGGTGTCAGAGATTCCATGTGTGGGCACACGCTCGCACAACCAATTCACGTATCGTGGAGCTTTGGCCAGGTGAGACATGGAGAAAGGATGATTACCCCACAGCATCCAAGCTAAGAAGACTTTTAGTTATAGAAAGCCAGTTAGTCTGCAGGGCTTGACATTTCAATCAAGTCTGATCTGGTTACAAAGGGTGACTTTCTCATGAAAGCTCACCTCAAACACTCACCAAGAGGGCCACAGAGCTAATATCCAGATTTGAGACTCAATGAGCCCCCACCCCCTTTCTCATCATTACCCTTACCTGTTTGAAAAGCATCCCACTGATAATTAAATGCACCAGTTACAAAAGGGTGGCAAGGTTAATAGATAGAATACCAAGAAGCCAGCCAAGCACAACTGTTGGTTCACACCGAGCAAGCCTGAACAAGAAGCCTTTCTACTTATTTACCAAAAGTGCATAAAAACTGGGCTGAGCTAGTAGAGGGCTCTGAATGTTTGACTATTTACGTACCACTCCTAACCACTGGGAGCTATGTTGTGGAATTTCTTCCCTGCACATGCACTGCGCCAGTGACAAATGTCACTGGCGCTATAAAAATAAGGGCTATAGGGTAAGGCAGTCCATACAGTGATCAGAAACCAGAAAAGTCACAACAGGACCACTCAGCTCCCAGGCGAGACATTCTGAACCCAGAACCCTACCCCACCCCTACCATTCTAGAAAACACAAGAATCACTTTCCACGCATCCTAATATATCTTCCTAAAGTTGAAAAACAGTTTAAGTTTTGTTCTAATTTATTAAACGTATTTAAAAGCTGGAGCCAAGTGTCTCTTTCCTCGGGTCAGAACCTAACCTAGGAGTTGTTGCGAGGGTAGGAACATACCTCCAAAAGCCCACCAAGGAGGAATTCTTAGAAATATTTGCCTTTACGGATTACCGTGCTAATTGTATGTACATCCAGAGATTATGCATTCTGACATTGTAACTAATCTTGAAAGTCTGACAATGGAACCAAGTTCTGGCCCTTCTACAATGGGCCAGTGGCTGCTACGAATCCAGCCAAGGTCTCTGTTTGCATTCCTGTCTTCAGACCAAGACCATGAAGGCTCCTTGTTGCCTTGGCTTTGTTTTATCATACATAACAGTTTTCCTCCACGCTATACCTTCCACTTGCCTTGTATCAAAAGGATCCCTTACCACTCTTAGTTGTAAAGATTTTAGGCAGTATTCGGGTCACTGGTGTTCTGGGAGGCTACACACCTGAGTGGTTGCTGCCTCTTCTCACTCATCCAATTCCCTGAACGGCCTTGATGCCAAAAGCTTCACTGTTCTCTAAAAATGTTCGAAGTCCCTGGTAGAATTATGTGTGGGGAGTTGGTGGGTTGCAAACTCATGCAAATACTGGAGGTTTGAATAATTTGCTGAGAAACAAGACAACAAGGAGAAAGAAACACAGAAGATTATACTTGGTAGAGAAAAAATATTAGAAGCCAAGTATCCAAATAAGGATTCCATTTGGAAGCAGCCATGCTGCAGACACTTGGTGCAAAGTGAGCACAGCTCTACTTTTCCCCCAAGGCTGGTTTTGCAATGCAGACGTGTCATTTCATTGCTTTCCTCTGAGGCAGGTATCTTAGGGCAAAGGGTGTTTTTCTCCACGCACAGAAAGTCCCTTGCTCTGAGCACGTACACACATGTGTTCGTTTGCATGCATTCTGACCACATGGGTTCCACATACTAGCTGCAGAAATGAGCCAGCCTGAATGAGGACACCATCCCTCTGCCCTCCACGCGTCCACATCTGTAAAGGCTTAGGGACCAGGAAACAGAAGGCAAAGGCAAGGACTTGTCAATTATATTGTGATTAACCTTGTGGCATCCAATTTACCCAAAACCCTGGCAGTTGCTCATCCAGGCCTTAAGAGTGAAGGAAGCCAAAGCTGGCACCCCTCTGGTATGCAACAATCACACTTCATTGGATTTTCCTAAAAAAGTAAGTTGATCTCAAGCAAGCCTTTTATCAGTGTCAATGACATTTAAATACGAGGCTGAGAGACCAGAACCCTCAATTGCTTCCCCAAAAGTTTTTCTAGATTCATTTCGATCTAGGGCCAGCAATACATCACTATAGTTAACCAGAATTCTGAGTTCCTAAAAAGCTTTTGGGTCTGGGTAGTGGTAATTATACTAAGGTATTTTTAATAAGCAGGCACTACTGGGATTGAGCACTAAGTTTGGAAGGGGCAATGTAACGATTTCAGTGATTTATAAATGGTTATTCACAAATTATTTACCATTGAGCCCAATTACCTCACTATGTATGTTACCATGGGTCCCCAGATGCAAAGATCATAAATCAGGCTAGCTGCTTTAAGTCAATCTCCTCGGAGCAGCATTGGTATGGGAATTAGAAGCCACCAATGAAAAGTACCACAAGCCTGGGACAGTGGACACCAAGTGGGACACAATCTGATACTATCCAGCATACAGTCCCACCTCTACAGAGCTGCCCACATGGACACTGGGATGTGGATTATACTTCATATCTGACCAAACCATTTCCTCCTCTTCCTCTCCAGACATGAACAGTTGTTTAACTGGGGAATAATTTCAAATAAGACATGAATTACATGACCTTGTAAACTGACCTTCTACAGTGCCCTCTGAACCACAGCTCTTCCACTGTCAACTAACAGAAATTGTGGCTGCTAGGGGGTTGGGAGTTCAGGTGGCCAGAAGTTCAAGGTTTGATTTTTTTCAAGCTATATATCCTGTGTATCTCGAATTCTGTACCAAGTTCACTTATTAGCTATTCAAAGAAATCACTTTTAAATAGACACACTTATTAATATTTAATTACCAAACTGAATTTAATTGTGCTTATTTACTTCCGTACTTATTTGGCTACCTAGATACTTTCACTTCAGTTAATACCCTGGAATCATTCTTGAAAGTTACCGACTAGTGTTTATCCAATCACACTTAAGAAAATTAAAACAATACACCTAAACTCTGGTTTCTCTCGGGAAATAAAGCTTATATTTCACAGCAGGCCTTTTTGGGGCGGCAGGGTGGAGACTTGTTTATGAGTGATACATGCATTTGGCCCAACTTCAAAAGAACCACACTCTCGGTGTAGCCCCTGCGGTCTTCCCCATTCTAGAAAGTCTATTTCATGGTTGGTGACCCGTGGGCCTAAAACCACAGAAGAGCACCAGCAAATCAATCATCTCTTTGCCCTCACACGCTGCTTCCGCTCCTTCCCCATCCAGAATTCTGCCAAGTATCAAAAGGGGACAGACACACCTTCTAGGTCACTTTCCCCAGCCAGCCTGGAGAACAAGGCTACCTGTTTTTACCCATGCAGTTCTCTGACCCTACTCTTCAAAATGAACCTCAGTAAGGCTTGCTGCTTTTCCACATCACCAATAAGATTCCTTTTATGGTCTTGTAGAAAGCAAGGGGCTCCAGGACTTATCCTCAGGAGGGTGGAACCACCTGCAGGCCCATTCCCCCTAAATTCCACACACACATTCAAGGGCAATCAGCATTCAGTCAACTTGGGCATAGCCAAATTAAAACTTTGGCGAACCTCTTTAGCTTAAAGTTCTAATAGGGGATTAACAAACAAGATAAACACGCTTTGTAAAAATGAAATCCCACAACAGAAGCAGCCCTCCATTCTCAGAACTCCACATACGACAGGTTTTTATAAGACGCTTTTAATGGCGAGTTTCTGATAACCGTCTTATCCCCCCGCCTCCCGCCGCCCCCCACAGCAGAGGGCACTTTATAACGTCAGTTCCTGTAAACGTGGGCCTTGAGAGCCACCACAAGCTTCACACACACACACACCACGGAAGACATTCTCTCCTGCCCTCCCCAAATTAGGAATCACAGTCCCAGCCCGCGGATAGGAGGCAGCAGAGTGCACCCTATCAGAGCACGTGGTGGAGAGTATTCCCCGCGGCACTGAGCTCCCATCACCACCCACCCCCTAGCACAGGCTAGGCCAAGCCCCAAGGCTGGCAATGAGTCACGCCTCCTGGACAACAGGAGCGGGGCAGAGGGCACCAACATTTTCCCCTTTCCTCCCCTTCTGCAATCGCACCCATCTTCCTTCCACCCATTTCTGGATGTTGCAAGGGCCTTGCTGCAGGGTCTGCCAGCGGGGGCCCAGGCCTCAAGTGACTCTAGGGCGGGGGTCCATTCACTTGCACCCCCAAGGACTGCCTCTAGCGGGCCACCCCTTCCAGGCGCTGGCACGCCCCCGAAGCCTTGCGGGGGCTGTGCGCCCTCCGGACGAGGGTGCACCCCCGCCCTTCCCGGGGAAGTTTGCAAACACAGCTGTTCCAGAGCCCGGGAACCGCTGGAAGTGAGGCCACAAGGCTACACCACGCGGGGGCGAGGGCAGGAAGGGACCGACAGGGGGCGGAGGCTCCCAGGGCAGCAGTTGAGAAGGCTGCGAGACCCCCCCCCTCCCGCGGACGCCCCCACGCCCTTGCGCCTAGCCCGGAGCGCACCCCCGCACGCACCAAAATCTCCTGGGGAGCAGCGGGAAACGGGTTCCATCCACACCCTCCAGGAAGGACACGCCCGCCCTCCCGGCCGTTCTCGGGAAAGGGGAGGGTGCCAATTTGAACGGCGTTCGAAGGCCAAAACTGAGCCGAGCAGCCTTCCACGGCGCATCAGGTTTAGTTGGTTTAGCAAAGATCATCTATAATGATCTCCTGGCTCAGGGAGTTACTCTGGGGCCTTCAAGTTGAAAGTTAAACCCGTTTTCCGGGGAGCTTTGCTCCATAACATCTGGGGTTCCCACTTTTGTGCGCTTAGCAAAAAGCGGCGGGGATGGGGCCTGCTGAGGGTCGCTCCCTAAAACCCCACCCTAAAGAACTTTCCTAGTTAGCGCCGCGTTTCGAGCCAAGACGCTTATTATTCCTCTCGCAAGAGAGAGCAGGGCTCCGCAGGCGCGGGTGCGAAATTCGGCTCGGCCTCTCTCCCTGCGTGGGTCACTCACCGGCCAGGCGAAACTGAAAGGCAGAATGATACGGTTGCGTTCATTGCCGCGGCTAGTCTTGAGGTTGAAGGTGTTGCCCCCGATAACAGGAGTGGACCCGGAGCCGAAGCTACAGGGACCCCCGGCCGTGACGCGGGACTGGTACTCCTTGAGGCACACTTTGAAGTACGTGTCACACTCGTCGCGGGTGCATTTTCGGTCCCCTGGGTTCCGGGCGCCGCCGCAGCAGTTCCCGTTCTGCAGCTCCCCGTTCACGTTCTGCATGGACAGGATCTCCAACTCGAACTGGCCGGAGGCCCCGCACACCTGCCGGCGAGGGAGGGCGATCAGCACCGGGGAAAGTTTTCTTCCAGACGACTCCCTCCCCGCCCACCCCGAGGAGCCCTCGACGCCAAGTGAAAATAATTTTGCAAAACTGGGTGCAAGGACTCAACGTGATTCCCGGGCAGAGAATGCACGAATGCGGGAGAAATCCAACGATTGCCCCGGAAGACCAAGAGCGGAGCGAACGCGCCCCCTGCCCAGCTTAGAGGATACATTTAGGAGGCCGGGGTCTCCCCAGCCCAGGTGCAGCCTCTCCAGCGCAGGGGCCGAGCCGGGGAGCTCAGCGACCCAGGGCTCCTGACCCCGCTAGCGGCACTCAACCGCAGGCGTCCAGGGCGCCACGAGGGAAAGGAGAGGGCGGGCCGGGAGGGAGGCCCAGCGGGCTCCTACCTTGGCTCGCAGGGCGCAGAGCAGGGCGAGCAGGAGGCTCAGGGGGCGCCCGGGCCGGCCGCGCGTCCGTGGGGATCGCATCGCTGCGCAGCGCGCTGCGGGCACTCGGGACGCCGCCGCCGCCGCCGCTGCCGCTGTTCGCGCTGGTGTTCCCGCCGGTGCTGCCGCCGGTGCTGCCGTCGCCGCTGCCCCTGCAGCCGCCGCGTCCCGGCTCTAATATACTCCGCCGATTGGAGCATGCACGACTGGAAAACAACACCACTTTTCAAAAGCCCTTTCAAGAGCGGCCCGTTCCAGAAGGTAAAGAGCCCGGCCTCCTTTTATTATTCTGATCGCTTCTTTCAGGCGCTCCCCCTCCTCTTCCACCTCCCGGCTTTCTTTCCTTCTCTCGCGCTCCCCTTCTTTTATTATTATGATTATGCGCAGCCTTTTATTCCCTTTCAGATCAGCTGCACAGAAAAGAGGGAGGGAGGGGAGGAAAAAAAAAAAAAACCACCAAGCCCAGCTCCGGGCCGGCCGCAGGTAACACAATGACGCGTGCCCGCACGGCTCTCGGAGAGGGACTCGGAGAGCCCGTCTGGGAGCCGCAGCCCGGGCTGGCCACCTTTACTCAGCGCTCTGG
>NW_011888788.1:7161995-7188702 GCF_000151845.1 Pteropus vampyrus
ACTTGACTTCTCTAGGGTGGCCGTGAAAACGAATGCTGTTTTCCACCTTGAGGAGAGGCTCGCGATTAACAGCGATACTCCCTGTCATAACCAAGGTTAAAGGAAACCTGCTGGCTGGCCGAAGCCTCTCCCAACCCCACTCCCAGTGGACCTGCTGCTGCGTTTGAGGGGACCTCTTTAGGGAAAAAAAAAGTACTTCCACTGAAGGGTGGACAAAGCTTTGGCGCTTGTATTGGATATGTCTTGTGGAAAAGCGTGATTATTTAGGGACTGGATCCTGGCCCCTTCGTAGCTCTGGGTCATGATGGGCAGCAATGGGTCAAGGGAAAGTAGTTTCCAACATAACTGAGTTATGAGAGCATAAAAGGGTGGGTAATTTGTGGTTATTTACTTACTATATTTAATAGGTGGCTCAACATGGACAATATTTTCAGTGCTAGATTTCAGAATCACACTGGGGAATAAAATAAGACCGCTAACGGACCTCTTTATACTGGTTTAGAGCAACCAAGGATGGTTTAGGAATCTTGGCATTTCAACGGTCCAAAGAGTGCACCTAAGAAAGGTACCTCCTTAATGGTAATGTGTCTCATCTAATGCTCATTGGTGAATTAACAACCTTATTTTAAAATGGGCATATCCAAGAGCAGAACAAGTTTGCAGCTGGTATAGGCAGTAGCAACCTAGGCATTTTGTTTTAATGTGTCCCAGTCCTTGTTTTCCCCAATTATCCTAAATGCAAGGCATCCAGTTGTCAACTGTATTCCTATACAGACTTCTCACCAGTTTTCATAAACCAATCTCCTCTACCACTTCTTGGTCCCCTTCTCCCCTCTAACCCCCAAATTCCCCTAACCAGGGAGCTAAATAATGGTTTAAAAGCAAAATGATGGTGCTGGAAAAACTCATGATGGCTGTGATGTCTTAGAATGAACATCCCTTGGAGTTCCCCATGCCTGAAACTGTTTTAATCCTGTGCCACATAATCTTTCCCCGCCACACTCCTCAGGAAGAAGGCTATGGAGCCATGCCTTTAGCTGAAGAGTTTAGATCCAGCCACCTGACAACCCAAGAGGGCTACCTGAAATTGCAGGTATCTCCAGGTAGTGAACTGGCTCGCTCGTAAGTTGGAGCTGTCTTCAAGCCACAGATGAGTTTAGTCCCCTTGACTAATGAGAAAGAGAACAAATTTCCCAGGGGTCAAAACCATCTGAATAACCCTAACTAATGTAAGATCACTAATAAACAAAATCCTCATGCCAGTGTTCCTCACCCTCCCTGAGCTTGGGAACCCACTTTAAAGAAGACTGTTGTGGGCTTGAGGGGATTCTTTTGAAAATTTTCAGTTGGGACTCTCAGCTAATTGGTACTCCCCCAAAAAGCCAGTCACGTTTGCCACAACAGACATCAAGTGGAAGCTTATCCTCCACTTCCTTGCAGCCAGTTCGCAGCTTCCCTCCCTGGAGAATGGGGAACTGCTGCAGAAAGAACTCAAATATGCAGATTCCCTTTGGCCAAGGTCACATCTTGCCTTTGGGTATAGCCTATAGTAAGTGAACATTCCAGAAAACAAAAACAGTCCTGTGAAAAATGCTGCATTTAGCCATTACACCTGCACCTAGAAGAGGAGAGGCTACACTCAGTTACTGTCTAGCCTGTCTTTTGTGCTCAAACCATAACAGTCTGTGGGTATCTGTTTTAATTTTAAAAGATGAGGCCTCGTTTTTCTTTTTACACACAATTTGCCCTACCTTTATTGAGTCATCAACAAACAACAGTGCTGAATCCCCCTCCAAAGGCATGATAAGAGATGTTCAAGCTATTATAATTGTATTTAAATACATTTAGTTAGTTTAGAGCCCCGGTTAATCAACACATACAAATCAGCAAATCAGTATTTACTGAGAACTATGTTACATGCAGAAACATGGATGATCTCAAAAATATGCTGAGTGACAGAAGCTAAACCCAGAAGGTTACATATTAATCCATTTATATAGAGTTCTAAAATAGGAAAAACTATTGTAAAAAAAATAATGAAAGTTACCGGTTGAAGAGATAAGAGGATGAAGACAACTGGGATGGGCTTGAGGCCTCTTCTGGGGGAAGGATAATGTTCTGTATCTTGATAAGGGTTTGGGTTACAGAGGTGTACATATGAACTTGTCAAAAGTCATTAAATAGTACACAAGATTGGTATATTTCATTATGTTCAAAAGAAAAAAGTCGTAGTATTCAAATTGAGTTAATTATATGAGTGCTGAAGTATTTAGAGGAAAATGAAAAGATAGTTGCAATTTGGAAATGCATAAGAATTAGAGGGATTGATGAATGGATAGAGGATGGCTGGATGGATAAGTAGATGCTGAAGCAACATCTAAGTGGTAGGCATGCTGGTGTTCACTAAAATTCTTTCAAATTTCTCTGTGTTTGAATTTTTTCACCATAAAATGTTGAGGAAAATAGTTATCGATGTACCAGGTGTTGTGTAGGATGCAAAGAATACGGTGGACAACACAAAATACTGGACTTAAGTAAGCACTACAGAGTGGAGGGCATGCTTGTAAGGGATGATGATAGCGTAGATTGCAGTAGTGAACAAAAGGAATGTGATTCCTTTTCCACATTTTTTTCTTTATAATTCCTTTCTTTCCTATAAATATGAGAGGAAGGTCCAAATCTAAAGGGACATGTAAAACATCTTTTAATATTTTCCTTTTTCTTTGTTCGAATATTGCAGAGACATTAGGGCAAGTTCACAAGCCCTATTCCATGGAAAAGCAGATGTGATATCTTTCTGTTCCTTTTCAGCAGAACCAAGGGATGCTTACATGTCCTATAAGCTTTTCTCTTGTTCCACCACATTATCATCGCAGAAAATGCCAGGCCCCATAACTCTCCCCAGCCAGCTCTCCAAGGAAGCACATCCAGTGGATTATTCTCATTTTTCCATATCATAAGACATTCCGAAGAAAGAAGAAGAAAAAAAACAACCGATGGGCAACAAATTAGACAAAATTAGATATTAAAAAATCAAGATTAAGTTATAGCTCCCACAGCAACCATAAACAAGCCACAAGTTTATACATTCAAGCATAAATTGAGTAGATCCAAGCATGTTTTTCGAAGCTTCATTTTACATACACAAGAGATATGAATTAATTTTCTTTGGAAACCAGAACTATGAATTACTTGCATTATCAACAGCAATTTTGTATGAGCTTCGTTTTAAACATTGTTGTGGTTTTGCTTTGAGCTCAGGTATTTATAATTTTGCCTGTCCTGCTCCCACCCTGTCTCACAGTCATTACATGGAAACCTATCAACAGAATTATGTGTACTCATCTCCTTTAACAAGCCAGTCACAAAAAGTCAAAAAACCCAGGATGCAAAATCCAGGAATTGTAGGACTAATTCTCTCATTTTACTCCCTGAATTAAAACCAAAGATTCTTTATGACCTTTCATAGTTTCATTAGAGCTGGGAAGAGTTTCACTTCTAAAAATGTACTCTTTTCTTACAGTTGAGGGTCTTCTTTGAAAATAAATCCTGGATGTAAGTTGCTGTTAAAGTGGCAATCTCAATACAGCTGCAAATGATTCACTCACCCTCCTTGTGGTGATGACGTAGACCATTGCCTGTTTTGTGAATGACACTTAAATGACTTGATCCATAGATATTCTGGGATAGCATTTTTTAAACCAAATTGGTCCATTTGTACAGTTAATTGATCTAAACGCAACAATTTTCTATAATTGCGAAGTGTGACTGAGCTCTCATAATCCTTTTTATCCCCTAAAAAGCTCTGGAAATTACACTTCCAGAAGCAGGTAGCATTGGGAAATGTGGAGGGTGTCCCTGGAATGAGGTGCCTTGGCATGCAAATTATTTAGAATTGAAATCAACTAAAGCCCAACAAACTCAGGAAGAGTTTCTCACTTCCCCTTTTTCTTAAAGAGATTCAGATTAAAAAAGACTGCTCAGGAAGGGAAGCTTGGCATAATCACCTTAAGCGTTTTCACCCTGGCATTAGTCAGGAAGGCTCCAAGCATGTTTACTGCATTACCCCCTGTGTCTCATTGTTTCTGAGTTGCCAAGCAAAAATCTACCTGCCCTGTGTGTTCTGCTCTGCCTCGACTAGCTTTGAGTCTCTCTTACTTCTGAAATCTAAGACCCCATTTCCCCTTTTTTCTCCTTTGTGCAAAATGACATATTTACCCAATGTTATGTTGCCTCACTGTCTTTGGAATTTTCATGCTATGTGAATTCCCCATGTGCATATATTAAAAATTTGACTTTTCTCCTGTTAATCTGTCTGTTAATTTGATTAGCCCAGCTAGAAGAAATTAGAAGTTGGGAGGAAAAGTATTATTTTTTTAGTCCCCACAGAAACTACCACAATACAGTTCACTCTGTGAGCACCTTTTCATCTCATTTGCACTCAGCTTTCCAAACATGAGCAAAACAAAATCTGCCTCCAGATCTTAAAAAAAAAAAAAAAAATCAAAGTAGTTGTTGGAACTTGTGAAAAGGAGAGCTAAATATACTTAGTTATCTGAGAAAATTTCAAAACACATAAATGTGAGAGTCAAAGAAAGGTGATTACACCTGGCAACAGCACAAAAGCCACAGGGCTTCAAATCCCAGTATTTCATGTTTGGGTTAATGGTTCTCAATAAGTTACAAGACCATGTCTGTGTTTGACACTTTTGTTCTCAAGCCAATGATTTCTTTACTGGTGGCTTTCTCTAAATTAGAAGTTATTAAGAACATAAAAAGTGGATGATTGCAATGCTTAAGTTTAATTTTTCATTTGGAAGGTAAACGGTGGTTGTTTTTATTATTGTTTTTCTGCCAAGAACATTCAAGGATAGCTAAAGTAACAATAGCTTGAGCAAAGAAATATTGGTGCAAGTGCTACCTATAAATTTCTAGATTTTTAGATAGTAGTCATAATATAGGTTTACTGATACACAGATTTTCATAAGTATTATTCAGAAATGATTTCTGCAGATTCTTTTTTCTTTTGGAAATCAAACCAAGGCATAGAAAACTTAGAATGAAGATAAAGAAGAAAATTTAATTTCTAAAAGATGGCTTCCATCCATGGAAGTGATGTTTTTCAAAGGCGGGTAAAAACTAGAAAAGTCAATTGCATTCGTTTAGAATAATTTGGCAGTGATTCATGTGAAGAAGAGCTACGGGTTTTAATAAATCACATGTGTAATATGCCTTAACAGTGGAATGCAGCCACTAAGAAGGGTAGGGCCACAGTCTGAGGCTGCATTACTAGAAATTTAGGGGGTTAGCAATTAAGGAAAAATTATATCTCCAGCATATTCTCTACCAACCTTCATACAACTGAAGGGTTTGACCAGCTCTGGGCACATTTTTAAAAAAATCGTCATAAAATACTCATATCAAAATTTGCCATCAACCATTTTAAAGTATATAGTTAAATAGTGTTAAGTACATTCACGTTGTTGTGAAACCAATCTCCAGAACTTTTCATCTTTCCAAACTGAAACGCTGTACCTATAAACAACTCCCCATTCCTTCCCTCCCCCTGCCCCTGGCAATTGCCATACTACTTTCTATGAATTTGACTACTCTAGGTACCTTGTATAAGTGGAATCATATAGCATTTGTCTTTTTTGTGACTGTCACTGGGCACCATTTTAAAGGCTATGCCTAGAAGAAGGTGATGAAAGGTCTAAAAATGTAGACCTTTAATCAGCGCAACTGAAGAACTTGAGAGGATCTGATTTGGAGAAGAGTGGAAAGGAGGCATAGTGGATGTCTGCAATGTTGGAAAGACTGACAAGAAAGAGCAGACTTGAGATACTGTAAATGTCAGACTAGGCTCAGTGGATGGAGGTTACAAGGAAGTCGATTTTGACTCAGCAGAAAGACAAACATTATTTTCATAAGAGCTACTCCTTAATGGAACAGGCTGCTTTGGAGATAATATCTGCCACTGAAGGCAATCAAACAGAAACTGCTGAGACCGTTCGTCAGCGGCAGAAGAGAGGAAGATTCCTCATTCTGGATCGGAAGTTGAACTAAGTGCTTTCCTAGGAACCTCACCTCTATGAAGCCATGGCAAAATAAATAGGTAAAATGGGATTTGGGGTCTATGCATACAACGAGAACCTAGGATTCACTTTTAGACAAACATAATGTTGATGCCACCGATTAAGGATTAGCAGAGTCTGGTATGCAGGGATGAGAACAGCGTAAACCCATCTGCTTTCTAAACTAACTTCTCAAGGATCAATCACTCACATATTTGACAAATGGTTGCAACAAATAAGTCAACTCTAAATGTCGCAGAGTTGGTCATCATAGTCTAGTTCGTTATTATATAATCTATTCCTTGCTATTCTGAATGGGGTCTGAAGACCAGGCACATTAGCATCACTGGGGCTTGATAGAAATTCGGACTCTCAGTCCTACCTCCCCTTTGAGTTAGAGTCTGCAATCTCACAAGATCCTCAGGTGATTTGTATGTACATTAAGGTCTACCCCACACTGAATACAGAAAGTGTGCAGTTAGGCAGACATTGTCAAATGTTCTTTCCACTCAATGGTTGGCATGCTGCATGATTGGGGAGAAGTATCGGTTAGTCAAATCTACGTTTTCGTGGTCCCATCATGAGCTCAGTGTCATAACTGGAATTTGTCACAGTGATTAACCCAAGTATATATTTATGTATCAGCATATTCTAAAAAGAAAACAAAATTCAGGCATCTTCCAGGTGAAATATATAAGTAAATAAATATCAAGACCAGGGAAAATAGAGTTAAAGGTAGAAGACCAAGATCAAGGAGGAAAATAATAAATGGAGACAGGCAGGTCAGGCATAACTACTTGAATTGAGAATTGGATGCTAAGCTCACAGCCAGCCAGAGTGGCCAAGAAAACACAGCTTCAAGATTAACTTAACCCATGCAGAGCCAACAAGCTAGATGATGAAACAAGGCTTTTCCTGGCATTTTGTTATAAAATATATCCATATATGTGTGGGTATATGATTATAAACGTTTGAGGCGAGAGACTTGGGTCTTACAGAATGCTGAGAAATGCAACTGTTTCTTAGAATGACACACACTAAAAATTGTGAGCAGGACACCAAAATACTGCTCAAAGGAAGCTGAGCAAGGAGGTAAAAGGGGTAAGGGAGAAAAGTTAATATGGTCCCAAGTATACATCTTGCTGACAGTTTTGTTTAATCTGAAGACGATCCCTAACTATCTAGTGCAGCAGCTTTTTGTTTGTTTTTTAATAGCTGCTCAGCAACTACTTATTGAATCACTGAATAAATTCTCACGTGTGAGACATGAATACAGACTAAATTTGTAACAATTTAATTGTTCTTATTCTAAAGGTGTTCACCAATTACCCTGTCCAAAGACTGACCCAATGTGGATCCTAATAACACAGCTTTTCTGAGCTCACTAATCTTCCAGTTGACATGGTGTGATTTCCCAGTTCAGTGATACAGTGGATTTCTTCTAAATTGAGATCTCTCGTGTAAATGTGTGGATCTTGACGAAATTCAGTACACTTTTTCTGGAAAGTAAAACTAACGAGCTATTGGCCTCTTCTTTTGTGCTACAGGATACTTATAAAAAGCCTTTTATAAGCATATAAGTAGTGAAATGAGCCATTTACCTTTTTCAAAAGTGTAAGTTTTACAAGAAGAAATGATGATATGGCTAATCTGATATTAAAAGATAATTGATTCATGATTTTTTAAATGCCTTAATTTCTTCTAGACTTCAACTCCACAAATAATAGTAATAAGATTATAAACTTAGATTCAGGGAATTTAAATTTACTTTTTAATCTATCTTTTTCTGCACTCATAATTACAAATGCATGTATGATTGGTTAATTGCCAAAATTGCCCCAACTCTTTACCCATCTAGTCCCATATCCACACCCCTTTGGGATGTGATTTTGCAGTTTCTCTCACGAAGAACTACAGCCTATCTCCCCATCCCTTGAATCTGCGCTGGCCTCATGACTTGCTTTGGCTAACAGAATGAAACAGAAGTGATAGTGTGCCAGCTCTAAGCTTAGGCCTTCAGAGTTCTTGTGCACTTCTATTCTTTTTGTTTCAAGACTCTGCTATTGTCATGGGACAAACTGGGCTAACCAGCTGGAGGATGAGCAATTATGTGGAAGAGAACTGAGTGGTCCCAGATGAGATCTTCCTTAATTGGTCAGCCTCCATCTGACCCACGAGTTGACTGCAGACACACCAGGAAGCCCAACTGACATAGCCTAATTGGCCCAACCAACTTAAAGACTTGTAAGAAATAACAACTGGTTCTTTTAAGTCAATAAGTTTGGAGCTGGTTTGTTATGCAGTACTATTGTGGCAGTAGATAGCTGATACAGCCTCTATGGGTGAAATTTTAAAGAAAACAGAACCACAAAAATGGCTTGCAAGAATGCAGAGAGTGATAAGTGTCGTTAGTAAACTTCTGTGAGTTAAGCATAGCCTGGGGTGACCATCCTTAATAGCCTCCACTTGAGAATGAAATGTGAGTTAGGCATAATTATAGAAATAATCTTGAGTCTGCTCAAATTATCTTTAAAAATAAGTTATTTGCAAGTTTCTTTAAAACAATCTTGATAGAGACTCTTATAACCATCACTACTTAACCTAATCATTGGATTGACCTATGTCCTCCATCCCTTCTTTAATAAATACTGACTTCTCCCCCACAGCATGGAGAACTCTTGTAGCTAATAAACTAAGTTCTGTTCCAAAGAGGAGGAGTGGGATGTTGTATTTTCCAACAGTTGGTTTGGGTGTGTTCCCAAACCTGTATATACCAGTTATACTTGTTATTGTAATTATATAATTTAATTCACTATTACATAAACAGCTGAAATATGAGTGCTAAAAGCAAGATGTTGCTTCTATGTAAATTAAGTTGAATATAACTCGATGAGAATCAATGTCAGTAGCTAAAAATAAATTCTCATTGAATGAATGTGAGCAAGACAACTTCAAAATAATGGGGGGGAAATCTGAAAAATATAGAAGGATTCTGCATTCAGATGTCTTAACAAGTGTCTTTCATTCCAACTTAAGGAAACCAAAATTGAGAATTATAAATGATGTTTTATCAATAAGATAGGATGCAACACTAGCAACTTCAGAAGTCTTTTTCTTAGAACAAAAGGTAGGTAAATAAATATCCATATTTTATGTTAAAGTAAAAGGTTTTCTGACTTCATCTTTAACTTTTTTTTAACCCACCAATTACTGGTCATGATTGCATCACTTAAGGTTTCATTCTATTAGTGGAGCCTGGAGCAGTGTCTTACAGGTAACAGGAGCACAATAAGAAGCTACTGAATGAATTTTTTGAACTAATCAGTTGCAATTGCTGGCAATACACATCACAACAGAATAAGCTGTGTCTTCACATGCAAGTGTGTTTAAATACTGAGTTCGAAAACCAATAATCCAGAAGCCTAAGGAATAGCTTAGTTTTCTAGCAAACCTCTTTAAATATTTCTTCTTTATTCTATGTCTTCAATAAAGGTCGAAATTATAGGATTTTTTTTTTTTTAGGAAGTTAACAAAGTTTCTTTTTTTTATTTGTCAATTACAGTTGGCATACAATATTATACTAGTTTTAGGTGTACAACATAATTAGACATTTATACGACATGACATGATCACCCTGATAAGTCTAGTACCCATCTGACACCATACAAAGGTATAATATTATATGACTATATTCCCTATGCTCTACTTTACATCTCCATGACTATTTTGTAACTGCCAATTTGTACTTCTTAATCCCTTTACCTTTTTCACCCAGTCACTCAACCCCCTCCCATCTAGCAATCATTAGTTTGTTGCTGTTTTGTTTGTTCATTTGTATTTTGTTTTTAGATTTCACATATAAGTGAAATCATATGGTGTTTGTTTTCTGACTTATTTCACTTAACATAATACCCTCTAGGTTCGTCCATGTTGTCACAAATGGTTAAGATTTTATTTTTTTTTTAATCCCGAGTAATATTTTATTGTACCACATCTTCTTTATCTAGTTGTTTATCGATGAACATGTAGTTGCTTCAACATCTTGGCTGCTGTAATGAAATTGTAGGTTTTCAGTTTTACTTGATAATGTCTCACTAGCATGTGTCAAAATCACCTGGAAGGCATATGAAATCACAGATTGCTAGGTTCCAACACAGAGTTTTATTTAGTAAGTCTGGGGTAGAACCCTAGAAGTCGTATTTCTGACAAATTGCCAAGTGGTGCTATTTCAGGGACCAAACTTGGATAATCATTGATCTAGCATACTCTGAAAATCTCTTGTTATCTTTGGGATTCTCCAGAGACTTTTTTTTTTCTTTTTTTTTTTTTACACTTACAGCACCTATAGATAGCACCTGCTATTCCTAGGTGGTCTCCCATCCAAATACTAACCAGGCCCAACCCTGCTTAGCTTCCAAGATCAGACAATATCGGGCATGTTCAGGGTGGCATGGCCATAGACTCAAGTGTCTTATCTGATTTGAGATTTGACTTTAATGTTCTGGCAACAATGTCAAGTTGCTCAGGTAGGTTGAGAAGTGAGGTGGGGCAACTGAGACATACAAATCTATGCCCTGTGCCAGGCACAGTAGCGTTGCCTTCCTATATTACATAATTTAACCTCCACAGCGATACTATAACGTTGACATTAATAGCTCCATTTTATAGATGAGAAAACTGAGATTCAAAAAGGTTACATATATTTGAAACCACTCACTGAGATGGGGCGGGGCATGTAAATAGTAAGCAGTAGAGCTAGAAGTCAGGGTTAGATGAGACTTAAGGCCTTCTTCTTCCTACAACAGCTAGTGGGGATCTAAATTATCATGTCATTAGAATAGACACTTGAATCTGAAGTAGGGCTTCTTGGTATTTAATGTGCCTGTGACTACCTGAGCATCTTTTTAAAAGGCAGATCCTTATTCTATTGGCCAGGGCAGGCCCAAGAATCTGCATTTCTCATGAGCTCCCACATAATGCTGATGCTACTCGTCCTGGGACTAGTAGACTTGGAGGAGAGAGTCTCTCAACCCCATTGGTATCAGTGCAGAGCCTGGAAAGTTCCTTCACAGGAAGTGGAGGTCCTGAATGGTCCTTTGATCATGTCATACACACAATACAATTTGACTTTCAATTTGTTGATGAAGAATTTGAAGAGGAACAAAAGCGGAATCTATATTAAAAGAATGAGTCCAAGGAGGAATGCTAAGGTCACACATTCTTTTTGGGGAAAAAAAAAGGAGGGAAAGCTGAGGGGAAGGAATGGGGACTGGCAGAGTAAGAAAACCCACTGCTTGTGCCCAACCATGATCTCTTCTGGGAAGCAACTAAGAAATACGGTCACCTGTTCATCAACTGCAAGAAAATGTGATGGGAATCTAGAACAATCCACTCCGCTTTCCTGGTTACCACCAATAGGAAAAGGCAGTGTGCATTTATACTGAAAGCTGCTACAAGGTCTGGGAGCTTTAAAACCTTTCTTCACACCTTTCATGACATAACTGTTACTGATTTATTTTCTTTATTTACATATAGTAAAAGTCACTCTTTTTGCTGCACAGTTCTATGCATTCTGACAAATGCATACAGTTGTGTAATCGCCACTGCAATCGAGATGCAAATATTCTTTCAACCTCCACAACCCCTCATGCTGCCCCATTGTATTCAGCCCCGGCCCCTATGCTCTATAGCCTTATATCTAACAATCTGGATTGCTTTATAGATGGGACCATAGAGTATGCATCCTTTTGAGTGGTTTCTTTCACTTAACATAATGCATTTGGGATTCATCCATATTGTTCAATGTATTAACAGTTTGATTTTTTTTTTTTAATCGCTGGGTGATATTCCATAGGAGAGATTTACCACAGTGTGTTTATCCATCCCCAGCTGAGAGATCTTTAGGTTGTTTCTGTTCTTGGAAATTATGAATAGAGCTGCTATAAACACTTGTGTACAAGGTTTTGTGTGAAAATAATTTTCATTTCTCTTAGGTAAATGCCTAGGACTTTCCAGAGATTGCTGGGTCACATAATAAGTGTATGTTTATAAGAAACGGCAAAACTGCTTTCCAGAGTGGCTGCACCATTTTGCACTGCCCCTGGCAATAGCTGAGTGATCTTTCTGAGCTGCATGCCATGTACTCCTCCCAGCTCCTAGGCACACACAGTACAGACAGCCTTCACTTCAGGATCTCAGGGACGTAGCCACCAGGAGCACAAGCCACCTGGGAGAAGGCTGAGGTCAGAGGTTTTGGGAAAGTCAGGGAGGCTGGGCTTACCTCCCCCTACCCCTCCCAGCTTCTAGACCCATCTGTTGAGGCCCATATGCCTTCTTCTTGAGGGGAGCTTTGAGCCCACCTCTCTCCCCAGCAAGTGTGCAATCCCCCAAACACCACCCTCCTCGGTCAGGCTTTGTTGCCAGATAATGTGACTTTGAAAAGAAGCCCTTCTCCTCCCGCCAAAAGGAGGCTAAGAAAGGCTCTCAGATCAATCCTCAGCAGATACACCGAGTCACAAAGCTCCAGCAAATCCTTTATTCTCTCCTTGGAGCAGCTGCTGCAGCACCCCCACCCCCTAGCTCTGCCCCCAGTGGAAACCTGAAAGCTATTCATATCATTTAATCCTGTTGAAAATCCTCTTCGCTCTCTTTCACTGAGGTGTGGTTGGCTGAGGTAAACCTGGGCTTAATTCATATGTTGGAAAGGAGATGAAAGGTGTCACATGATTTGACATCCTATCCAGGAAGGCGACTTCCCTAATCTAGAATCTTCGACTCGTAACCCCTATTTGAGAGTGATGAAAATAAAGTCTTCAAGAAAAAGTAACATTTTGATTATCTTTTATTGTGCATTAAATTCAGAAAAGACAGCAAAATTGCAGAGGCAAAGTAGAGATGGTTTGAGGGGGTTTGAGTAAACTTAAGGACCTACTAAAATTTTTACACTTTATCTTAGACATAGTGAAAGAAACCTCTTAGGCCATCTTATCCTATTAACAATTATAGCCACATATCTCAGGTCTCTCCCCTGCACCAAGAAGTATGTAATCTTATAGCCAAATTCTTTAATTTTAAAAAATTTGGTCATAAGATACTGATATATCCAGAATAAGCATCACACCTACTCTTTTTATTCCAGAACTCATGCTCCCAGACTTCCTCGGGTCTTTCCAGGCTGGGAGAATTATCTTCATAAGAGTCTCATAATTCATATGGTTATGGAGAAAGCGAAAGATAGGAGATTTCATTCATATGTCAAAGAATAAATTCTTTCTGGCTTGTTTTGGGACTCAAGCAGATTTGGAGAATTAATCATCTCAGCTGGCTAATTTAGGGTAATTTCCCTATGAGGAAAATTCTTATAAGACCCCCATGAAATCTCAGTCTACTGGCAGGCAACATTTTTTAAACTTACACTGAATGTAGGATGGTCCAGGGAGCATACTGGAGAAAACAGATGTAAGGGCCATTCTGGAGGGTTTTGTATGTTAAGAAAAATTAAACAAGAATATTAGAACAGTAGCAGGGAGATTAATCCTCTAGTCAGTGATCACAGTCTTTGCCGTACATTGGAATCATCTGGGGAACTTTAAAAAGTATTGATGACTGGGCTCCACCCCTAGAGACACTAGTTTAATTGGTCTAGATTAGAGCCCAGGCACTGAGACTGTTTAAGTCTTCCAATATGTAGCCAAAGTTAAAAGGTAGCTCTGGACAAACCGTGTACTAAGAAGGCGAATGAATTAATAACATTACCAGAGCCTTCTCTTCCACAGAGGGCCCATCAGATAATGTGTCTCGTGGTGCAACGGGCCCAAAAAATTAGTGAGAGGAAGCTTGAGGACACATAACAAGACTGGGGCCTGCAGTTGTGGTGAAAGAGAAACTAAGAAAATGCCACATTGATATTTATCAAGTGGGGAGTGGGATTCAATAATAGAAGAATAGGTAAGAGTGGGAGAGTCCTCAGAAGAATGTGTTTCTTGTGGATAGTGCTACACAGTTTAAAATTACTTTCTCATGTATTTTCTCTTATGACTATAGAGTCAAAACAAATAATAAAAGATAGAATTGGGTTAGAATCCCAGCCCTGCTATTGATTATCTCTGTAAACTTGGGCAAGTTACTTAAACCTTCTAAGCCTCAGTCTTTCCATACGTAGAATGTAAATAATAATAGTAACTTCCTCATAGGGTGGTTGGGAAAATTAAAGGATGTATGTAAAATACTTACCTCCATGCCTGGCACATGGTAAGCTCTTTACATATTTCAGCTGCAATTACCACTATCATTACCAGGGTCGTCATTGCATGGATGTGGGGTGGATACCGAAGGTCAACCTCAATCAAGAAGTAGAGGAAAATGAGAAATGAGTGAAGTTTTTTCTGAATGAACAGAGTAGAAACTAAAACATATAAAAAGATCCCAGAAACTAAAACTAAAGGAGCTCTTTAAAAAAACATCATGATTGGTATATTTGAGCTCTGAGAAGCTTCCTATCTCTGAAGAGGTCTGTGTTTATAGGGCACTTTCAGAGGAAGAGAGCTTGACTGTATCCAAGGAGCGAGGCAGTTGGTTATATAATTGCTCAGTGAAGAACTTGATTGATTTGAGCTGAAACTGAAGCATCTATGATAGCAGTAACACCGACTTTTGGGTGGAGCTTGATTCTACGTGAGAAAACAGCAGAATGGGTGAGGGTCCAGGACATGATCAGCGAGGAGAGAAGTCATGAGTTTGAGTGAATGTACCTGGGAAAGAGGAGCCAGAGGAGTGAGGAGAAAAAGGATACTGGTGGTGTGTCTGAGAGGTTTTCGGTAGGTCACAAGAATAGAATTGAATGGGCAGCTAGGGGTGAAGTCAAGATAGGCGAAAACTGAGACCTTCATACAGGATGAGAAGGATGTCAGAAAGGTACAGTGTTTCACCAGAAATCAAAGTTAATGTATCCTGGTTGGTTTTATGGCCTCAGACTAAGGCACAGGTGGTGGTTACCCAACTCTCTTTTCCCCAAGGTTCTGGCACCCACTCTCTTCTATCTGCCCTCTTGCACTGTCTTTCCTGCATTTACAAAGTCCTTCAGGGGCTGACTTCTCAGGAAGCTGCTAAGCAGTTCCCTAAGATCCCCCCAGCCTAGCACTTCTCACAATTAAGGATACATAAAAATTGCTTTAAAATTTTGTTAAACAGATTTGCTCCCCTCCCCCACCACAATTCTCATTCAACAAGTCTCTGGTGGGGGTGGGAGTGAAGATTTGCTTTTTGATAAGCTTCCAGATGCTGCTGCTGCTGCTGCTACTGCTGCTGCTGCTGCTGCTGCTGGTTCAAGGTCCACACTTGAGTCCACCCTACACCATCTCAGCATTCTTGGCTATATGCATTTGCTTATGTCCTAAGGGAGGGATTAAACTTTAATAAATTCTCTAGGGGCTATGAGTTGGGATTCTGGCCTCAGACGAGGCTTCTCAGTGGAAATTTATTAATATGACTCAAATGTTGGTCCTTTTAAAGAAGGTTTTGTGGAAACTAGAATGTGCGATGTTCTAGTGGAATGTTCTTCCAAGGAGAGTCACCATTCCTTGGAATGTTCTTCCAAGGAGAGTCCCATATAAGCACATGAGACATGGAGGCATAAGATGAGGGTGAGATGTATTATAAAATTTTGTAAATTTAGAGCCTCTATACCAACAGTACTCATATTTTTTGTTGCACTAGGGAGAGTTGTTGAGAAGGAAGACCTCCTCTTCCTCCTAATGATCTTTTTGTCTATCTTGTCCACACTGCTGAGCTTCCTCTGTAGTTTGAGTCTCAAACCCAAAACTTTCTACAAAGAATCCTTTTGTTTCTCCTTGATCTGCCAAGATGAAATCCTCAATTCGTTTTGACCCCACCTCACTCTTTTTTTGGACCTCGTAAATAGCATTTATAATGCAAATAGATGTCTTTTTAAGAGCAAAGTCTAATCTAAATGTTCTGCCAAAATAAAGCCCTCTGTTTTAACAAATAGTCCTGGATTCTTCAAACATGTGAACTTCTGAGTTTTGGTTACCAAAGAGGGTATAAGGTTCTGCTGGTTCTGGGAGAATCAAAGGTCTTTCTATGGACAGCCAAGCCGAGGAATCAGAACAGCTCACAGTTTGGTGTAAACAAGTCCATCTCAATTGCTATTTGGGGTTTGTAACTGCTTGAATAGCTGAGAAATCTCAGTGCGGAGTCATTTTACCCAACCAGTCTGATTTTGTAGATTTGCCACCTGTCCCAAGGTAGCCTAAATTGAGTGAGGCCTAGTGTCTGTGCAAAAAGAGGTGGTTCTTAGGCAACAACTGGAGTTTATTTTGATCTCTATCTTTTGAAGCCAGAAACTGTTCATGTGTAACTTTAAAGAAAACTGATTTTTTTTTTTTTTTTCCTAGAGCAAAGCTGCAATTTGAAGGCAGGATTCTATTAAAAACAGACAAATAATTCCCATTCCTTCCTGGTCCTGCCTATTGTTTTCCTAAGTTTGTTTGGATTCCCAGATTGAATCCTGCTGGCTAACCCTCCAAAGAGAGGGTCCTGGCCACTGCCATCTCATGAGGTGACTGTCTCATAAGTTCTTTGGGGAACACATCCTGTTTCTCTATCAAAGAGACATTTGGAGGATGTGGAAGAATGTCTGCTGTCTTCCCCATTCACAGAGCCTTTATTTCCTCCCTATGTTTTGTCTGTAGACTGCTTCAGTCTTCCTAAGAACTGTTCCTAGGAAGAAACACTGGTCAAGAACCAATATCACTTATAGGTAATAAATAGTAAACTATGGTTTACTATTGGTTTAAGGAACCCGTAAACCTGCCTCAACAAGTAATGCCCACCTTCACCATCCACAATACACATCAAAGAGAATTATCTGATACTCACACTGTGCCTTTAGATGCATGTACCTGATGATTACTCCGTGGAAGGCATCCCTAATCACATGACCATGGCTCCCTCTTCCCAAGGGGCCCTGATGTGCCCAACGTTCTTCATGTAGTCTGCGCTCACTCATTAATCAGAGCTAGGATGCTAGCTGCAATCTCTTAGTCAAGTGTTGACTTTTTTTTTTTTTTTGCATTGACTTTAAAAAATAAAATATTCTGCAAACAGTGACATAGTGATATTGCCAACTTTGTGCGATTTTTACTTCCTTTTTTCCTAGGTCTACATGACCATACTGGCTTAGACAGGAAGAGTAATGCCACGCTGCCCTAGATTTCCTTGCTTTGCTGAGGGTGCAGGTTTGTATCAATAAATGTAGATGCAGTTAGTTATGTACATGAGTAAACTCCTGCTTGCTGAGAAAATTCCTAATTGAGAAATAAGGAGAAAGGAAACTTTTATTCTTAGTCTAAACATGAAAGATCCACTGCTGATTAAATATATCTGGTAAAGGATCACTTCTTTTAAGCTTTAAACTGAAACCTCTAAAAACCTCTTTTTTTTGAATATTTCAAATACAAATACAAATGGGCATGTTGTATTATTTCCAAGTTGCCTTTTCCTTGGGGAAAACGAGTGATGTCTGAGACTGGCAGACACGGAGCTCTGCGCATCCTGATAAAGATAGGGACTTTAGGCTAGCAAAAAATCTAAATAAACAGATTTTCAAACAAACCAGCTTTCCTTTTGGTAGCTGAAAAGGAAACCCCACATCCAGGAGGAATGCAGATCAAAGCAAAGTCTACAAATGATGCAGAAACACATAAAATAACAAACAAGCCTGGTGGGAAGAGGGAACGTTTTGTAAAAGAATAGGCCTCTTCATGTTACACTGAAATTGAATGCAAGATTGCAAGCAAAGATACATGCGTTGGGAATACAAAGCTATAGTTTCTTTCCCCTTTTGCGGGGCTGAGGGTATACTTTAATAGGTCAGATTGGAAGCCACTAAAAGCAATGGACAAAAGATAGCCTTCTTGTTGGAAATCTTGCTTGGTTTACCTTTTGCAATCGCCTTTGCCTCTCTCCTTCTTGGTATAAAGTGGACAGAGAATAATTAATTCATTCTGGCTGTAAAGGTAGAATCCAAATTACTGTGGTCTCCAAACATTCCATGTTAATAGCTGAGCCTTTTTCACTCTTGCAAACCTGGTTCTATTTAAAAGTCTTTTCAGGTGAGATATGGATTTTAAATTGTGGACATGATGACATTTTCATTCAGGGGCTGTCCTTTTCTCTGGTGTTAAAGTTTATTTGGGTTAAAGAGTCAGTTGGGTCACAGTTAGCAAGGTACAAAACCACTCTTAGGACATTTTATCCTTGGGAATTAAGCTCGTTTAAATCATATCTGTGTTCTGATAGCGAGGTGCTAAGTGGCCACTGAAAACTTGGAATACTATTGGTTGCTATTACTCATTATTTAAAAATCAAGATTACTGTCAGGGTTAAGTGTCTTATACTTTTTGAGAACCATTGGAATGAATACTTGGTGGTGTTAGAATCCTCTTTAAAGACCTGGAGGTGTTAAGGGCACATCTGGTTGAGTTTCTAGCACATATGCTACCTCTGTTTGGAAAGGGGAGTTGACTGTCACTTTGAGGTAATTTTTAGTAACTTGACCTTCAAAGCTGCATTGGCATCACGTAGGAGCATTACCTGGGGGTATATTTCTCAGAGTAGAATTTTAGGTCTCTGCATATATTTATCTTTAAATGTATTGGCTGCTGCCAAATTGCTCTCCTCAATGGTCACATCAATTTGCATTCCTACCACCGCTTAATAATTCTGTCCTATTGTTTTATATTCTTAATACTATTATCATAATTAAAAACATTTTTTACCTATTTTTGATGGGTGGAAAATGACATTTTGTTTAAATTTTCATTTCCCTGATTACTTGTGAAATTGATTATAGATGATTATTGGATATTTGGGTTTTCTCTTCAGTGAATCACATCTTTGGCCCATTTTTTTATCCCTTATGAGTCATTTGTCTTTTTCTTGCAGATTTGTAGGAGTGAGTTATATCTTCTGGATAGTAATTCTTTGTCATTACAAGCATTAAAAAAATACCCTCTTTCAGTCTGTAGCCTGACTTCACATTTTTAAATGGTGTTTTGATATACAGAAATGTTAACTTTTAATGTAGTTTAATTTATTAACCTCTACTTTTGTGATTTGTTATTTTTTTTATGTTGGGTAAAAATTTTCATTACTCCAAATCATAAGCAGTTTCTCCTATATTGTCACTATTAGGCCTTTAGACCACCTGGAATAGATTTTTGTGTATGGTACAGAGTAAGAATTGAATTTCATATGTAATGAGCTGTCCCACTAGCACTGTTAAATTAGTTCATTGTTCCCTCAATAATCTGTAGTGCTTCTTCTGTTATATGTCACATTTTCAGCTACAAATGAAACCATTTCAAGGATTTCTATTCTGTTCTATTGACCTTTGTTTATCCTTGTGCCAAATCCATACTGCATTCATTACTATTACCAGACATAACTATTAGATATTTGGTAAATGAGTTTCTTCATTCGTCCTCATTCTTCTTTTTTAAAATTGACTTGGCTATTCTTGAGCCTTTTTTCTTCCATACAAATTTTATAATCTGATAGTTAAGGTCCATGAAAAACTCTGGAATTACATTAAAATTATATTTTAATTTGCGTATCCACATTTTTTACAATTTTGTCTTCCCATCCATGAACATGGTTGGTTCATTGCTTTGTTTATTAAAGCTGTTTATTAATGACTTTCAAATAAAAAAAAATTTGTCCATAATACTTATATATCTTTTGTTAAATTCTTATGTACCTTATATTTTTTGTTGCTGTCAATTTCTGTTGTTTGCAACCAAGAACACTGACACGTGCATTTATATTTATGCTTCAAATATAAAATATATTAGGAGCTCAGGGGGCTGTGTAAAACATAGTTCTTGCCTTTGTATTTAACATTCTCACTGAGGAGCAAAGACAGATGAAGTACCAATTATCGGAGTTAGTTAATATTAAGTAGTACAGAAGAGGGAAGAGTCCATAGGTAGACTGGTTAAGCTGGAGAAGGTCTCATAAAAGAGGTAGGGCTGGAAGTTTGGGTAGCATTTTGATGAAGGATAAACTCTTTAAGTTGGAAGAAAGTCTGTGAACATAAACTTGCACATGTTTAGGTGACAGAGGGTTGGAGATAGTGAGAAGGAAGATTGCGGCCAGACTCTTGACCTTGAACGCTAGGATAAAGAGTTTAGAGTTAATCTTCTACTCCACAGGGAGCCTTCCAAAGTTGGATGATCTGTTGAACTAGCCTGACTCTTTTCTTTCTACAAAGAGGCAAGTGGGGCAGGAGAAGTAGGTTTACCTTGTGATAAATCTTTTAAATTTATTTAGATTTAGAGCCGGGTGTGAACTGAGAAAAAGCAGTTACATGAAGTCAAATGCATTAAAGACAAGTTTAGAATTGGTATTACTCTCAAACGTTAAGAAAAGCTGGAGTTCGAAGAACTGCAAGGAAGGTCCAGCACACAATGTATCCTCTTTTTACCTTTATTTTCTTTGTGTAAAAAGTGTTTATTACCAGAATTTTCCAATGTATTTTTCTTGGGGTTTCTTAAGACATGAAAGAGGTAAGGACTAGAGCTGACTGAAAAACACGAAGGTGTTTATGAGTATCCATGTCCTTCATGAAAAAGTCCTCATTATTCTCCACTTCCCGACGAGTGATTTTCTTCTCTTTCAAAAATTTTTTCAATTTCATTGAAAGTTGTACATGTTGTTTTTGCCATTAAGCGTCACGCGTTCTATTTCCTGAAAGAGCCAGAGTGTGGTAGAAAGAGAGACATATCTCAGTCTTGCTGGCAGTGCTACTTTGAAAGTGATGGTGGTGGGGTGGGGAAGCAGGTGGAGCCTGATGCAGAGATGAACAACATGAGCTGGAGGTGTTGCTGCCAGCTGTCAGAGGAGGCTTCAAGTATTTATCCTTTTTTCTTTTTAAAGCTCAGGAGGCAATTCTCTGAAATAGTCATGCAAAGCACCAGACCCACCCCAACTCCATGGAAATCCAAGGAGTCATCACTTCTTGAGAATGATGATGTCCCAGGAACATAGAAGATAGACGCTCTGCTGCATATTTTATTCTCAAAAGCAACAAAAGGCCTTGAGCCTTCATTATCTTTCAATTCCTTCCTGTCACCGAGAATCCCTGCTCATTCAGCTGTCACCTTTCATTCTTTCATTTCTAGCTTTCATCCTCTGCAGTGGAGAAAAGAATCTTTGGCCATTTCGCCATAAGAAGAGGCCAAGAAAAGTGCATCCTATTATCTGAAGGACTCCCCACTTCCCCACTCACGCATGTGAGTGAGCAACTACAGACCATGCAATGTACTGTGGGTGTCAGATTTCTAGGCCAAGGGCAGTCTACCCCAAAAGAGATATTTGTTCTGAGACCACATAAGACTGCTTGGAAGTAATAGCTCCAAATAACCTTGCCGTTATGAAGCTATTGTCTCTGAACTCTAAACCCTCCCTGTTCTGTGATGCTGGGGCTTAGACCCTTAATCCCTGTTCAGCTTTGTCAGCTGCTCCAATAGGGGGTGCTAGACTGAGACTTCTGGGCTGGAAGAGGAAGAAGGGGCTTCCTGTTTCGGTGGGCATCACCTGTCTAACATTGATTCTCTGTGGCAGCAGCAGTTAGTTGTAGTTTGCAGTTTATTCACCACTCAAAGAAATAGCATTCTTGCACTCCCTCAGACACTGGAACCAGCCTCCAGGGCCCCTCCTTCGGAAGCCTGGGGCTAGCCTACTGGAGGGACTAAGTTCTGAGAACAGCATCAGCTGAACTGTGGATCTTTCCCAGTGGCCCCGTCTCAATTCTTCAGGACGCTTCCTATTAACATCTAAGTTCTAATAATTCTAATCTTTTGTTTTTGTTCTCGTAGCCCTAGGAGTGTCAGCTGCTTCCTCCAGTTGCTATCTCCTTGATATCTTGGGGTTCTCTACTTGCCTTTTAAGTTACCTAATTAGAACTTTGTAACTAGTTAACAATTCTTTGTATTATATTCTCTATCCTCAATTACTAGTGTGATTTCTGATGCCTGACTGGACCTGACTACACCAATAGTTCTTAAACTCTAATGTGCATCAGCACCAATTGAGGGCTTGTTAAAACACACATTTCTGGGCCCACCCCCAGAGTTTCTGTTCCCGTATGTCTGGATGGGCCCAAGAATTTGCATTACTAGCTAATTCTCATGTGATGCTAACACTGCTGGTCCAGGGACCACTCTTTGAGAACAATTGCACTAGACAAGGCAACCTGCCACCAAAGGAATTTTTGTCTCAAGACACCATGAAACTGATGCAGCATGAAGTTTCACTCCAGAATGGTGTGCTACTTGTGCTCCTGGCACAAGTCTCCTACGGGTCTTGGATATGAAGTGATTCGAAGAGGAACTGTGTCTCAGTTGTTCCAAACAATAGTGAATCTGAACAAATCTTTACATTTAGGATGTTTTTTGGAGGAGTTTTTAGATTTGCCCCTGGATATTTTGTCATGCAAACAAATGAAAATAAAAACTCAGAAGTTTCCATCTGACCAAAGTTAAATAGCCTCATCTTTGGTCATTCTTTACACTTTTTGCTTAAAGGGTATTAGGTGGTCTTTTTTTTTTTTTTTTCTCTCGCCCTGCATGCATGATCTGGGGAGAAGTATCCCAAACCATCCCTGGTGGAACAGAAGCCATGTCATAAATGAGACACTGCTTTCCCACATGTCCACAGTGTCAGGCTTGGCTTGGGTAGTAGTGAGGTGGGGAGACACGAAAAGCAGAATAGCAAAGTCATCAGTAATCAGGAGGTCACACATTCAATGAGGGACAAGAAGATGGGAATGCCAAAGCTTATTGAAACGAGTTACTATGGCAGCACAACAAATTACCCACAACCAAGTAACTAAAACCAGCAATAGCAACAATATTCATTCATTCATTCATTCATTCATTCATGATGATATTTATTTTGATTATGAATTTGTAATTTATACAGGGTTTGGTGGCCATAACTTACCTCTGCTCAATTCAGGGTCATTTGGAGCAGTGTGGAGGCTGGGGCTGGAAATCCTCTGAAGGCTCCTCATTCATGTTTCTTGTGGTCGAAATTGGCCATCAGCTGAGACCTTAGGTGGGACTGTTGGAGGAGACACTAGAACACTGACACTCAACCTTTTCATGGAGCATGTGTTCTTTCATACCCTAGTGACAGTGTTCTTGAGGGTGAGGAGAGAGAGACACACACATGGTGGGGGGGGAGGGGTGGAGAGAGAGAGAGAGAGAGAGAGAGAGAGAGAGAGAGAGAGATGAACACCAGGTGAAAACTATCTTTTTAATAACTTAGCAGCTTTGAAGTCTCATGGCACCATTTTTGCCATATTCTATTGGCTAGTCAGAGTAGTCAAAATTCCCAGCCCAGATTCAAGAAGAGACAGAGACCCCATTTCTCAGAGTGAGAAGTGACAAGATTCTGAAGCATATAGGAGACAAGAAATATTGCTGTGGGCATTTTTGGAAAAATTCATCTGCTGTACCATTTAACTTAATCTGTACCCCTGCCCAAACCCCTGATACCATCTTTATACAAGGCAATCCTATCCTCCTGATTCTGTCCTGACTGAGATTTTTAGGTAATCCAATGAAAGAGACGTCCATATTTCTGCATCTACTTCTGGAGCTATCATGGTCTGTGGGCTCAGGGGCTGGGGCAGATGCTTTCAGTCCATGTGCATAGAGGAGCAGAGACCTAAGAGTATGTAGAGAAAGAGAGGAAGGAAAAGGGAAAGAGGAGATTGAGATTGTTTCTGATGGTTCTCCAGGTTCCTCATGATGCCCCACTAAATTTTGTAATCTTGAGTTATATGAGACACTCTTAGTTTATAAACACACACACATATCCTTTACTTAAGCTAGTTTGTGTGGATTTCTGTAGTCTGGGTGGTTTGTAGGGCATGGAAGACAGTTCTCCAACAGAGAGATTGATTATTCTATAACAAACAGGTTGGTCTGCACTGGGATATCCTTGGGTCTGTTTTCCATGATTCCTGCCCTTTGATTTTATGCTATTGCTCAAGGGTGGCCCCACCCACCCCACCCAGGATTCCTCAGCTGATATTGTAACCTCAAGCAAATATCTCATGGCAATAGGCCAGGGTAAGTAAGTGAACATTTATTCTGAACCAGTTGAACTTCAAGTTTTATTTATGTAAAAGTCCACATAGGAAGATGTTTAATAAGCACATTTTTATAAAGATTAACAAGAATATTCTGTTGTGCTTTCTGTTGGTGCTGCCACCAATGTTCTCAGACTCCTTTCATTGGGTCCGGGTGCTCATGCTTCAGCTTCTGTGTGCTTTGATTTTAACAGTGGGAACTCCTGGCCTTCTTCAGAGAATAGCCCCTGGGCTACCGGCACTGCTCTGACAAGACAAAAAGCAGAGATCCAGAAGTACCTGGGATTGGTGTAGCCAGTAGCCAATCACTGCTGAATGTGTGTATGAAAGCCTGGCTCCCTTGCCTCCAGGAACAGATACTGTGGTATAATTAATGTGGTTTAAATTATGTGACTTGCAGGATCAGGCTGAAGTTGAGACTTTGCCTAAAATTGTCCCCCCACCCCACCTACCACTTTCCCTGTGGTTCCTTTCTCCCTGTCCTGGTTCCCCTATTTCTTTACTATTTCTTCTGGGAGCCCTTTGTGAATAAAGGAAGAGTTTAATAAACTTATGTGCATGAATCCTTGTCTCAGGCTCTGCTTTTAGAGAACCCAATCTAAGACATGAACTAATGTTTCTGGAGAATGGGACATGATGTCATGATAAGAGAAAATCTTTTAAATGATTGAACTTAAATTCAAATCCCTGCTGATAGGATTGCTTTACTATCTAGCCATGAACCCAGTTCACTTTTCTAATTTTGTCTCCCTATCTAAAAAATAGAGGTAAGTTACTACCTCGCACCAAGTAACTGGCTGGCTGACCTCTCATACATGTATGAGCCCAGCCAAGACCAGCAGAAGAATTGCCCTGCCAAACCCACCCCAGTTGCCACCTCACAGTATCATGGGCTAAATAAGTGCTTGTTGCTTTAAGCAACCATATTTTAAGGTAATTTGTTTCCCAGGAAAAGCTAACTGACATAAAAATTCTTGCATTTAAGGAGGAAGATAACATGGTTTTTAGGAGCATGGATTTTGAGTTAGACAATAGCTTTCATTTTCTAGATGTGTGGTCTTAAGAACTTTCATTAACCATTTTGTGTCTCACTTTTCACATCTTAAAAATGGAAATAATATAATCTCATACATGTATTCTGATATTAAAGTTTTAAAAATGCATGTAAAACCTCAGCATAGTACTTAGCACATAATAAATGTTCCATAAATTGCTAGAGATGTGTGAGGGGTAGAGAAAGGTAAAGAACACCATGGATTGCAATAAGAGATGAAGGATAATGAATTTAAAAGTAAAAAAAGAGAGTTTAATTCTTCTGGCTGTGCAATTTTAGGCAAGTCATTTTTTTTTTTCTAGACCTTGGTCACCTTGAAAAAAAATTCCACTGGTGAACCAGACTACCTTAATGATTTCTTCAACTCCCAAGAAGTGTAATTATATTTATTTTAATTCTATTGTTTATGTGTCCATTACTTTTCCAAGTTCATGGAGACCGGATCCAGAATTTTCTAAAACATAAGTTGAATATTTAGGTTAAGAGCCAGGCAAATTCAGACACAATCATAGCTGAATAAATTATTATTGTTAGACAAGCTAATCACTAGAGTGATCTGGGAAGAAAGCACATCTTTTGAAGTTCATGGTGGGTAGATTTCTATAAGACATGGTGCCTTTCAGAGAGATTAGTCATAGGTGGATCAATGTAAGCTGAGAACTATGGGCACATAGGTATTAAATCAAGCCACGGACTTCCTGTGAAGTTCAAAAGCAGTTGTGTTAAGGTCATGTTAGCTGTTGTAACAAAAAAAACCCTCAAAATACATAATCACTCAAATATGATAGAGTTTCATTTCTTGCAGGTAAATTTCCTAACTTCAGATCCTTCTATCTAGTGGCTCTGCTATTTTCAACATATGGCTCGGTCGCATCAAGTGGAGGAGAAAGAAGCATGAATGATCACACGTGTGAGAAATTCTGTGGTACTCATCACAGAGTGACACATTCCACTGGTCAAAACAGTCACATAATCACACCTCACTGCAAGTGAAGATGGGAGATAAAGATTTGTGTGTTCAAGAAGAAAAGGAATCTTGTTTTGTAAACTTCTATCCAGTTTCTGCCGTGGCAGGTACATACCTGAGTACAAGGGTCTGGATGTATGACAATGGGAGTTATGGGGACAGTGGTAAAGGTGAGTGTTGTTGTCATGTCTAAAAGGGCAGCCATAGCTCAACTTCAGCTGATGGTGCCAGGTAGGAATGCAGACCAGGGGTGGCCAAACCTCTCAATTTATGAAAAGCAATTAGACATCTCAATTGATATATAAAATCTCTTGATTTAAAAATATTGATGATGAATTTATAAAAATGACAACAAAAGTATAGAGCATAAATTAAATTCATTTGTAAGCCCAAATGTCTGTATATTTTAGGCTGCCCATTTATAGTATCCATGT
>NW_011888788.1:7189047-7264763 GCF_000151845.1 Pteropus vampyrus
GCTGAAGTTGAGACTTTGCCTAAAATTGTCCCCCCACCCCACCTACCACTTTCCCTGTGGTTCCTTTCTCCCTGTCCTGGTTCCCCTATTTCTTTACTATTTCTTCTGGGAGCCCTTTGTGAATAAAGGAAGAGTTTAATAAACTTATGTGCATGAATCCTTGTCTCAGGCTCTGCTTTTAGAGAACCCAATCTAAGACATGAACTAATGTTTCTGGAGAATGGGACATGATGTCATGATAAGAGAAAATCTTTTAAATGATTGAACTTAAATTCAAATCCCTGCTGATAGGATTGCTTTACTATCTAGCCATGAACCCAGTTCACTTTTCCAATTTTGTCTCCCTATCTAAAAAATAGAGGTAAGTTACTACCTCGCACCAAGTAACTGGCTGGCTGACCTCTCATACATGTATGAGCCCAGCCAAGACCAGCAGAAGAATTGCCCTGCCAAACCCACCCCAGTTGCCACCTCACAGTATCATGGGCTAAATAAGTGCTTGTTGCTTTAAGCAACCATATTTTAAGGTAATTTGTTTCCCAGGAAAAGCTAACTGACATAAAAATTCTTGCATTTAAGGAGGAAGATAACATGGTTTTTAGGAGCATGGATTTTGAGTTAGACAATAGCTTTCATTTTCTAGATGTGTGGTCTTAAGAACTTTCATTAACCATTTTGTGTCTCACTTTTCACATCTTAAAAATGGAAATAATATAATCTCATACATGTATTCTGATATTAAAGTTTTAAAAATGCATGTAAAACCTCAGCATAGTACTTAGCACATAATAAATGTTCCATAAATTGCTAGAGATGTGTGAGGGGTAGAGAAAGGTAAAGAACACCATGGATTGCAATAAGAGATGAAGGATAATGAATTTAAAAGTAAAAAAAGAGAGTTTAATTCTTCTGGCTGTGCAATTTTAGGCAAGTCATTTTTTTTTTTCTAGACCTTGGTCACCTTGAAAAAAAATTCCACTGGTGAACCAGACTACCTTAATGATTTCTTCAACTCCCAAGAAGTGTAATTATATTTATTTTAATTCTATTGTTTATGTGTCCATTACTTTTCCAAGTTCATGGAGACCGGATCCAGAATTTTCTAAAACATAAGTTGAATATTTAGGTTAAGAGCCAGGCAAATTCAGACACAATCATAGCTGAATAAATTATTATTGTTAGACAAGCTAATCACTAGAGTGATCTGGGAAGAAAGCACATCTTTTGAAGTTCATGGTGGGTAGATTTCTATAAGACATGGTGCCTTTCAGAGAGATTAGTCATAGGTGGATCAATGTAAGCTGAGAACTATGGGCACATAGGTATTAAATCAAGCCACGGACTTCCTGTGAAGTTCAAAAGCAGTTGTGTTAAGGTCATGTTAGCTGTTGTAACAAAAAAAACCCTCAAAATACATAATCACTCAAATATGATAGAGTTTCATTTCTTGCAGGTAAATTTCCTAACTTCAGATCCTTCTATCTAGTGGCTCTGCTATTTTCAACATATGGCTCGGTCGCATCAAGTGGAGGAGAAAGAAGCATGAATGATCACACGTGTGAGAAATTCTGTGGTACTCATCACAGAGTGACACATTCCACTGGTCAAAACAGTCACATAATCACACCTCACTGCAAGTGAAGATGGGAGATAAAGATTTGTGTGTTCAAGAAGAAAAGGAATCTTGTTTTGTAAACTTCTATCCAGTTTCTGCCATGGCAGGTACATACCTGAGTACAAGGGTCTGGATGTATGACAATGGGAGTTATGGGGACAGTGGTAAAGGTGAGTGTTGTTGTCATGTCTAAAAGGGCAGCCATAGCTCAACTTCAGCTGATGGTGCCAGGTAGGAATGCAGACCAGGGGTGGCCAAACCTCTCAATTTATGAAAAGCAATTAGACATCTCAATTGATATATAAAATCTCTTGATTTAAAAATATTGATGATGAATTTATAAAAATGACAACAAAAGTATAGAGCATAAATTAAATTCATTTGTAAGCCCAAATGTCTGTATATTTTAGGCTGCCCATTTATAGTATCCATGTCGTGCTAAATGGAAAAGGCCTAGAAACTCAGATAAGAGCCAGGCCTGGGAATGCTCTAAGCTAAAGAATAAAGGGTAGAAATCATCCTGGGCTCCTATTAGGCCTTTGTCCCAGAGCCAAGGAGAAGCCATGAGAAGTCTGGGAAACTTTGATGAGAGATTTCCAGAACTTTTTCAAAGAAGAAAGAACCTTCCATTGCCACACAGGAGCAGGCAGCAAGGCTACGAGTGATGGGTAAGGAAGGGGGAAATGTGAAATGACTGTGGATCAGAGGACATATGTATACCTGTCTTTGATCATGTCGTATTTGCCTGTGTTACCCCCGAGCAGCTGAAAGAGAATCCAAGGCATGGTCTCAGAAAAGGATTTCACCATTAGTCACAGATGCAGTAGGTGCTTACTGCTCCAAGACCGAGGCCTTGTCTGTGTAGACACACATTTTCTGTAACTCTGCAAGTGGCTGTCAGGTTTGGGATTTATACAAAGCTATGGCTGTGGTCTAGTCATACCTTAGGTGATTTAGAAATACTGCAAATATTGGAACTGAAAGTCTATTGTTTTCTTATTTTTCCTAATAAATTAATCATAACCTCAAAGGTAACCCATAAATGCATATTTACATTGTATGTAAGTATGACACCTTCTGTCTGACTAGTGTTTTGACCTCCAGCCTAATCAGTCAGTGACATACTTATGGAATGCCAATCTGTGTTAGGCATTGTGAGGAGTGGATAGATTATACACCACTCCTTTTTATACTTGAGGCTTAATGGTCTAGGAAAAAAGGGAAGGAATACACCGTCCTGAAAAAGCAAAACACTGTCTAATACAGGCAGGGAATGGTCAGTGAGATATGAATGGCGGAAATAGAAGGATCCTGAGGCATAGATGGGAGGGGAGAAGAAGGGCCCAATGGACTGGCATGGTGTAGAAGAGCTTTCTGTAGGGTGTAGGACCCATGTCCTGTCCTACATAGAGATTGTCCTTAAAGATATGGCAAATATTACTTCTCTTGATAGTCTTACATATATATTGATTATAACTTCAGTCTCTTTTGGAAAATGAAAGCACTTTAAGCAGGTATTTGAGATGTTTTGTTGAATTTAAGGCCTATTTTATTACAGTAACTTCAGTTTTACAAGATGTGATGGTCACAATTATAGTGTGTTTGGTGGGCTGTGTTGATGAGGGAATAGTTGCTCTCTACCAAAAGAGTAACCTCCTGGACTGAAAACTTAGAAATGTCCTTTACTGTAAAACATGCCTTCAAAGAAATCAGCAAAGCCCCCAGAAGCCTCTGCTTAGAAGATTTGGGTAAAAAGTCCTTGTATGGTTTTGCTCATAATTTATGTTCAAAAAAAAAATATATACTCTTTACCCACAAATAGAAATATTTCAATCTTTGTCACGGTTATAGTTCAAGTACTTGAGATTATATTGGCAGTATGATAAGTCGAGAAGGAAAAACATGCCAACTTTGGACAACATATGATTGTGTATTTTCAGTTCCCATCCAAAGTCACAATTTGGACTGTGAAGCTGGTTCAATCTCTTTGCCAAGTTGGTCAGGAAATCTTGGCTGAAAGATGCGCTTTAACGACCTGGAGTATTGGATTGGATGTTGAGACATTTGTATTTGAGCTTCTTTGGTGCCACTGTTTGAAAAAGCAAAGACTTCCTGGCTTTGCTATTTCTTTCCATTTTAATGTAGAATGAATGATCCCTGAGTCCTGTTAGAGAATTGTGTATAGCTAAATCAGAGCTTCATTTAGAAATATTTAGAATTCTCTCTCTAAGTTGGCATGTCTAAGTAATTATTGTTGAAAAAAATGCTATTTCTACTGAGTTATTACATTTTTGGCCATGGTTATCATACCAACATCTCTGTTTAATATCAAATGAGATGCCATTCTCACTTGCCGACTGGTATTCTTTCCAGACAGACCAAAATTGTCTCAGAGAAGTTAAAAGCAAAAATAATTTATGTCACACTGCTGAGGAAATGATATACCCAGTGGTCAAGAAATAAACATGTCAAAGCTTCAAGGAAAATATTAACTGGGAATGTTGCTTCAGACTCACTGAGTGTGGGCACTTCTTGCTGCTTTGCACTCTTGGAAGGGCTTTAGATATCAATATTCTGAATTATATTAGCCCTCTTTATACCTACCTGAGGTTGTAAATTAATATTTTGATTTATATTAATGGTGTTTAATCCTATTTAAATTTATACATAAATATATAATTTTGGCATTGCAATTATATTTTAATGGATAACGATACTTTCTTAAGTCACAAATTTGGAGACAAATATGAGATAATTTTAGCTCCAACATCTTTTACACTGACTCCTTGAACACTTTTACACTATCAGCGTCTTTTGATAGAAAAAATATATTTTTAAAATGTCTAGGACATGCAGACAAACTGGGCCAGTTAAGAGCGTATCAGCCAAGAAGTCATGTACAGTAGACTGCAGGTGGCAAAGGAGTATTAAGTACATGGGCAGAACGATAAGGAGCCAAGGCTGCCCTCAGCCGATCACGAGAGACCAGCGCAATAAAGTGATTATGGTAATGATTCAACAAGTCATTGTCTGCTGCCTGTGTTCACTGTAATTAACTCTTCGGAATTGCACAGCCTCTGCTCTGAACTCATCAGCTTGCCCAGCTTTTGTGTCCCTAGTCTGTCATTTCTCCTTGGGCCCAGGAGCCTCTAAGTGCATGGCTAAATGAATTCAGTGCTGGAACAAAGATATGGTGGTCGAATAGAGATGACTATCTTTTGTTGTCAGACATTCAATCCCATATAGCAATCCAATTACTTAAGCTGTTTCTATCAGTCTTATTAGGGCTGGCCATTGAGGCCGGCTAGAATGCAGATCGCTGTGTCTCAGAAGAATGTGGTGGAACAGATTAGTGCTTTAATGAGAGGCTTTCTGAAGGCCAGATCTTTTCCATTGTATATATATATCGAGATCTAGGAATCGTTTTTAGGCAAAGGCCTGGAGTCACCGTTACAAAGACTGATCAAAGGATGGCTGGAAATCTGTACAATTGCTTGAAGAAATTTTATGGGTTATAAAATATTGGCACGGGTTCTGTCTGTTATGGGCTATCTGATGAAAATCTCTGGTAGGCTGGGAAAAGGAAATTGCTTATTGGCATTTATTCTGTGGGATGGATATCTTTGGAGTTTGCATTTGAACTCTTTTCTTCACTGTGTTACAGGTCAAATTCTGTGCTTAGCACTAACATTCCAGGAATGTGAGCTGCACAAAATCAACACAAGCGCTGCTCCATATTCTGCTACCCACAGAAAACATATTGTGAGCATGGCTCAGATAAGGGTGAATGGACGATTACTAAGAAAAGATAGCAAGGGTGGAGTAAGATCATAGTGGTTAATGTGTAGAGGTTGAAACCTGAAATTAAAATGAGAGTAGGAGTTAAGTCAGAGAAATAACTTAGGAAGCTCTCTATGGCTATCGAGAAAAGATAGCAACTAGGTTTTGTTTTTGTTTTTATTTTTTTTTGTAATTTGTTTTAATGTTGAAAGAAACAATATTCAGACTCTATGTGTTGTGCCTACTGCTCTGGAAATATTTGTTAAATATCGGATGCAAAGTGGTTTTATTTTAAAGGAAGGAAGTCTAATCATATTAGGAAGATTTTACATAAGTAGAAAAACTTTTTCATACAAATATCTTTATTATTTCAAACAGACAGAAAAGTGCCCATTATTCAACTTCAATAATTAATCATAGCTAATCTTTCAGCTATATCCTCTAAACTTTCTGGCCAAATCTCTGACTTTATATATTTTCATCCATTGCTACTACACTCTAAAAAAAAGACTTTTTTAGAATAGCATAAAATATAACAGTATCATCATGCCTTAAAAATATTAACAATTATTTCTTAACATCCATCCACATATATTCACCTAATTAAATTTCTTATAAGCAGGAGATGTAAAAATATTTGGCCTATTTTTTGGATGTACTTTTTTTGGTATGGCATATTTTCGATAATTTTAGGTAATAAATGATTTTTTCCCAGGAAGTTGTTGTTCAACTACTGCCGTATAAACTTTTTCCAGATTTTATAAGGATATTAAAAATTGGAATAAGAATATATTTGTATGGAAGAAATAGAGAGTAGGCATGTATATAATAAAAAGGCTTGGAAGCATGAACCAGCATCACAAGTGTATCAGTTAGGGTGGTAGGATGGTCTAGGTTATGTAACAAGCAACCCCCAAATCTCAGTGACATAAAGCAATAGGGTATATGTTCTATTTGTGCTAACATTCATCACATATCAGTATGAGGTCTCTGTTGCAATTCATCTTCACTAGGTATCCAAGACAATAGAGTCGGTACCGTTTGAAAGATTATAGGTCTATGTGGCAAAACGGAGAAGAGATTAAAATAATGCATTGGCTCAGAAAAGCTTCCACCCAGAGGTGGTAAGTGTCACTTCTGTCTGCTTAGAATTCATTGACCAGATGCAGTCACATGGCTATACCTAACTTTGTGAGTGCCTAGGAGTTTACTAGATATTAAAAGTCGTAATGCTCCTCAGTGATGAGGATGGCCTGAGAAAAACCAGCCTAATCGGATGAAGGTTATGCAGCAAAGAATGGCAAGAAATTAGATCAGGTAGATAAAATGGAACAAGATTATAGAAAGGCTTTTGACTTAAGAAGAGGATGTTAACTTTGATATTGGCAGTAGGAAGTCATTGTAGGTCTTTGAGCAGGAAGACGACATGATTACTGACATGTTCTAGTAAGAATAATCTTGCAGGTGGGATGCTATGTTATTCCAAAAAAATTAAGGCTTAGAGTGCTGGAAAATAGTGGGGACTGACTAAAGGGAAAGGATAGGCGTGTGTGTGTGTGTGTGTGTGCGCGCACGTGCGCGCGTGCGGATGTATCTGCTACGAGGCATGTTAAAGGAAGATTTGGTGATAGATTGAAATAGCAGATTGAGATCTGGAGAACTGATGTCTTAAATATGTGTAGTTCTTTGTACAAAAGGTAGGAAGCAAATAAAGAGAAGGTTCAAGTTAACCCTTGAACTAAGCTGATTTTATAGCTTCCGAATCTGTGTGGACTAAATACTAAAGTAAAATAGTATCTGAAATGAAACAAAACAAAAGACATGAGTATGGGGTGTGTGTGTGTGTGTGTGTGAAGAAAAGCAAATAGTTTTCTTTGGATTGCCCCAATACCCTGCTCACTTCTTTATAAGATACAACCGCAAGAACTAACAAATGCAGATTTCTGCTTTTGCTTCTTAACTGTGAAACACAAAGCCACTGGTGCCTGCTCTCTTTTGTTAAAAAAAAAAAAAAAAGAGTTGGAAAGGTCATCCAAGATAGGAAGAAATGGAGGCAGAGGCAAATCAATGTTTAACTTGGAAATATTTTTCAGTTAATCATCTCTGACCGCTCACACTGAGAGGGCACTCCTAGAGTGCTGGCAAACTTGAACTGGAAGCCACTCAGCTTCTATTAAAACAGCCAAGTGTCAGGATCTGTACAATAAGAAAGCCTGATATGTGGTAGGTTTAACTTAAAATGAGGAGGAAGTCTCTTGATATATACCTAGGAATATTTTGACCTTTAGGCTTTTGTTTTCAAGTATGAGGGTTATGGAACCAAAGGATTTCCTTGTTCTTGGGTTATCATAAAAGCCTGGGATTCACACCTGGTAGGAAATTTGTTGAAAGGTGTGGAAATAATTTTGGAATCTGTGTTATGGATTTCTTTTCCTATTTTCATTCCTGGTATATGTAATTTTGTGAAAGACTACATGAATGTGATTTCTTACTTGTGGCTACCTTGATGACTTTTTTTTTGGCCATTTTATTATAAGGAGCCAATTTTTAAGAAACTTATGAAAACTCTGTGGGTCGAATGGGGCTAATATTTGCTCTAATGGGCAAATAGACTTTTAAAATCTTGTCTCCATTTTAGTGTGTTTGTAGATGGTCAGTGATGAGGAAACACTATGATTTTGACAGGCTTTGTTCATTCTTCTATATGGGGTGAAATAATTATCTATTAAACAAAAGAAGCAACTCATTTGGCCTTTGAATGTAATGTATCCAGTACATTCATGTAAAGTCCAGTTCGTAAAGAGATTCTTAGCCAAAGTGTCACCCTTGACTTAAAGCCATTGTGCTTATGAACTGCTGAGCATATGGTGTGCTGTTCTGCAACTCACTGCTCTGGAGAGTCTCCTATACCACTGACATTGCTTTACAAGCAGAGAGTAATGCAAACTGGTGCCAAAACAATCAATATTCTAGAAAACCAACGATGTATTTCTCTTATGAGACCTGGTCTTTCTGACATTCTGATTCTAGATATGTGAGACAGCTTGTAATAATTCAGCAGCTGTTAGATTCAGTAAAGCTGTATTTGAATTACTAAGGAAATCTTAATTGGTTTTGCATTTGGGGAGCTTTAAAAGATAGGATTTTGAATACTTTTGAGGAATTCACATAGACTAGATGGATTTTACAGAAAATATAAAAAATACCAGGTTACATGTGTCTCCTTTCTCATTCAAAATAACAAATTCTATACCTATTATTATTATTGTTGTTATTATTATTATTATTTATGGTGAATAGACAGCAAGACTCTAATGGTACACTAAAAAAAATCGGTATGTCTTATTTAGTCTTGCAATGTTTTTAAATAATGTCATTTTATATTTTTATTGTTAATTATTACATTGTTTGGGGCCTGGGTTTCACTGCTTGTCTTATATTGTCTCCTTGGTCATCAACTTGGTTCAACAGTGTTGGGAGAGCTGTGGGGCCATGAAAGAATCTAGTGAAACCAAATAGTAAAAGTTTAGCCATGGATTTACCTGCTAAAACAACAGATGTATTTTCTTCTTGTGTAGGAATTATTGTTTCATTCAGACTCTCCTGAACAGAGAAGCTACTGTAAGGATTTTGCCTTATGCACCAATTAACTATTATTGCACAATAAGCTTCTCCAAACTCTGTGGCCTAAAAGAGTAAGATTTATTGCTTTTAGGTCAGCTGGACAGTTCTCCTTTTGGCTAGAATCACCATGCATCTCTGGCCAGCTATGGATAGGGAGCTCTGCTTTTCTGAGCAGACTGTAAACTGGTCCCAAATCATTTTGAATGGAAGAGTTGGGATCTCCTGCATGTAATCTCTCATCTTCCATCAGGCTGCACTTTCATTAGAAAGTAATTTTCTATAAAGATAGTGATCTCTGCCCTAGGTGATAGGTCCATGACCTATGGCCAATCGCTAGAGCTACAATTCTCAAAGTATGGTCTACAGGTACCTCCTGCAACAGGTTCACTGTGGGATTTGAGGTGCCCTAAATCTACTAAATTAGCATTTCTTGGGCTGAGTCCCAGAAATCTGCACATTATTCAATCCCCCTTTCCCCATAACTCTTATACTCATATTTGAGAGTCTCTGCATAGATTCACCTACTCAACACAATTATTGAAATATATAGACTCAAATAAGAGAATTTTTTTTTTCAGATGTGGAAAACTGATGCTGATGTGAATTACAAAATAAATAAATAAATAAATATAGTTAGACTTTTCCATTGAATTGCCTTAAACAGATTCTCACCTTTGCCAAGTTATAATAAATGTAATATGTCATAGCTGCATCAAATTTATCAATAAATGCATATTAGTAGAATTGGTTTGAATGAATGCTTTTATTCTTTTGATTTTGTATTTGCAAGGGGCCCCTAAAAACTGATGCATCTCAAAATTGGGCCATTTTTCCCTTCCTTGCCAATAATGTCCAAGTCAATATTCCTGTGGTTCTTTCATAGAAGGAGAGAGAAACCTACTATTACATCATCCCCTTTAGAAGCCTGTGGTATAGCAGAGATGAAAAATTCATAAATTTTTATTCAATAAGAAAAGAACACAGATATATGGAAGTAGTAGGTTTTGTTCAGTGCCTCCTAGCAGGCAAGTAGGGAAGGAAAACAGATGTCATTACATTTAAAAAATTCATATCTTTATCTTCAACTCAGAAGTCTTCAGTATGAGTTATCCAGGTGCCCCTCAGCCTTTCAGGTAGAGACCAGTTGTGTGTGTGTGTGTGTGTGTGTGTGTGTGTGTGTGTGTGTGTGTTGTCTGGTGTATGTGAGAGTAGTTCTATCATTTCGCTGGAAGCTTATTTGAGCCATTGACTGAATATTTAAGACATTTTGGAAGACTTTTTGGGGGGTCGAAAAGGTATTTTAATGATAACTAGAAAGAAATGACCCTGAAAGAAGCAAGACAAGCTTTAAAGAAGCCTAGTACTCAAGTTAAATTTATCTCCTTGATTCTAGTCTTTACCGCTACCAACTGAGCCTGCACAGAGGACCAAATTAATCTTCTGAAAACAGTGTTGAATCACTCTCCTCCCTAGCTTGAAAACCCTTAATGTCATCAATTGCCTCACTGGGTTGGCAAATTCAAATGCATCATGGGCAAGGAAGAGAACAGTAAGTAGAGGTGTATAGTTATGAGTTATAGTGGATGATAGGGTCTGTGGTAAACTGAAAAATGCATATCTCATTGAAAAATACTCAAATTCAGATTTTAAAAGAAAAATTAGACCTGGCCAACAGAACACATCTATGGCTTAATTCAGGCCTTAGACCACCTTTGTGCCACCTCTGGGCTAGCTCAAGTACAAACTTATTAATTTAACACAAGATTCTCTATAGTCTAACACAGTGCTGTGAACGGAGTTAAGATTCCTCACTCGTTTTTAATGCAGTAAGATATAAGGGAGAGATCATTAGGCTCTGGAAGTCTTGGGAGTAAATTCTGATTCTACCACTCACTATGGTGACTCTATAGTTTCAGATGAGTGATTTTATTTTCTCTAAGCTGTGTTTGTTTTCATATGTACTATGTGGGTAGTAATGCCGGCCCTGCCTAGTTCATTTATTTCCTAGAAAAATAAAATGATACCATTCAAGTTTTCCCACTAATATGGCAACCATTGGATACATAGGTCTATTGAGCACTTGGCATGAGACCAGTACAACAGAGAAATGGGATTTTTAAGTTGCGTTTAATTTTAGTTAATTTAAAATTTAAAACTCCTTGATATAGTTCTTGGAAAACTTTTAAGAATGGTTGGTATAACTTGAATTCATCAATCTACTTTTTTTTTTTTTAGCCGTAAACGTCTAAAAAATCAAAATTCAAATCAAATGTTTCTGCTGAAAATTTAGCATTGGAATTGAGATGTCTGTAAATGTAAAGTACATGCTAGATTTTGAAGACTGAGTATGAAAACAATTAATAATCTTTTATATTGACTATATGTTAAATGATAGTATTTTGGACATATTGAGTTAAATTCTTATTAAATTAATTTCACTTATTACTCTTTATATTTAAAAAATGTGGCTACTGGTCATTTTAAAGTTACATATGTGATTTATGTTATATTTGTATTGGGCACTACTGATCCATATAAAAACTATTAATAAGCTGTGATGTTTTTATCAGCAATAAATACTGCACAAGTAGGTTATGATATTTGTGAGTGTAGGGATTATATCTGTCTTGTTCCTCGTCATTTATCTAGGACCTTGCCTTGTTCCTGGCACAAAGTAGTGGTTTGATACAGATTTTTTGAACAAATAAATATTTAAATAAGTTTAAATATTTACAAAATGAACATGTATTCAAAAAGTGTCTTTGTCGCATTGCCTATAAAGTAAGGGGGCTGTAAAATGATATTTAAGTTCCTTCCAGCTTTAAAATACAGTGACACCTGACATGATAGGATACCATACAACATGGCACAATATGCTTTCACTCTATATGTAGGTATGTAGTCTTTTGCACTTGGCTAGTCTGCTCGGATTTTGATGCAGAATCTTTACACAATAAAGTTGATTCTTGAACAATGTAGGGGTTAGAGATGCTGACCCCCTCACACAGTCAAAAATTCATATATAACTTTGACTTCCCTCAAACTTAAGTAATAGCCAACAGTTGACCGGAAGCCTTATCGATAACATAAACAGTTGATTAACACATATTTTGTGTGTTACATGTACTGTATACTGTCTTCTCACAATAAAGTAAACTAGAGAAAAGAAAATGTTATTAAGAAAATCATAAGGAAGAAAAAATACATTTATACTACTGTACATATTTATAAAAAAATTTACATATAAGTAGACCTATGCAGTTCAAACCCTGTTGTCCAAGGGCCAACTGTACATGCCAATGCAAGAAAGACAAGCAAAAGTCTGTCAGATGATAAGATGTAACTCATGTTGCCAGATTCTCATTGGTAATGAGGGAAGCAGACCAACCATGTGAGCATCTGTATGTTGGACCTGGCCACTTTGTCTTTTTTATTTTTTATTTTCAGTCAAACTCTTGTTTTATTAGAATAATGCTCATTTTAGTAGGCTTCCTTGCCTACAGATTGCAGAGTTTTTTATACATGTAGATATTCCACATCTTGAAGTGAGAATTTGCCTCTTGGGAGGTAATGTGCTTTCTTGGAGAATAATTTGTTACCTCACATTTTCCATCTGTTCTCAAGGAAATATGTTTATTTTTAGTGAACAAGGTAAATCCTAGAGGGGATGTGATAGATCCCCCTATCCAGTAGATTCCCCTTTCTTTCATTTCATGGGAAGTAGTATAGTATCTTCTTGTTAATTAACATATCACATTTATAAGATGGATCTCCTCTTACAAGGAAAAGTGTAGATGGGTGTGAATTTTATATATTATATATATATGTGTGTGTTTCTGTTTCCATGGGAAATGTTACAATATGATTTATCTGCCATATATAAAATTTAACATTTTGAACGACTAACTTTTATTCCATGGAGTTGTTGGGGATGAGAAAGTTTCCCCTTACCCCTTTAGTTTTTCTGCCTGGTCAAATAATCTAACGTAAAACAGATTAACAGGAGAAAATAAAATTTTAATAGTGCACATGGTTTATTCACATAAACATGAAATTCCAAAGACAGGGAGGTAAAATGAGTTACATGTCATTTTGGACTAAGGAGAGGGAGGCAGGCAATTCATAGAAAGATGAGAAAGCAAAATATTTGGTAAAAAGTATTCTTGCAGAGCCTCTTAGAAACAATGGGACAAAGGGGAATTTAGCAGAACAGATTTTTGCTCGGGATCTTCCCTGTTTGCCACATTTATTTCATAGGTGCTAAGGTGAATAGCTAAAGTGAATATGCTAAGGTTCCCTTTCTGAAGCCGCTTTTTCTCGCTGAATCTCTTTAGGCAGATAATGGAGAAGTAAAAACGTCTTCCGGAGATTGTCGGGCTTTCATTGCTTTGGACTGAAAGCAATCCGCATGCTAGGGTGGCACATTTTAGGGATGCTAGCTCTCGACCCTCACAAAATTAAAGGTGAGAAGCTTTACTGTGGAGTGTAATTTCTTTGAAAATAAATGGCAACTTATCATTTTCCTCTGCTTCTTACTGATGGAAGTTGTGAGGATTCCAATGTTTTCCCCTGAGAGACTATCTTCCGTTGGCTGCCATCCTAAGTTCTGAGATGTTTATTCTATAAGCAATTTAAACAAAGGGGAGGAAATGCCCCGGACTGGTGACTGCATGTAATCATAATGAAAAATGCGTGATATTGAATCATAGGAGGAGAAGATGGTGTGGTGATTTCAGACTTGGACTCTCACCTCTGGTGGTAAGACTCTTTTGGAGAAACTAGGATAAAAGGAAACCATACTGTGGCAAACCTGGCCCATCCGTAGTGTATGCATGTCTTTCTTTCTTCCTCCTTAATTCACAGGATGTCACCATCCTGTGTATGAGGAAGGCCAGTCAGTTGTGCGCTAATGCAGTCTAAAGATTTTTCCTACCCTGTGGTGGTGTTCAGTGAATTAAATTTCTGCAATCCTACTTAAATAAAAAATGAAACATGTGACCATTAGAATAAAAATGAACCCAGGCAAGAATAATCAATGAATACTAAATCCAGAGGTGGAGTTTCAACAAAGAACAGAATACTCACATAACCTCAAGTTATCTAAAAGTGCAGAAGACAAAATAGTTAACTAAACAGTGAAAACATTTAATAGAATCTTTACCAAGTGATAGAAATTAGCATTATCCCAAAAGGGTAAGTGGATATCCTGGGTCTTGAGATGGGATATTATGGGAAGAACACATGATTATGTAGTATTTCAGCCCCAAATGTGATCCATGAATTTCATCACAAGGAAATATCAGAGGACAAATTGAAAGACATTCTATTGTGGGGCCTAAAAAAATATATTTTTTTCTTCTCACCTTCTAAATTCGATTAGCTGGGCTAATAATCAAATTAAGAGAGATAGATTAAAAGGAGAAAATCAAACTTTAATTCACGGGCATGGGGAATTCACATAAGCATAAAATTCCAAAGTTAGTGAGACAAAATTGGGTATATACGTCATTTTGGACAAAGGAGATGGGAGCATTGAAGAGATTTCAAAGGAAGTAGGCAATTTACAGGTAGTTGAGGAAGAGTGGAACCTACATGGCAGGTAAATTCTTGCTTCAATGCAACACAGGATGTGACCTAGTTACCAGTCCCCTCTGCTTTGGGCCTTCCTATCTATTATACTTAATTCAAATTAGGCTAAGGCAAACACCCCAAGATTTCCTTTCTGAAGCAGGCCCCTCATCTGAATCTCTTAGATAGGAAAGGAGGAGGGCCAGAGGCTCCCTCTGAGTTCCTGTTTTTCAACAACGAGTTTAAAATCAACATCCCAAAAGGCAGCCTTAGGGTGGCAAAACTTTGGTTCCCTTCACTAGAAAATAACGGAAAGGCTGAGGGGTTGCTCTCAAGTTCAAGGAGACTATAGAGACATGACAACTGAATGCAATATGCCATCCCAAATAGGATTATTTATTTGAAAAATAATTGTTATAAAAGTCATTGTTGAAGGCACATGATGAAATTTGTATACAGACTGTAGATTAGATAAATTATTACATCAGTGTTAAATTCCTTTAATTTGATAACTGTACTGTGATTATATAAGAGACTCTTTATTCATAGGAAACATACATTGAGGTATTGAGCATGTAGCCTACTGTCACATGGTTTGGAAATAATTATATTGATATTCATATGTATGTGCGGATATACACAGAGGGATGAGGGGATTAAACAAACTTGGCAAAATATTAAAATTTGTTGAATTGATGTAAAGGGTATTAAGATTTGCAACTTGTGTCTAAATTTGAAATTATTTCAAAATAATAAGCTTTGAAAAATAAAGCCCATGTTCCCATGACACACACGTATCAATTGGTAGAAAGGTTTGGTGGGAGAATTTAGACTACAAATAGTTTGAATATTAGGAGAAAAATGTGAAGATGAGCCACAAAAGCACCTTCCCATAGATAATCTTGGTAGCAGTCCTTTCACAATGACAGACTCCAGGAATTCTGTGTCTACTAGGGTAATCCCATTAAAGAAATTTCAGCTGGCTGCAAGGCTCTGAGAGTCCAGAGTGTAGGGTGATGAAGCCCTGGTTTGAGGGTTGATTTATTGGCTGGTTTAACCTGCTTGTTATCGGGAACTCTCAGAGCAGCAGTCTAGGTCAAGCCTGTGTGCCCTGCACTGTCCCTCCAGAGGGAAAAAGCACATTAGCTGTCCTTTAAGTGTTGCCTTCCCGGGGTTGGAGGTTGGCCATACATCTTCAGTTAGTGGACTGAAATATTTGCAGTGACTGAGCCCCACAGTCTCTTGTGAAACTTGTGGAGGGAAAGTTGTTTCTAAATGTAAGATCTCTCACCCAAATTGTGCTCATCAGTGACTCATGAGATTTCAAGTGTGCAAGCTTGCTTTTCTGTAGACTCAATGCTGAGGCAACGCACCCAGAGCCTTCTAGGAAGGGTAAGTAAGGCTTGCTAACCAGCCCATTAGAGGGAGAGAGAATGAAGCCGTTGTTTCACCAGCCTAGAGAAAAAGCTCAGTGGGATCTCCTTTAACAAACACCTGTAATCTGATGTTACAACAACACATGGTTAACTCCTTATGCAGACTTTTGCCATGCTGTTGGAAGCACCCTGTGGAGTTACATTGGAAGGAAAATTCAATGCTTTATTACTTAATCACATCACTCAATGTTAGAGGTTTTCATTATCTCATAAAATGTTTTCCAGGGGTAGGGAGGGTGGTTTGGAAAAAATTTTATTGACCTGCCTTGTTTCCAATTTTGTGAGCTTTCAAACAAAAATATGTTTCCTTTTTTAAAATTTGTTGTTTAAAAAATGGCTTTGTGCAGGATTGGTTCATTTTCAAAGCCATTTTGCTTTGTCCTAATATAGATATGCTTCAGGAATTATTTTTCTTAAGTGTCAATGGCATAGAGGGCTATAAATAATCAACATATATTTGATTATAATAGTAATTGTTTTAGTGTGTCATAGATTAAAAACATAGCATAGGATGGAGCTAGTTATGAATCCAGCATGCTTTCAAAGCTATTTGCTTTGAAAGAAGAATGAGGTCCTAAGACGAAAACTTCTAGTTTTCAAAGTGCTAGGCAGAATTTCAACCTCATGATCTCTTTTCAACTCTGAAAGGGCACACCTTTGTTGTCTTTGCTTAGTAACAGTTGAAAAAGTTTCCATTTTTATTTCAATGGATAGCATTGTGGTTATTTTTTCTGCATGATATGAATTGTTTTATAGGGGGCTCTCCTTTCAAGTTGGGGGTTGGTTACAAAACTCTCTACTTTTTCATTGAGCACCAAGAAAAGAAATAATAGCACAGAAGGAATGTATTTTTAAAAATATAGAATAGACAACTGACACACCTAGGCACAGCTTGGGGCTTTCTAGCAGGGAGTTTATTTTCCATGTACATGATTTATTTGGCAGAGTAATATGGGCCCAAGTTTTCTGATTTAACTGTCATAAAGAATTTCATGGCTTAGAACACAAACTGGGCGTGGGATTCTTAAAGCATAATTATAGTGGAGTCAAAAGCTGTTTGGAAGCCCAGCAATTAAGGAGGATTACTGAGATCTCTTTCTGAACAGAGAGATGCTGGTGTCTCTTTGGTAAATGGCCACCTGGAGAAGAAGCAGGAGGTTTTATTTAAGTGGAGGGTAAACTGGGGCAACAATCTGGAATTTTTGACATGGGATATCCTCCCACTGTTTTGTTTGTTTGTTTGCTTGTTTGTTTGTTTGTATGCCTAGACTGTGACTTTCTTGTGAGAGAATGAAAAAAGATTTCTTGGACTATTTGTCTTCCTAGATAGTGGAGTGTGTGCGTGTGTGTGTGTGTGTGTGTGTGTGTGTGTGTGTTTAATTGGATAATTTCTAATTTTTTTCATTCTTAAGAGTCTGTGGTTTTTGTACAGAGAAGGAAATCATCAACAAAATGAAAAGACAACCTACTGAGTGGAGAAAGATATTTACAAATAATACATCCAATATGGAGTTACTATCAAAATACATAAATAACTCATACAAGTTAACACCAAAAAAAAAATCCAATTCAAAAAATGGGCAAAAGATTTGAATAGACATTTCTCCTAAGAGGACATACAGACTGCCAACAAACATATGAAAAGATGCTTAAAATCACTAAATGTCAGAGAAATGCAAATTAAAAACACAGTGAAATATCACTCCACACCTGTCAAAATGGCTGTCCTCAAATCAAAAACAACAAGTGTGGGTGAGGATGTGGAGAAACGGGAACTCTCAAGCACTGTTGGTGGGATTGTAAATCAGTGCAGCCACTATGAAAAATAGTATGGAGTTTCCTCAAAAAATTAAATACAGAGCTGCCATATGATACAAGAATTTTACTTCTGAGTATTTATCTGAAGAAAACAAAACACTAATTTGAAAAGATTATACGAACAACTATGTTCATTGTAGCATTACTAGCCAAGATATAGAAGCAACCTAGATGTCCATCAATAGATGAATGGGTAGGGAAGATGTGAGATATATATACATATACACACATATATATATACATATGTATGTATATATATATATACACGCACACAAATATACACCCCCAATGGAATATTACTCAGCAATAAAAAATAATGAAATCTTGCTATTTGCAGCAATGTGGATGGACCTAGAGGATATTATTGCTAGTGAAATAAATCAGACAGAGAAAGACAAATACTGTATGATCTTATCTATATGTGGAATCTAAAAAATGCAAAAATAAATGAATAAACAAAACAGAAACAGATCTATAGATATAGAGAATAAACTGATGGTTGCCAAAGGGGATGAGGTGGGGGGATGGGAATTTAAAAAAGAAAAGTCTGTGGTTCTACTCATGCCTCTCTAACGTGGCAAGAGTAAGTCTCAACTAGAGAGTGAGAGATGATCAGAAGGTATTCTCTGTAGACCTTAGCATATGATCTATTTTTCCTCAGTCATTGTTCACAGCTGTGACAGAAAAGATATTTTTCCTTCTCTTTCTCCATCATGTTCTGGCAACTAGATAGCTTTCCCTTGGGACCAAAACCGTCATGGCTGACCCTGCATTTCCTCAGTGCAGCAGCTGACTTTATAAATCCAGTGAAACTCCTCTGTGAACACTAGGACTGCTAACTTCCTCCTGAAAGGCTGACTATCTACATGGTTGCCCTGCAAGTGGTGCTTTTTTTCACCAGTTCTTTTAATTGAACCGAGTTCTGGATCTGTTTTATACTGTGTCCAGCCATTTACCATATTAAGAATAAAGTAGGTATTTATCCCATCTGTGAGGTGCTGATTGGTTGTAAAATGTTCTTGTAAAATCTGTTCTTGCTGTTAACCTCATTTGTATGAAGGAAAAGTATTTGGAATTTGCCAAAACTGCTAAACACAGGGCAGAGCAGTCACTACTAAAGCCTTCTGTTTGTTGCATTATTAGAAAGTCCTAAGACTATAAGGACCCCAGGAAATCTTCAAGTTTATTTCTCTGGCTCAGGGTGAAGCGGCCATGGAAACGCTCATGCGCATGCGCTATGTGGGCTTTTCCTGTCTCAGGCATCTCCCCGGAGGGAGATTACGACTTCTCTTTGTAACTTAATACGATATGTATCAATTTATACACCAAGAATTTATCCTAAAAGCTAAGCTGACATCTTTCTGGACTGACTTAAATCCAATTTTTGGTTGTTTTCTCCTTAGAGATAGAGAACTTTGATCTAACAACACTCCATATATTACTCAGCCACCCCGAGGGGCCCAGTCTCGGCTCCTTTAACCATTTCTCTCCCCTGCTCTTTTTCAAATCTATAATCAGTTTACACTTTATCTTCTCTAAGTAATACATTCTTTAGATATCTGTGGCTCATTTTTCTACATGCAAAATCGGACACTGTTCCTGTTTGTGTTTCCACTGTTACCTTCTTGATCCACGTGCCAACAACTGTGCCTCATTTAGCCAAGCCGAGAACAGACACGTTTTCCTGTGGTGTCACAGCCCTGGTGACAGAAATGACTGCAAAAATATATACGAAGAGAGTATACAAAAAAGATCTAGCATATTAAGCTGGGTTTCTATCTAGAGCATTGATCAGACTTAAAAGTAAGTATATATTCAATAAACAAATTCTCCATAAATAAAATTTCATTCATGTTATTTCCTTGCTACCTACACTACCTTTATTATTAATAAAAAGAAAACTTATTGGGATATTTTGAAACTTAAAAGCCATCCTTAGGATAATGGAATGCATTATATTGGAGATTTTTATGTTAATTAAATCACTCTCTTGAGGAAGAGAATTAGCAATTTAGAAGACTGACATTACCTAGAAGCTATTGTGTTCCCCAAGGTAACACTGATAAGAGACTACTCCCAGAATGCCATGGCCTTTTTAAGTTAAAACTAAGATGGGTGTAAGTTCTTTACTTCCTGAAGTTATATCAGTTACAAATAAGTGGAAACAGAGAAGATTAAGCTATTATGGAGAATTTTCTTCTGAATAATTCATATTTTTTCTATTTAGAACTATTTATTCCTTTCCTCCCCCAGATATGAAGTAAATATTGAAGCTTCATTATATTTCTTCTGAATATCAGAATTCTGACCATGATACTAGGTTTGGGCACAGACTGAGTTTTTAGTTTCCCAGTGAACAGGATATAATCAAAACTCCATAAAGAGCCAACTCTTTGCCACATACTTTGAACATTATGTTTCACTAATTTTCTGTTTTTCAATGCTTGAGGGAAAGTAACTTACAATCTTAGCTTAATTATGCATTGCTCTGAAGTAAATCGAGATCATCCATCCAAATCATGTTTTATTTTTATTTTTTAAAATTTATTTCAAATTATAGTTGACATACAATATTATCAGTTTCAGGTGTACAGCATAGTGATTCAACATTTGTATACCTTACAAACTGATCACTACAATAATTTTAGAATCCATCTGTCACTGTACATAGTTATTATGATATTTTTGACTCTATTCCTTAGGCTCTACATTACATCCCCATGACTTATTTTATAACCAGAAGTTTGTATTTCTTAATTCCCTCCCTCTTTTCTGCCCAATTTCCTACCCTTAGTGATAAATTTTTTTCCTTCTGGAAGCTTTGCCAGCAAACTGGCTTTCTGCATAATTGGTTTCTTTCACCCTTGTTGAATGCAGGGTCACCATACTCAGTAGGAAATGAGCATGTGAGGGCTTATGGGTAAGATAGTCAACCCTTTCTGGTGCAGAAGCCCCCTTGGCTGTTTAAATGTAACTGACCATTTGACTTGTCAGTTTTCCTTGTCAAGAAACTCATCTAGAGTCTTGGGTAGTTCTTTTCCTGTCATTTTCCTGGAAATGGCTTAAAGTCCTGCGCTTTCTCATCTACCTCAATCGAAGACTTGAATCTGGGCATAGAACAGACAGAATTCTATTTAAATGTGTACCACTTCATATTCGTGCCCTCCTTTCCAACAGATAGAACATTGCCCACTTTTTCATGATAAAACATCCACAAACCTAACCTCTTCTTTCTTCTTCACTTCCTTTGCTCTTTTAAAGGGACAATCTTAGATTAATAGATAATTTTTCAGAGTGCCATGCCACATAGTCTGAGTGCCTTAGTACGGAAAGTTGGGAGAGCAGCTTTTAATTATTCAAATATTTGTTGGATGTCTACTTGATGCCAGCCACTGATGTCAACTGAGTTTGAATTTTGCTTCTCTCCTCGAGAATGGTAGCAGTAGGGATAAGCTGAAGTAAAAGTGTTCTGACTTGGTGTGCAAAAGTTATTAGAGATGAATTCACAGTGGCAAATTGCAATGGAACACTTGGGACCTGGCTATTGGTGTCCTTTAGGCTATAAGGAAAGAGAGCAAATGAAGTCGTACCCTTAAGTTAAGAATAACGGCCATCCAAGAAGGGGGACTCTTTCAAGCCTTTTTTCAAGGAAGAAAACGGAAGCGTCTACTGATGAGAGAAGTTGTTCACTTGATCGAATGGGCTTTTTAGCATAGACAAAACCAAACCATTCAATAAGATAGGTGGCCACCGCTGAGGTGGTGGGACGGATGCAGCATAGAGATTCTTTTTACTTATTTTGTGTCAAATGCTAAAGCCCTGCAAGAAATAATACGATATTTACCATGTGCCGGGATTTATTTTTAGCCTTTTAGTACTGTTTAATTTAAACTTCACAGTAACCTCTCAAGACAGGCACTATTATTATTATTTTCAGATGGGGAAACTGAGATACAAAAAGCATGAGTACCTTGCCTAAATTCACATATCTAGCAAAAGGTGAAGCCAGGAAGGCAGATTTCACAGGTTGAGAGCCCCTAACCATGAAATGGGGCTGCTTGGAATCAAGTTTTTTATACTACAACCTGCGAGACAGAAGCACAACATCACTCTTAAAACTTAGGGTCCTAGAGAATTTGGGTGATTTTGTTTGTTTGCGTATTGGTACCCAGTCATATGGTATAGGCTCATATACATGCTTCCTGGGAATTGGCTCAGAGTTTAGAAAGTTTACTGCTTACGAAACTCTTATAGGTGGTTTTGCTCTTCTAGAAAAACTCATACCCTACAGTTTGCAAAGCATAGCCCTGGAGCTCTTCTGGGAGAATGGAAAGAAGTTTCGTCTTAAGCTGATTGAGTGAAAGCCCCAGCAAAGTGGCATTTTATAGAAGAGATTTGATCAAAATCAGTAAAGCCGAGGATAATTCCATAAATGTATCATTATGTAAACAGGGAGGACTCAATAAGATTTTAAAATAACAGAGTTGAGTAAGTGAAACAATCGAAGATATGCATCTGATTCAAATCAAATTCAGCAACTGCAATAATATTATCTGATGGAAGAGATTTTGTGTCGAACGTTCAAAGCTGGCTTTATGTCCTTATGAGGTATCAAAATAATCAAAGTATTTTTTTGCTCTTTGCTGTCTTGTGAAAGAATTATAAATGGTCGAACCATTTATGTTGTTCAGAAACCACAGTTGGGAAGTGAGCATGAAATAGGGAGGGAGGAGACTTCGTTGTCCATTATTAGAGCATCTCTTTTAGGAGAGATACCCTTTCTGCCTCAGATCCCAGACTCCAGGCCATCAGAGGCTCCTTGGAGAGGATGTGAGGAGAATCAGAATTGCAAAAAGGATTCTCAAACTTGGCTGATTATCGTCATCACCTGGAGTGTTTTTTAAAGGTATGGATTTCTAGGTTTCTCCCCTAGAAGTTCTGATTCAGCAGGTCCAGATTAGAATCTAGGAATACGAATTTTAAATGTCTCTAGATGGGAGTTGTATGATCAACCAGGAGCCACAATCTAGTTGTACACATTGAAGAGATGAGTAGACTGAGGCTTGGCAAGAATAATAAATATTTTCATTCCTATTTTACAGGTGAGCTGAGGCTGGAATTTTTTTCTTTTTTTTCTTTGGCTCTAGATTCGGTACTTTTTTAAGTCGTACATATGCATTGGACAGTTAGGGATGTGTGTGTGTGTGTGTGTGTGTGTGTGTGTGTGTGTGTGTGTGTGTGAGTGCACATGTGCATGTGATATTCAAGCTTGTAATGATGAGGACTTATCAGTAGAACATGTTAAATATTGGGCTATTAATAATAATACTATTGTTTTGAAGTATAGTCAGATGAGTAAAAACTCTGACAGAATTAAAATATTTACCCTGTGAAAATATAATTATTTAGTGTACAGTCTCATGGGAGAAATAAAAAAGCACAAAAAAGAAAAATAAATTATGCTTTCCAAAGAGTTATTCAAGAAAATATTAAACTTCTTTTGCTTACAATCATGTAGAAGAGTCACACTTTGCATCCTAGAAAAGATAGAAAAGATAGTGAAAAATCATTTTATTACTTGCTTCTCTCCTCCTAAATCCATTTCCCTCTATTTTGACCATCTTGAGGTCAGGGACTATATCTTATTCCTACTTGTATCCCTAAATGCCTAGCTCAATGTCTAACATATAATAATACTGATAATAATTATTTATTGAGCACATTTTATTTTCAAAAGAATCTTATGATATAGGTACACATAAGGAAGTAGATATGCAAACACCATCTGGTTTGTGAGTATAGAGGAAACACCACCTCTCACCTGGAATGAACAAGTAAGGTGTTCAAGCGAGATGGGACCTTTGCCAAGGCTTGGAGGATGAGTACAGGGCAGATGAAGAAAGGGCTGGGGAGGAATGGTCTCTGGTAGGAGGAAGGAAAGCCAATATACTTGAAAAGGTGAGAAGAAATCAAGGTGGGTATGCTTGAGTGTCAGATGCAGGATGGTCTCCTTGGAACAGGCTTGGGCAGAGAGGCAGTGGCAACTGTGACTGGAAAGATGATGTGGGTGTGGACCCATGGATGGCCTTGAAATCTGAGCTGAGAACCGTGGCTTTTATTCTCTGCACATTAGGAGCTCCCAGAGGCTTTTGAGCAGGGGAACATGTTGGAAAGTGCCATTCTAGGATGACTGTATGATGCATGAGAGGAAGTCTCAGGCACCACAGCTTGAAGTTCCAGTCCAGAGAAGTAGGGACATTGGGAAGAAGCCGCAGTTAAAGAGGAGAGGAGAAGATGAGTTTATCTTTGTCTTGACTGGGTTGGAATGCCCAAGTAAGGTGGCCATCTCTAGCAGACAGTTGGAACTATGGGGCTGGAGATAAAGATATGGAATATGGATTTTTGAAGTTAGTAATAAATAACATCTCTGAGTAAAAGATTAAGGAGCAAGAAGAACAGACGGTCCAGGACCAAACCTTGTGCACCTGACATATTTAGGGGTTAGGAAGATAAACCAGGGAGATAAATAGTTAAATGAAGTCTGGCATGTAATGAGCTTTTGCACTTTTCTAAAAAATACTTTCCTTTATATGATTAACTGTTTTATGTTCTCATCTCTTATGTGCGTGTTTATCCAGTGAGATTTTTTCCACAACTACTAACAAGATATTCTCACCATGCTATTTGCCCTCTGGAAATCTTGCTGGAACCTCAAACTTAGTATTTCTTAAACTGAACTTGGCTTCTCAATTTCCAACTTTGTCTTGTGTTCTATGTCCTCTATTTCTAGTGACAGTAACCCATCTTCCAGGCTCAAACCCCTTGATTTCTCTCTGCATCCCCCTAGCTTCCAAGGCCCAGAAGGTTGACCTTTTTGTACTACTTGTGAATACCTTATTTCCCACACTGCTGTGCTTGAGTTCAGGCCCCAAGTACCTCTACCTGGGGATGTTGCAGTCACCTCTTAATTCATCCTCTCAGATTTACACTCTTTTCCCTCTACTTGATCACAAACACTGCTACTACCAGATTCATTTTTTGGTATCTGATCTTCTGACTTACCTGATCCTCTTTAAAACTTTGCACAGCTTCAATTCATTGACAGCAGTGATTTCATACATGGTCCCCAGAATGAAATCTTGTCCAGAAACTCCAGTATGTCAAGGAGGTAAAAGCAGGCTGTTCTGGTCGCACCAGGGGAGTATCTTGGATCATTGCCTATTCTGTCTTCACAACACCCAGAACTCAGCAGAAGAGATTTTGAATAAATGCCAACTTCCTGACCCTTGTAGTCATGGCTCTCTGAAATTTTCTCCCAACTTACTTTTTCTATCTTGATTCTCATTCGTACCAACTATGTACCCTACAGTTGAGTAGAGGGAACTTCTATACATTTCCTCTGTTTCCCCACATTGTCTTTTGCTCGTTTGAGTGGAATTCTTTTCTGTTTAAAATGCTCTCCCTTTTTCTGCATGCATCCACATCCTGTCTTTTAAGACCCATCTCACAGGCTTCTTCAGTGGAGAATTCTTTCCTCAATCCATTCCCCCTTATTGCTAAGTAGTTTTCTTTCTTCTTTCCCTTCATAGTCCATTATCTGGGTCTGTCTTAGGCACGTATTGCTTTCTGTTTGGTATTAGAATTATTTAATGTTGGTTTTCTCTCCCCTTGTTGTCTGTAAAGTCCTTGAGATTAGGATAATTGATTGATTTGCCCTTGTATTCTTTCTCAGGGCCTGGGACACACCTTGAGCTTATTCACAGTGATGTGCTGAATGAATACGGGCTCTGCAAGCATCTTGAAGGAAGGGATAAAGGCTTCATCATTATCATTCATTTCCCATCATGCGTTTGGTGAGGCTGGGCTTACAGCAGACCTCATATCGAGTATATAAAACTGGCAGGCATTTCATTTATTTTGTAATTGTAATATATATTCTTACATTTTCACCTGCCTTTTGAAAGTCACTGATGGGAGATCCTCTGGAAAGGCACAAAAGAACAATTTGCTCATCCACTGTGGAGGAGAGGGGAATAATATTAGTATCACTGTTTTGTTCTGGTGTTTACCAGCAAAAAGATCTAAAATATGTTTCAGGCAATTAAAGGCAGAATCTTAAAATGCCTTCCTTGGCTATGCTTCTTCCCTCCTAGGTCATCTTTCCAGTAAGTATTTTGTGGCATGTTCCATTTGAAGTCATTTACTGCATGTCACTGTCTTAGGGCAGACCTTCCGAAGGGGTCTGGAAAGAATCTAAACTAATGGCTTGGAACTTTTATAGTTAATGCATCTCTAGCGAGGTGTATAAATGGTTTGAGTTGAAAGAGCCCAGAGGACTGTGGCAATAAGCTTCTGGTTAGGGCAGTGGGAAGTCTGAAGGAATAAATTAAAGTACCAGATGCCCTTTATACTGCTCAACTTCTCAGCATGAGTCAGCCCCAACTTCCCAGTTTGGGTCACAAGTTTATCTTCTCTAAGGGCTGTTAAAGCAGCCACAGTGGCAGGGGATGATGAATTGAGTTGTCCTGAGGAAGGGTGTGCATGGAAATGCTGTTGGGGTCTTGAAATTCCCCAGGAAGTTTCAAGAATTTCTTGTAGTCTATTCAGTAAGTGAAAAAAAAAAAAAAAGAAAAAAAAAGAGGAGGGCAGGTATCACATAAATAATTTTACTTAATTGTATAATTTCAGTATCATATAGGAAAAGCTTGATTATAAGTGTGAAATAACAAGTGAGAAGATTTTTATGATCTCCACTTTTGACAATTAAAAAGAAAGCATATAATTAATTATTTAATTTAAAAGTTTTAATTAAATGCAAGTTTATAGTTCCTCGCAGGCTTAGAGATACGTCTTTTCTAACCTGTTCTTTATTCTCTTGCAGTTAGAGTTGCCCTGAGTTTTTTATTAATTAAAAAAATCAGGTATTTTTCAATAATAACTCATTACTTTGTGAAAAAAATAATGCATAATTTTCTAAACCAATGATGGACATTTTAGTGTTATTTATTTGGTTATGATACTCATAGTAATCATATGTTAAATGCTGGCCCATTCATAGACATTATCTAAGAATGCTTAAGAAGACCTAAGATATAAAATAACTGAATCTTGGTTTGAGGAGAAATTTAAAGATCTCAATATTTCACATAGAATGGGATCACAATGTTTACCTCAAACACTAAATATGCAATATAAAGCAGGGATTAAGAACATTTTTAGAGTTTTATTGCTTGGTTTAAATTTCAGCTTTCCCATTAATTTAGCTGTGTGATCTTGGTCAAGTCATTTAACTTCCGTGTACTTAAATTTCTTCATCTAAAATTGGGAATAATTACAGAGCATGTCTGTATAAGTCAGCTTTTACTACAGTAATACTGTATAACAAACAGCTCCCCCCATATCTCAGTGGCTTATAACTGACTTTCTCCCTCAAGGGTCTGTAGGTCAACTGTGGCAGCTCTGGTCTGGGATGAAAGTTGGGTTTGAATCTACTCTCCTGGCAGGTACAAGGTGAAAAGAGAAGTGGTTCTCTGAGAGGAATGTCTAGATCACAAGAGAATGAACCAAACCATTTAACAATCCCAGTCATAGCCTCTACATTAATACATTCACATTTCATTGGTCAAACAAATCATTTGGCCAAGCTCAACACTGAGGTGGGGGCGGGGGGTAATCATACTTTTCCCATGGAAAGAGGGGGGAAGAGCGAGTCGTTGTTGAACAATAATATCTATCCTAGGATTGTCATGAGATATAATACATGTATAGCTCTTAGCACATTTGCTTGTTACCTAGTAAAAGATCAATATGCAGTCATTCTTATTTCTTTAAAAAAAAAATGGTGCCACAAATTGAAGAGAGCAAAAAACAAAGGAATTTCTGGGAACTCAGATCTTGCTGAGATTCATGTTCCAACATGCCCTGAGTCTGTCCTTTATTGCCCCACTTCTTCCACTCTTGTTGTAGAACCTGAAAGACTGTCAGCAATGTGGGAACAGACGGGAGAAGTTTCTGTTTCTTCTTCCTCATCCAGGCTGGTGCTCAGTTGACCTTTGACTGCTACTTCCATAGTGGTCTAAAAGTGTCACAAATTCCATTTTCTCAGAGTTTATTGTAGTGAGTTGCGAATCTTGGGAAGTGTATAACTTCTATTAATTTCTTCCTCCCCCTCTCTTCCTTCCTTCCTTCCTTCCTTCCTTCCTTCCTTCCTTCCTTCCTTCCTTCCTTCCTTCTCTTCCTTCCTTCCTTCCTTCCTTCCTTCCTTCCTTCCTTCCTTCCTTCCTTCCTTCCTTCCATTCTTCCTTCCTTCCTCTTTCTTTCCCTCCTTCTTTCCTCTCTTTTTCTATCTTTTCTTTCATTTCTTTTTTTTTTTTAAATAAAATGGGACTTTCATCAGGTGGATGGATTGTATCTCAGTGCTTACTATAACCATTGACTCTTACAGTGAATTTGTCTTGGGATCTTGGAAGCAGACACTAAGACAGAGTTTTGGATGTAAGATGTTTATTAAAGATAGAGAAAAAGAAGAAGTCAGCTTGTGGTACAGTTCTGATGAAGTCTTAGTCAATCAGGCATGAACTCTGGAGCTAGAATAGCCTTCCAGAACTCTCCTGAGTTGGGTCGAGATGACCAATTCTGTAAATTTCTTCTTAGATCAGTCATTTTTAGTGGGCTGCCCCAAGAAAGGGTGTGTTTAGGGCCTGGGAACTCTGAGGCTGAGGCAGAGTCTGAAGAAGCAGGCAGCTGAAAGCTGTGTGCAGAATGCATAACCTGCGACTGGACCACAAGCTCAATCTGAAGAGGGATCTGTGTGGTGCATCTCTGTGTCAATTAAAAGAACCTAGCTCATTGTACATATTTAGTTAATGATAGTTATTATGATTATTGCTGGTTATCACTGATGTTATGTTTATTATATACAGTTTTGTTATTTCTGCCCTCTTCTTGCTCCCTCACCCTGCCCACTCCTAAATGGACTATTTTCCCCCTTTGCTTGGCATAAGCTCTAAGAGTGCTGTTTTCTATTTTGAGGTCCATGACAATAGCAAGACCCATTTGGCTCCTTTGGCTTTGAGCCTTTGAGAACACTCTCGTTCCTGCATTCACTCTTGAGTTTCCAACTCAGCTCATCTAACTTCAAGCAGGGTATGGAGGATATTTTAGCAGAACCCCAATATCCATTAGACTTGGATCTGAGTCCAAATTTATTAGGAATGATACCATAGAATATCTAAGATATATCTCTGTCATTCCAGGCAGGGGTCTAGATAATTAGAGAACTGAATTCATGGACTGTTGAAATAGAAGAAAAACAATTATCAGTGTGTTCATCTTTATCCTATTACAGTTGAGGAAACTGAGGCATAGAGAGTCATGACTTATTCAAATTCACCCAATTCTTTAAATGGCAAGAAGTGGAGTAGAAGCCAGGCTCTCATGTTGGTGGTTTTACATCCCATCAGTGTTTAGATAGCATTGTGATTTTAAAATTTGGGTCAGAGTTGGAGTTGGACAACCTGGTTCAAATCCTTATAAACTGTGTGATTATACGTAAGTGACTTAACCTCCTGAGTCTCAGTTTCCTCATTTGTAAGAGGCCGTTTCATAAGGTAGTTGTGAGCATTAAATTAGAAATGAATAAAAAGAGCTTTCTTGCTATGATGATGACTTCAATCACAAATGTTACCATGTATTTAGGAAGACACACTAGGGGATTGTGTCTATTATCTATTACCACAATGATGCCATGTGACAACAACACAAAACTTCAGTGACATACAAAATTAAACATTTACAGCTTATGCATCAAGACTCAGCTATGAGTAAGCCAGCCATCTCTGCTGATCTTGGCTGGAATCACTCATGTACCTGGATGTCACTTGTCTGTTGACTAATCTAGGATGATCTTTGCTAGGTCAACTGCAAACACTCAGCTCTGCTCCATGTGTCCCTCATCCTCCAGCAGGGTAGCTTTCACAGTGATGATTGAGGCTCAGGAGAACAAGTAGAGACACTCAAGGAATCTTAAAGCCTAGGCTTGGAATTGGTACAACACCATTTCACTTCTTTCTGTTGGTCGAAACAAATCATGTGGCCAGTCCCGGAGTTAAAGGAGAAGGGTACTACAAAGTTACACTGTAGAACTAAATGAAGCAGGAAGAAAAGGCCGCATCTCTTGAAGGGAGAAGCCCTAAAGTCACATGCTAATGAATGTGGATATAGACATGAATGGGTCATTAATGAAATCACTTTAGCACTGGGAGACGCTTTATAATAAATCTCAGTTGACACCGTAGGATACAGAGTTCATGATGACTCTATTCAATGCTGAATTTTGCTTATAAAGAAAGAATCTTTATACTGAGATTCTTTTATACATGAGTGAAATAATCCTTCCCTCATCATTAACCAGACCTGACACTCCACTCCAAAAGACTAGTTCTTCTTTTTACTTTCTTCCCCACCAGTTGAATGGGAACACAGTATTTTAGATCTAGAAGGGGCCATCACACAGTCTCTTTTATTTTTCAGGTGAGGAACCTAGACTCCAGAGGGTTTTAGTAATTTGCCTAAGGCTATCCAGTTACTTAGAAATCATCTAAGACTGGCACATAGTTCTGATCACCAGGCTCAGGTTCTTTCCACTGCTCCCTCCTGTCTAAGTTTTTCTGTCCAGACTCTCCTTATACTTAGGAGTTGGAGGGATTGTCAGACAGACTCTCACTGCCTGTTACTCCAATGTTATCTTTTAGTTCTCTAATTTAGGCAGCTTCGGTTCTTTAAATTATTTATTATAAGGCCAATGAGCCAGGGAGGAATCATGCTATTTGATTGTAACCATCTTAGTTATCAATGACTGCTTTAGCAGGGAATGGGAAGAAGGAGGTGCGTGTGCACGTGTGTGTGTGTGTGTGTGTAGTAAAAAGGGTTGGGGGATTATTGGCAAAATAGAAGTTAAGTGCAGAAAAAAGTTTCTAGGCTTGAGTGCTTTTTAAATTTTAAGGTACACATGAATCTTCTGAGAATCTTATTAAAATGAAGATTGTAATCCAGTAAGTCTGAGACAGGGCCTAGCAAGCGCCAAGGTGTTATTGGTGCTGCTGATCCAGGGAACTCTCTTTGAGTAGCAAAGTCCAGAACATTCTCTCTAATAGAACTTTCCTCAATGTTGAAAATGTTCTATACCTGTCCAGTATACTAACCCCTAGCCACATGTGGCTATTCGGTACTTGAAATGTGGCTAGTGCAGCTGAGGAAATAAATTTAAAACTCTATTTCCCCTTAATTAAATGTGTTTCATGGCAGATGTTTGGGCCATGCAGATCTAGAGAACAGGATCTATGTCCTATTTAGCTCTGAATTCCCTAGGATATAGCCCAAGATGTGGCGGTTCTCAGTACATGTTCTTTGTTGTATGCAAGGAGCATGTTGGTAAGGCATGGGGCTGGGGTGGCATGGAAGACACAATTCAAATCTGTTCTATTTAATTTTTCTAAGAACTTTATTTCGGTAGTATGGCATAGTGGATAAGACCACAAAGTATAGGGCTCACCTGCCTGGATCTGAATATGGGCTCTGCCATTTATTAACTTTAACCTTTTGATTCCCTGTGCCTCAATTTTCTTACTTACAGAATGAAAATAAAATAGTGTGTCTCTTATAAGATTACTGTGTGCATGGAATGATGTGGTATTTGCAAAGTTCTTAGAATAGCTCCTGGAACATATCAAGTTCTCTCTCGTACGCAGGGTCTTACTAGGAAGGAACCCCACCTAGATTAAGCCCTTATGCATCTTTACATTCTTTTCACCTCTCAGAAAAGCTAAAGAACTACTTGAGCTTCAAGTTCTCAGGCAAAAGGCTATCTTTCGTGTTGCTGATACTACTTGGGACAACATGACATTGTTGCATTGTTAATACAGAAGGCTTTAATTCAAACTTCCATCCCTAAATGGAGCCAATTCACCCAAGTGTCTGAGAGGGAGAAGTGAACAGCTAAAACAATGAGGTCAACCTTTTGAACCAAACAGGGTAATGATAGCTGGCCCCACAGAAGATACGACTGTGAGGAAATTCTGCACCCATGTTTATATAAAACCAAGCAGGAAATGTTTGCCAATGGAATAAATAAAGGAGCCTTCTGGTTACATAATGCTTCGTTGTGCCCCAGTTTGAGGCTGTTTTGGAATCATTGCTTGCTCTAGGTTTGAATTTTGGAGCTCAGGCTGCCATCTCCTCTTTTGTTTGCTTGCTCTTGATACTTTAAGCGTCATTGTTCTTTAGTTTCCTAATGGGACCAGAATGTGACTTCATTGCTTTGGCTTAAGACTGTCCTCATGATCCACTTTGCTTCTGAACCTCTGACCTGGGGATAGATTTGGATTAGGTCAGCGGGTGATGGGCTGGGGGTGATGGGGCTCAGAGCCAATTGTCCCATGTGCCTAGAGAAAGTAGAAGCTCTATTTTTACTAAAAACACATTTGTTCGTTGTGATCTTATTATGTTAGTCACAGTCTCAGGCTCCCACAATAACCTTGCAATGTAGGCAGTTATGATCCACAGATATGAAGTAGCTTTGGGTAACACGTTCTAGCTCAGAACCTAGGGTGAATTAACCCCCAAGTCTCTAATTTTTCCCTTCTGTTACACTGCCTTTCCTGCACTAAAAATTAAAGCAGATATTTCAATTCAGTTGTTTAAGTTCCCCTTTGTAACCCAAAAAAACAAAACATATTCTCACCTGGAAAAAAAGAATCTAGTTCTAAAAATTCAAAGTATATCCTCATGATTCAATACATTTCAATTTGTATAGATGAACCAATTTATTGAAGCACATTTTGAACTTGTCACTACTGTGAAAAGGAACCAGCTTCTCCCCATGCAGTACACATTTCATGAAAACATTTCCTGAGCACCTGTCAAATGTGATAGCTGAGTGTAAGCCTAAGGGGCAAGTGTAGCAAGGTACAAAGTCCTAACATGGTTCTGACAGGTTGGGGAGCTTGGCGAAACCCATTTTACTGTGTTGGGTCTTAATTTGCTTAAGTATAAAATGTTGGTGTTCAAGAGCCCTCTGGAAATTCTAGGGTATGGCGAACCTGGGTGAGAGTTTAGGTCCTCACAGTAAAACTCTACTCTCTGGTCTCTTATCTCCCGGGAGACTCCTATGGTTCATTCCAAAATTCTAGGGATATCAAGAAAACATACCCATGATGCTGTTCCTCAAGTGCCCCTCCAGATTTAGTGAGACAGAAGGAGAGCTAGAGGGAAAGGTAGAAACGAAAGCCATAGTGATATCTGACATTTCCTGGGCATTTGTTACATTTTCAGCACCTCCATAAGGAGGTTACTTGGATTGTATTTACTCATGTAGTCAATTAGCCTAATGATTTACAGCAGTGCATGGGACATTTGAGTGAATTCAGCAAGTTGGAAGGATGGACAAGTGTTTGCAAACAGATAGAAAAAGGTACCTTATGTCCAGGTGACTGGCTGCCTAAGTGATTTGAGGTTCCCTGAATTTATGATTAGGAGGGCTAGGGACCTGCAATCCAATTTGAAAAGGGTATATAAAACTTACCTTGAAGCTGTTTGCTTGACACATACATAATTTTTGCTTAGTTTGTGTGTTTATTGCTTGGGGGATGTCTGTTGGTAGAGATTGTGGGGCCCAAACCCAGCTCACTGAGCTAATCCTTGGTGCTGTCACTTGGCCCCCAGAACATCTTCTTTGTACCAGAGGTCCAACTGTCTAAAATTACATAGTTGAAGACTTATTCATTAATGCTCTGCCTTTTCCAGAGCTTTGCTTGTCCTAAATTTATTTTTTATGAGGAGTAACATTCAGTGAAGTGCACAGATCCTAAGTATACAGTTTGAGTTTTGACAAATATATACTCCCATGGGTCCACCAGAACAATCAAGATTTAGAACATTTTCATCTCCTCAGAAAGTCCCTTTCTCCCTCTTTCTAGTCAATTCCTGACCCTTTGCTCACTCCACATAACAACTATTCTCATTTTTTATCAATATAGATTAGTTTTACCTGTTCTAGTACTTCACATACATGGAACAAAACAGTAAGCACTATTTTGAGTCTGGCTTCTTTCACTTAATTTAATGGTCTTGAGGTTTTTCCACATTGCTGTGTATACCAGGAGTTTTTGTTTGTTTGTTTGTTTTTGTTTTGTTTTGTTTTGTTTTGTGATGAGTATTATTCCATTGTATGAATACACCATGACTTTTAAAATCCATTCTTGCTGAACATTTAGATCGTCTCTTCTAATTTTCGGCATTACAAATAAGGCTAGTATGAAAGTTTAGGTACAAGTCTTTTGTTGGAACATGCACTTATTTCTCGTGTGTAGATTCACAGAGAGGATTTTTTGGGTCAGAGGGCAGATATATGTTTAAGTTCATAGGAAACCACCATAAGAAAGCAGTTTTCCAAAGCAATTGTGCTGTTTTCCACTCCCACTCAAGGTTTTCTCTTGAAAGATCAACAGTGCTGGAAGAAGACTCTTTGTACTACTCTCTCTGACTCCCTTATCTTCTTCTTTCTTTATCAAACAGGCTAACTAACCAATAAGGCAGGACTCAATTTAGTAAACAGTCCTATATCTGATTACTTAGGCTTTTTATTCACTCATTCATTCTCTCAAAAAAAAAAAATCATTCTGTGAAAAGGTACAAAGAAATGAAAGAGTGAAGAACTTTAAAATCCAATGAGAAGGCAATAGCTAACATCATACTTAATGATGACTATTGAATGTTTTCCCCTCAAGATCATGAAAAAGATAAAAAGTCCACTCTTACCACAACCGTTGACATTTTACTGAAGGTCATACCAGTGCAAAATGTGAGAAAAAGAAAAATAGGCATAAAAATGGAAAGAGAGAATACAACTCTTTATTCACAGATGACGGTTTTTTTTTTTTAATCTACATAGACAATCTTAAGGACTCTACAAAAAAGCTGCTGGAACTAATATGTAAGTTTAGGAAGATTTTAGTACTCAAGGTTGATATACAAAAATCAATTGCATTTGTATATCCAACAGCAAACAATTGGAAAATAAAATAAAAAATACCATTTACAATAACATAAGAGAGCATAACACACTTAAATTTATTTCTAACAAAAAATGTGCATGACTTGTGCACTAAAAAATACAAAACATTGCAGGAACAGAAGACCTATATAAATGGAAAAATATCTCATATTCATGGATTGGAAAACTTAAATTATCATGATGTCAGTTCTTCTCAAATTGATCTCTAGTAGGGGTTGGCAGACATTTTCTGTAAAGGGACGGATAGTACATACTTTAGGTTTTGTAGGCCATATGATCCTAATTGTAGCTACTCAACTCTCTGCCTTTGTAATATAAAAGCACAGACAATATGTAAATGAACATGTGTTGCCATGCTTCAAAAAAACTTTATTTACAAAAACAGATTGTGGGCCAGATTTGTTCCTTTTCTATTACCCATCAGCTGAAAAATGAGACCAGATGGTCTTTAGGTTTCCTTCTGACTTTGTCTTGGGAAAAGAGAAAGCGTTCTTTTTTCCTATATGCCAGATAAAGAGAACATATAACTTATATTACTGTTTATATGGCTGCTAATTTTCTTGCCAACCTCATCTTCATATATAAAATGGTAAAAATACAGCCTACTTGGTAGTATTGATGGGAAGGTTAAACGAAATCATATAAAGATGTAGAGATCTGTGACAATGCTTGGTTCATTCAAAGTCACTCATGTCCCCATCCTACACTCATTACAATAGGTTCCCATTCGTTTTTAGAATTTAGCTTTAAGAGTTGAAGTTTCAAATACCGTTTTCAGTTAAGCAAATGAGGCTTCCTATGACAAGCTTGTGTATGTCTAGGGAACCTGGCCTCAGGATGTTTACACCTGGCTACACCACCATTTTGTAGTGTGAGTTGCTGGAGTTTGATCTCTCATAATCCCTACCCTCAACCTTCAGGTGCCTCTCTGACTGACTTGGCTTTATTTCAGGGATCATAGTCAAGACAATTCAGGAAGGAAGCCCTGGGATGGCAACCTAGAAACATCAGGCACTTAGCTCCTATTACCTTTTTAAGAAGACATGCTTCTTATTGTAAATATTATATTCCAGCCTTATCCCAAATAATGTCAGTCTTGGGAAAAATGGTGAGAATTTAAGGCCTTGCATCTGTTGGGAATAAAAGCTGGTAGACATATAGGAGTTTTCTTCCACCTTATACTGTTGGACCTTCCCTTCATTCCCTTTTCTTTTGCTTTCTGGTCTTGAGCTGACTAGAGATGAGGATTGGTATGCTCCTTCCTTCAGCCCTGCCCTGTGTGGCATTTGTCTTGCAACTTTCCCATGCTTGTTTCAACAGAAAAAAAAAAAAGCGCAAAGAGATTGACATATAGCTGCCCTGAGGCTAGATTGTCACTGAAATAGATTTCTCCAAATAAAAATAAGGGCTGTTTTTGCTTGCAAGGCCTTGCAATGAAACAGAGTTAATAAAAACTGCATGGGAAACTCGCATTGCAGCTATAAAAAAATTAAATAATAAAATTCTTAGCTAAAGTCAGCAGTGATTGTTGGCTCAGGGTAGGAATTAGGGACGAAAATATTCTGAAACTCATTGAAAGTGAAGAGGAAAGATTTATTACCCTTTATCCATTTGTTTAACCCTTCAGAAGTAGAGCTAGAGTCACACTTGCTCTGGATGTGCTTAAGTCCTGGATTTTTAAGAGTAGGACAGACAGTTTTCTATTGGTGGATAGCTGTTAAATAGAAAATTAGGCTCCATAACTTAAAAACAAAAACAGACAAAAACCCCATAACTGCTTTAAAATAAAGACTTGATAAAATCATTGATGAAAATGTTCCCAGCTTCATTCCTCCTCCTCCATCGGCTTCTATCTTTGTGTGGGTATATCAGATATCACTAAGGTTAAAGACTGTGTATCTTTCCAGGTTGGGGGGTGGGCAGGGATTCCTCTCATCACTCTCCGATCCTCAAAGCCCAATGCCATCATCTGGAATAGCTCCTGGAACACTGGAGAGATGGTTTGTTTTTAGAGCACCCCACTGGGTAGGGGATCTTCCCTTCAAGAATAGAACATCCAGGATTTTTCCAGCCCCAGTGTGAGGCATCAGTAGGCCATCAGGAAATGGTGATTGATTATCTGAGAAATTCACCATCTTTCCGCATTCAGGATTCACCAAAGTCACTACTCTAATGGAAACCTGAGGCCTCAATTAATTCCTACTTAGGCCTACAAACAGGAAAAATCACAGCAACTAAGACAAGGGGGCTTTTAGCCCTTGATAGCTATGAGGGAATTTATAAGAATATTTAGAAGTGGCTCAGGGTTCTTTCTTTCTCTCCCCTTAAAACCTGTAAACTCTGGTCATTTTCACAAGTTTTTGCTAATTAATGCCACCACTGTGAAAATGGGGGCTGTTCTGCAAATGAGCTGCCACAAATGGGATTTTTATTGCTGGTGAAAAAGCCTGGGGAATAATTAGCAGATCCATGGAGATCCCTTGACTCTGGGCATCTGCATGGTAATGGCCAACCCTGGAGATCACTCAGGGAAATGGGGTCGGACTTTCTACCTTAGGGCACATTTATATTGTCAATTACAGCCTTCAAACTGTAGTTGGACAAATGTGGGAAAATATTTTGTGAAATGCTAGACAAATGAACCTGATGTTGACCAATCTCAACCAGGAAAACTGGCTCTGCTTTGCTAAGTGCTGTACAGCAGCCAAGACTTGCAAGTGAAATATTTTGATATCTCGTTAAACTTGTGTCCCTAGAGAGAGGCACACACACATACACATGGCTGCCTAGGGTCCTGCTCAAGGTGCCTGGCTGGAGAAGATTACAGAAATGACAGACTCACAGGGCTAGAAGAGAACCTGGAGGTCATCTGGTCCAGAAATTTGTAATCAGGAGATCCTTGGAGAGAATCCAGGGGAATCTGTGAATGCGGTTGGGAAAATAATTAATTTTTGTTTTTATTAAACTCTAATTGAAATTTATTATTTTTTCCATTTCAAATGTGGGCAACAAACCACCGGGACATCACCTACTCCTGTGACTTTTGACATAGTAGAAATCAAAGATGTCTTTATATCACATTATAGTGTTGTAGATTATCTCAAGATATCATTAATGCTCATCGCTTCTTTGAAATTATGGTAGTCATTAGATCTACTGCTAGACATTATTATTTAATGCATTACTAAAGAAAATGCATATATTACTATATCACACATTCAAAATTATTTTAAGTGCTGTGTTTTATATAATTAGTTTTTTTGGTAATTGTAGGTATTTTCTTTTACCTGTTTAAAAACATTATACTGAGAAGAGATCACAGACTTCATTGGACTGCTAAAGAGGTCCATATTATAAGATTTAAGATTTCCTTGCCCAATATCCTCTATTTACAGCTGAGGAAGCCGAGGAAATTTGGTGAGTAGCAGAGAAAAAGCCAGAAGCCATGGTGCTGTCTCCAGTCTGTTCCCACCGTTGTAGGAGTCTGCAGCAGAAGAGAGTACGCTTGGTAAAAACAACGTGAAACACTTCCTTAAAACAAAGCTTTTAAGTGTAAGAATCAAGGATGATAAACAATTTCGGAAGCTAATCTTAGCCAGGAAATTTGTTTTCGAATTCAAATATGTTTTTACCTTCATTTTAGAGTGTGGATATTGCCAAGTTAAGTACATACATTATTTTAAAAAATTAACATTGTGGCACGATGATGCGTGTTATATTTAAATGGTCCCACATAATATATTATATATTATTTTTTGCGCTCCTAATAGCAAATTTGTCTCCTGAATATTTGAGGGAATTGAAATGAAAATTTTAATCTGCAAATATTCCAACTGTGAGAAACAAGAAGCTGGGTGTCAGGCCAATCTAGGTTGGAATGAGTATGGATAATTTGGATTATCAACATTATGTATTATTTATTATCTAGAATAACATATATTAATGATATAAATAGTAGATATGTCCCTACTAGTGGAAAAAACAAGAGCACATTCATTTCAAACAACCACCTTCTCTCATGAAAGTGTTAGCTGATCCTACATCCCTGGTATAAACAGAAAGATGTAAGGAATTAAAATAAATTCTCACTCTCACCTTTAACCGGATTTTTTTTTTAAAGTAATTCATCTGGACACAGTCTGGTTTGTTATACTTCATGATTCCTGGAATTGCAAAACTTTAGCATGGAAGGAGTCCTTACATATTGTTTTTTTCGGTAGTTCTCAGACTTCTAGATTTTTCAGCCATTATTATTATTATTATTATTATTATTAGCAATTTTTCAGCTGTGACACACATGTGAATATATTTATTCATATTTTTGGCTTTAATTTTTTGTTTTAACTTTTCATTTTAACTTTTTCATTTTCAGACTTATAAAGAAGTTACAAGTGTAATATAAATAATTTCAGTATGCCCTCATCCAGACTCCCAGAATGTTAATATTTCTTATAATCACGGTACAATGATCAAAATCAGCAAATTAACATTGATACTACCCTATTGTCTAAACGATAGACTTCATTTAAATTTTACCAATTGTTCCACTAATATCTTTTTTCTGGTCCAGAATACAATCCAGGATTATATGTTGTATTTAGTTTTCAATTATACACATTCTCCTCTAATCTGAAACATTTCACTAGGCTTTCTTTGTCTTTTGTGACCTTAAAATTTAAAAAAAGTTTTGGCCAGTTATTTTTCAAAAGATTTCTTAGTTTGGGTTTGTCTGACGTTTCCTTGTGGTTCTTTTCAGCTTGTGCACTTTTAGTAGGACTACCAGAGAAGTGATATTGTGTCCTTCTCAGTACACCGTGTCAAGAGGCACGTGATGTTGATATCTCATTACTGATGTTAATTTTGATCACTTGGTTAAGGTGGTATCTGTTTGGTTTCTTCACTATTAAGTTGTAAATTTTCTTATTGTAATTAATATCTATTCTGTGGGGAGATACTTTGAGACTATGTAAAAATTCTGTTTCTCATCAAACTTTCACACACTAATTTTAATAGATGATTAGGTTTATATAAGAAAGAAGCGAGTTCATTATAGACAAGATTCAATATTTAACATAAAATCCAAAATTTCCTTTTCTTGAGATCTAGATTGTTTTTCATAATTACTCATTCATAACCCCACTGAATTCCTTTCTCTTAATATTTACGCAAAGTTATAAATGCCACGAGAATGTGACAGTTATGAATGTGCGCACAATGTAAATATACTTGAAAAACAGGTGCGGTAATTCCTGAAGATTCTTGTTGGATTTCAAGTATTTAAGAATACAGAAAAAGGTGCAATGTAGATTCTTTTGTGCATAGATGTAACTTGATCACATCCCATGAGTACAGCAGAGCATAATCATTTATGCCTTCAAAGCCACAGACACCTCATAAGTACACATAATATTGAAAGAAAACTTCCGTTTTATGCAAGTGTCAATGACATAAGTTTCATGCTGCGCTCTAATACCCATCAAAGTGGGTTGGAGCCTCAAGGAGAGAGAGGGAAGGTTGCATTGAAGAGGGTTGTTTCTTGCATTTACTTTTGGATATCCACTTCAATTTGTAGTGCAACTCCAGGTATACATAAATAAGCAGATAAATAAAATGGCCTAAGACATTTGCTCACTATGTTGGAAGGGACTATTAGAGACTCAGATATATGTGAGTCTCCACCAAAGAAAGAAGAGTCTTGCCTACTTGTTCTTGAAATGCATAGAGCCAGATAGTGAAAAGACCCCACTGTAGGGCAATCCCCCCAAATGTGAATGAGAATCAACTTCCCACAAGACTGTTTCTTTCTCTAAGGCTTTTTTTTATAAAAGTATAGATATGCAAAATGGAAATGTTTGTATAGAAGGGATCATTGTCTTTTTCAAGATACCAAACAAAACAATTTCACAAACCCAGTGAAGACCTAAAGAGGTTATTTAGTTTTACCTTCACTTCATCAGAAGTTAGCCCTCTTTGCAAGCCCTCCCATCTTTAGAAAACTCATGTGCTGGAAATGTAACACCTCCATCATCCCTCACCAGGTTTTACTTTCAAAGTTTCTTCCTGATGCCTATCTGAAGATCTGTATCAATAAAAACCCAGTCTTTTAAAATCCAGTCATAACAGTGGACACCAAAACTTGTCTCTTGAACTGCCTTTACCAACACAGTAATCAGAGCTCTGGATAAAGAGTTGAAAGTATGATTATCAAGTGTGGTATGTTCACAATGCTGAGAGAGAACACAATTTCTGAGTAATAGACTTAAGCTGATTTTAAGATTGAGTTAAAATCTAAAGGTCATGACAGCCGAGTTTGGGCCAAATCTAACAAGTTGAAATGAACAGCGCTATAAGTAAGATTGTCCACTTGGATCAAAAATGGTCTGCCAGCGTAAACAGTACACATCAAAGAGGAAAAATAAAACCAAACCAAACCCTGGTTGGGAGTTTTTACCACAAATAAATTCATGATAGAAATGTGAAGTGGTAGAAATCCAACTTCTCCCACCCATTCCTCGTGGAGTCCTTGAATGCAGAATCTAGGGATCTGGAAGTGAAGACCTTGACCAAAAGGTTGGGGGGTCTTGGACCCAGTACACAGTGGTTTGATGAGGCTGTCAGCTTCTGAATTCTTGAGCAAACCCACAGAACAGATATCTCCACGGTCAGTGGAGTTGAGTGACCTGACTTTAAGTATGACTTTATACTATTCTTCAAAACCTGCTGCCTATTTTTTTTCTTATGATAATCTACAGAAACAAATGGATTTTTAAAAATAAAACAATGACAACAAAAACAAGCAGAAAAAAGAAGAGAGAAACAAAAGTTGAAGTGGATTAAAAAAAAAAAAACTGACCAATTTGGCTTAAAGAGCAAATAGTTTATGCATATGGAAAATGCAGTTTTATTATGGAAAAACATCTTAAGAGTATTGGGGATAGAAAATTTAATTGAATGACAGATAGATACAGCAAATTAATATTTGCAAAAAAAAATTTTTTTTTGGATTTGTAATCCCCTGTGGTCAGTGCCAAGGAAATGATACTTATTTTGGAGAAAAACAGAATCTGAATATGAAATAGATTTGTGGGGTTTTTTTTGGTTTGTTTCTGCATTTTGCCTACCTTTTGGATCTTGACCCAGATCACAAAATATTCAACTATAGGAATGAAGAAGAGATTTGAATAAAAGAAATGTGAGTTGAGAAGCTATTAGAAAGGTTTTCTGCAGACATAGGAGAATCCATTTCCTGGATACTGAGCCCAATTCTCTCCTATTTTATTTCCTTGATGATATCCCACCTTTCCTTAAGGCTGTCCAAGGAGACCCATGCAAGCTTGGGGAAAAAATATGCGTTCTGAAGATAGACTGACAATATAATAGGAGTAACTCTTATAAAGAACACCTTCCTGTGAGTAAGCAGATACGGCATCTGCAAATGAAGTATTTAAATAGAAAGAGGTTGCATATTTTCCAATGATTTTTGATGTTTGTTTTAAGGCCTTGAAGAGTTAATTAGGTGCCAGGACCTAATCTTTGCTATGCCCTAGATCCTGCAAGGACTGAAGTTGCAAAGGCACTTAGAACCAGCACATAAACTGCTTCTAAATGATCAGAAACCTCCTGAGTTTTCCACTTGAGCTCACTGTATGCCTTTAAGCAATGGAGATTTAAAAGTCCTGAGATTATAGGACCATAAAAATACACATTTACATGTGGTCACATGCCAGGTTTAAGACTGGGAATGAACCACAAAGGGAATGCTTTATACAAGTACCAAAATACAAGTTCAATGAATGACACAGCAATTCTAAGAGGAACACGAGGAAAACACCAAAAGCAGAATCTCTTATGAGCCCTGCACGTCTGTTCTGGCGTTGTGAGGATGCATGTTGTCAGCCCCTGCTCTTTTCCATAAATTCCTCTGCAGCAATGTAAAATGCATCTAGTGAAACAGGTTTCTGTGGGAGAGAGACTTGGGAGTGCCCAAATTTCCTTCTTTTTTTTTTGAAGCAAAAATAAACAAAAAAAACCGGCCGGAAAAAAAAAAAAAGGTTCAAAACCGGGCAAGCCGTCCGCAAAAGCCAAAGAAAAAGAATTTTTTGCAACCCTTTGAACCCCAAACCCGGAATTAACCGGTGGCCAAAGAAAAATAAATTAATTGGGCCTAAAAAAGCCAACCCCAAACCCCGGTAAAATTCCCCTCCCCCCCCCTCCAAAAAAAAAAGGCAAACCTAACCTAAAAAAAAGAAAGCAACCTGGAAAACCAACTAACAATGGTTGAATAAAAAAAATTATCTTAGTTTAATAAACAAATTTGCAGTTAATTCAAAATGAAAAAAATATTTTAGTGCTCACTGTGGGCCAGGCTTTGCACTAGGTTGTGGATACGTGGTGAACAAAATATTTAAAGGTATAGACACATGAATAGGCAGTTATGATCAGTGTGAATAATGAACCTGGGGTTAATGCATGGGAGACTATTAAGAAGACTGGGATCATATCCACATGTGGGGACTTGACAAATATTTCTTGCAGAAATCTAAGCTAAGGCCTGAGGATATTGAGCACTTGGGAGTATATGAAGAATGTCAATATGATTACCACATAGACTGGTGAGAGATGAGTCACATAAAGTAGGCAAAAGCCAGACACCTAAGGTGACTGCCAATGTTAGGAGTTTGGGATCTTAGCTCAAGAGGCAGAGATGAAGGTGTTCTTCCTACCTTGATGGTATCAGGCTGATGGTGGAGAAACCTCTGCTTATCTTAATCAACCATCAACATGCATCCTTATGATAGCCCAGTGGGCCAAATGGAACCATTATGCCTCCATTAACCATGAATTATCAAGACCTTTTTCAAAATGTCTATTTTGTTTCTTTAAATTGTTTCTGCATGTAGGTTAATATATTTTTGGATAAAGTAATTAAACTTAACTCCGAGTAAAGAATAAAAGGAGGCTCATTTGTTCTGTTATATTGGCTTTGAGGGAATAATTTGATCTCTATCTTATCTTTACCTTCTAAGCTAATCTTTCCCTCAGTGTCTAAGAGAGCTATCTCAAAGGAAATCTACAAAAATATTTGTTGATTTAGACATATAAATGGCAGGGAAAATTTTCCAGCAATTCAGGTTCCCTTACCTCTCAGAAGCCCATTATCGAGGCCCCCAGTTTACAAAGGGTCAATTTCCTTCTCAACATGATTTTTTTTTTTTTTTTAGGAGCTACAGTTAATGTGCTCATTAAACATTAATGCATCAAATAAGCACAAACATCCTTTCTGACATAGAATTGTGGAATCTTAAGCATCAACAGGCATGGGTGTATTTTTGAGAAAAGAGAAGAAAGATGTTCCTCAGATCACCTGGCCCACATAGAAGAGACACTGGACGTGAGAGGGAACAAATCAGGATGCATGCTGGACCTTGTTAATTATGTGCTGTGTGACTCTGGGCTTTGTGGGATTAATTCAAATCAAAATAAATAATGCATGTAATGTGTTTAGCACACTGCCTGGCAGGTAATGGGCACTCAGTAAGGATTGGTGATTATTATGAGCTATGGAATACAGACCATGTGTTAAAGGAGTCAGTGGTAAAACCACAACTGCCTTGGATTGCTGTGGGTGGTGGGGATACAAGTTGCACAGGAAATGTCATGGTGGGGCAGAGAGAGGTGTCCATTTTCAGCTTGTCTCCAAGGTCAAATGGCATGACACAGAACACAGAGACCAGGGGAGAGAGAGAGAGAGAGAGAGAGAGAGAGAGCGTGCACATTTGACAGCTCCTATTATTTACATAAGGCAGACCCTACCTGACAACTGCAGAGAGGTTTTGGTATGAAGCCAGCTAAGCAGCAGTCCTTTATCTTGTTGCTTTCACCAGAATTGTTTCTTTCTAGGTGCTCCATCCGTTCCCAGAACATTTTATAAACTGCAAATGCTATACAAATGCAAAATATTACTATTACCATGTATTAACTAGTGAAGTGGTCCCTATAGATGTGGCATATTGGGCACAACCCAAGTTCCACCTTCCTTCCACACTCTTTCCCATTTTGAAGTACATATTTATGTTTACTGAGTGTTACTGGATCTGGAGACCAATCTTTTCCAATTTTTCCTATTTGTTCTTTGCCAATATCACAAATTTCATTAAAGCTATCCTGGGAGACCCAAGCAGTCAGTGGTGGGAAGAAAAAATGTAATTCTGAAGTCAAAATGTGAGATGTTGGAAAAACAGAATCTTATTACAGAAATTTAATTTAAATGCACCATGGGGAGGGGGGCTGAGTCATTGAATGCTAAAGTAAGTTCCATGTACATTTGATGACGATGATGCTGTCCAGTGGCTGATTACATGTCTGTGACCCTCATGTTTTTAATGAAGTCTTTGTGATGCTTCTTCAGTTTGCTCTTTTTATATTCATTTCTCATCTTTCATTCTTTAGTTGAATATTTTACATAAATGTGTTGGAAATAAAAATGCAAGGACGAGTCACCAGAATGGTGAAAATATAAAAAATGGAAGAGCCTGGTTGTTGGCAAGGATGTGGGGCATTGCTGGTACGACAATAAATTGTTACAACTCCTTAGAAAAATGCTTGGTTATAGCTACTAATGCTGAACATAACCTACCTCAGAGCTCAGTAAGTCTACTTTTAGGTATGTTCTCAAAAGAAATGCATGAAATAGTCACCAAAAGACATGTAGTAGAATGCTCAAATACTCTCAAACTAGAATTACCCAAATTCCCATCAGCTATAGAATGGATAAATAAATTGTGGCGTATTCACAAAACGGGGCACTCTGCAGTATTGAGAGTGACAGATCTAATCTTAATGACATCCATCAATATAGATAAGTCTTATAAACATAAATGTTAAATAGAAGCAGCCAGACACAAAAGATAAAACAGTGTATGTAAAGTATAAAAATAGGCACCACTTACCTGGGCTGTTAGAAGTCAGGGCAGCAGTTACCCTGGGAAGATGTGTGACCAGAAGAAAGCATGACTGGTGGCTTCTTGGATACAAGTCCTGTTCTGTTTATTAGTCTGGGTGATGATTACAGGTTGTGTTCAGAGTAAGTGTATTTTCAGTATATTATATTTCAGTAAAACGTTGTTAAAGGTTGGCAAGATAGGTTTATTATTTCTACCACCTTCATAGCTCTAGACACTGTTAATAATTTTTGTGTAACGAAGCTAGCTGGCTGAGCCAACCAGCTATAGACAATTCCTTCAGTACTTATATTTATATTTTCCAGACAGAATAGCACTTTAACATGACTATTTCAGGATGGTATAGTCAATATCTTCATCTAAGGCCGAAGTTAGAAATATCACCCACATAGGGCATTGCAAATAGTAACTGAGATCTTTCATATAGCCACAGTTCCCGGCTCTGACAGGCATCAGAATGGTGGCAATCCTGAACCCCTAATTCAGTTTGGAATTGAAAGAGTGAAGGAAGAATGAACAATTGCTGAACAACTGTTATGTGTCAGGCATTGCTCATAAATTCTTAAGTTGCTTTATAAGTCATCTTATTTAACCCCATAACAACTCTGTGGGGTAAAAATGATTTCTCTCATTGTCCAAATAAGGTGACTAAGGCTCAGAGAGCCAGGTGGGTAATGCCACAGAGGAGTAGGGGACACAGTGATATTTGAATACAGGCCTGCTTACTTCCAAAGTTTATTCCACCAGAGCATACTACCTCACAATTAGGTAGAAAATGACTAAGTTGTAACTTTAATTTCTCTAAACATAGCGGTTTCCTTCTGAGGTAGGAATCATCTGCTCAGCTGGTTTCAGAGTTCCATTTTCCTTGTTGAGTTGACTTAGCGGTAAAATAATTTTTGAATAAAGTGGGCAGAGGGATCTGGAGAATAGCAGGGAAGTCTCAAAGGACCATGTGATTTGGGTTCTCACTGTGAGGGTTGTTATGCTATGCAGTAATTGCGTATTGAATAAATAATTCCAATTTCCATGGAGTGGGCTGTTTGGATCCTCCAACTTTTAATACTATTGACTTATTTCATATGGTTTATCAGTTTAACAACTAAAACATACTTTCTTCTTGTTCAAGAGTTTCCCAAGGGTATAATGGAAAAAATAGTAGATGCAAATTTGTTAATATCCACTTTCACCTCTGCCGAAAGAAAAATAATAAAAAGTCCAGGTACTGGCCAAAAACAACTTTCACTAAAATAAGTCCAGAAGCCCAGCTCTGGTCTTTGCAACCGAGATATGATGTGGTCTGCCTTCTTTGTAAATTAGAACTCTGCCAACATCCGTTGGCCTGATGCCTCTAAGCTGCATAGAGAAAGGCATGGGAAGGAGACGTGGCAAATGAACCAATCTATGTGGTTCCAAGCATCATCCTAGACACCTGCAGGTTAGATAACATTGCTCTTAATTTAGAAAGAGAAAATTGAAGTCAAGAGACTTGCTTAATGCCACAAAAATATTAATTAGGAGAATCAAAGTGTAGGTCTATCAGATGGATTGGCAAACTTTTTCTGTAAAGGGCTTATCTAGTAAATATTTCAGCTTTATGGGACATACAGTCTTTGTCGCAGCTACTCAGCTGTACTGCTGTAGCATGAAGCAGTCATAAACAACACATGAGCAAGTAGGTATATTCCAATACAATTTATTTATGGACATTGAGATATAAATTTCATAAAATATCCATGTATCTCGAACTATTATATAGTTTTTGAATTTTTTCAATTACTTGAAAATATAAAGACCATTTTTAGCTTGCAGGTATACACAAACAGGTGGTGAGCCAAATTTGGTCCATAGGCCACAGTTAACTGACCCCTTGCCTCATCTGATTCCAAAGCAAATGCAAGTCGTTTCGACATAGCAGTTGTTTTATCTATCCTTGGAATCAAAACCTCCATGCCAAGCAAGACTTGGCTTCATGCTCAACATGCTTTGACTGTTGAAATCTTTGGCACGTGTGGAAGGATGGTGAGAGTGTGTGTGTGTGTGTGTGTGTGTGTGTGTGTGTGAGAGAGAGAGAGAGAGAGAGACAGAGAGCACGTGTGCGCGTGCGGAGGCACAATGAACAGATAACAAAAGGCATTAACTCAGTTTTCTCTTATACCAACTGACAGATTATTGGCCTTGTTATTTCAAAACTTAGAATGTCTTACTACCTGTCTTTTAAAATGGAAGGGAATTAAAATAACATGAACATCAGGATTTATTGTATTGTGATGAGTTGAGAAAATCTGCCAACTGCTTGACCTCTGGTAGATGTAATTCAAAGGTTGTCTAACTTGGAATACTGTGAATATTGACTTGGGTTATGAATGGTCACAGGATGATTTGCAGATGTTGTCTACTGAGGTTTGTAGATAGTATCTGCTGACGTCCTCCATGTTATCTGCTGCTTCATTAGGTTTTGGGGATGTCAATTTATGAATCCAGGAAGCACAGCTGTGTTTATAGCTAAATCAGGAGGAATCTTGGCACAGATTCATCCAGGGCAGGAAGGTCCCATTGGAGAACCTCGCATGAAGACAGGAGAGAAATGATTGACACCATGAAATATTAAACTGGAGGGAATCCTTAGAAATGTTAAACTGGAAGGAATCCTTAGGCAAACCCGACTCATGAGAAAATAGACACCCAGATGTTAGCTGCTTAGGGCCGAAGTCAAGGCTGGTCTTTGTACAAATATTAATTTTTTTTCTCTCTATCTAGTATCAGGCCTGTTTAAGATTGCTAAAAGGCTGTAACTTGGTTTCCCCACATAGAATTCAAAATAACAATATCAAGCCATGAAATAAGTGAAGGAAGTCCAAAAGAGGTCTAATTTCCCACAGTATGACTATTTCTGATACTTTACAAAATAATAAAAATCAAATTCAAAGAATGAACTTTTTGCTCCTAATTTGTGAGTGCTTTAAGGAAGTGGATGATTTTCCCAGCCCTTCCCAAAAGCATCTAGATTAATTTTTGGTGACATTGTTAGGGAACTCCCAATAAATCTTGTGGGCCCATGGAAACCATGTGTAAGTCTCTAACATATTATGTAGATCACGGAAGTCCTATCATGTGAAAATGTTCTGTTCCAAAAGTTCCTTGGAACTTTGGATGCATTTTTCCTGCAGAACAATGTTCCAAGGGACGGTTATCTTCCCAAGCCATTATAAAAGCCTATTGGATTCCCCAAGTGGCTGAGTTGGAATGAAAGGGCTGAGAGGCTGCGGAGGCCCAAACTTCCAACCCTTTGCGAGACAGCTCGATGGATTGGGAAACTGGTAGAGGCTCTGCCATATCCTGTCCTTCTCCTTTTGGGAGGACTTGGCAGTCCTTGAGTGGTGAGAGGGAGGAGGGCCTGTGGGAGTGGGGGCTTGGTGGGGAAGCTAAGGTTCCCTTTGGAAACAACGGAGGAAGGCTCCATGTTAAAGGGGAAAGGAGGAGACAGGAAACCTCCATTAAATTGTTTATAAGTTGAATTGTTTCTAAGGCCGGAACTGACAACTGTGTTTTTACAAAGTAAAAAAGGATGCAATGAGTTCCACAGCCTTCATTTAGGCATATACAATGCTTAAGAAGATCAGAGTGCAATTTTCTTTGGATAGGTAATTTTCAAAAAATTGAGTGTTGGGACAGCTTTTAAATTCTTCCAATTTGAAGATTATTGAAGGTTATTGCCGATGTTATTTGAACAGGATTATAATATTCATGGACTGTGAAACAGTTCAAATCACTGCCTAAGCAAGCAATTATTTTGTTTTTGCTTCTCTAGTTAGACAAGGGAAAATGTTTTGCATACTATCAGCTGGGATTTTATTGTTTTTCATGTTAGGACAAAAGTTCTTTGAGAGGTGGGGTCTTGTTTGAGGAAATGTCAAGCTGTCCAGTTTAGATTTATTGGTGATTGTGGCAGGTGCCAAATGTTTTAAGAAGTTGGTGTATGCAGTTTTTCACTCTCTCCTGGAAGATTTTTCTGGAATCAGGATATGTTCTCTGCAGGAAGAGAGCAAATAAGTTATATTCAAAACAGTGTATGACAGAAAAACTTAAAGAAGGCTTGTAGTGGATGGATTTACATCATCTGAAAGCTATTTTATGCACAAAGTTCCAAAGCTAGGCAAGCCAGCTAAACAAAGAACTTTCATTTAAGTCACAGGCTTATGGTATATGCTGTCTGGGTGGGCTAAAGAGATATGATTTACAGGGTATCATAAGTCTTGCTGGCTCTAAAATATTTTGCCTTCCAATGTCCAGAAATTCCCATCTTTGGCACAGTTTTCAGAGAAGCACTGACTTAGCTCAACTTTCCCACTAAGTACCCCCATAAGCAGGTCAAAGTCAGTGTGAACCTTATGGCTGGGAATGCTTTGGAGGCTTATGTTTTATCTTAAAAATTGCTGGGGATTTTACATCCTTTCCATAACATATTCATGTCTTATTTAATTTAAAAATGTCAGCCATCCTCAAATCTATGAGTAAAATCGATGTTCCAGGAAGATGGGCCATGTTTATCCTGCAGCCCTGAGCACTTCTCCAGACACTGTCTTGTCTCCTCAGAAGGAGCAGATTCCTATTTTGAGAAACAAGGACTTCAGTCTTTGTCCAAGTGGTGGTCCAGCCATTGTCCTTTGAAATATACAAATCCTCCCTTGGAACAGTGACATATAGTTCATTTTTACATTAGGAGGAGGTAATTTGTTAGAGGAGTTCATGGTCATTTTGGAAAATAGTACTCAGGTCACTGAGGGATTAAGAACTAGAAATCTTTGCTGATAAAAAAGGTGAGGCTTGAAAATATACAGTATTATTCTGGGAGGGTAACCTTGGGTAGAGATGTGGAGAATCAGAGATGGGGAGAGGGGGAGGAATGCAGTGGAGCAGAGGGAGAAGCAGAAGAGAAGACAAAGAATGGAAGTGTAAGTGGCAAATTTTGCCTGAGTTTTTCTTAATTGCTTTCCATTCTTCCAAATCTATCTCCAGTCTTAATTCCACTCCTCAGCTCCAACTCTAACACCTCTGTTCCAATGGCAGCACCTCTACTTGGAGACTTAAGTCAACACATCTAAGATACTAGGTCACTGGTAAGTGACCCCGCCCGCTCCTTCCTCCTGCTGCCTTTCAGGCTACTTCTTTCTGTTCCACTCTGGCTTATCCCTGACACCACTGAATATCTGCCCCATTGCTCCAGCCAGAGCCTGGAAAGTCCTCATTCTTTTCTTTCTTCTCAACCTCCGATGCACACATCCAGTTGATCACAAAGTCTAACCACGTAACCATGGAAACGATCTTCATTATTTGGAAAAATTACTTTTCCTGCAGGAAACATTCAAAGAGCTGAGTGGCAGACAGTTTAATAAAGAGCCCACTTACAAAATAGGGTTGACAAAGCTGAGAAAGAATAATAAAAGACCGAAGGACTACTGTGAAATGCTAACACCATAGTAAATAAGAGGGAAAAGGGAAGCCATGGAATTCCTAAAAGTACCTTCTATGTGAGCTTGGAGCTATGCAAGAAGGGCCACCCAATGAGAGCTGAAACAGTATAATGCAGCCACTGCCAGAACTGAGGTGATACAAGAGAGGTGCAGGGGCAAAAATAGCCCTGACTGCCCTCCCGCCCATCTTTGCCTCCAGTCAGCAAAGATTAGCCAAAAATTGGTGAGTAAAGGAGTTTAGTGCTGTAGGTCACAGAAGTCAGGCTCCTGGGCACAGAAAGGGAAGAGATGGGAGTAAAAGGGGCCTGGTGGGATAAGCAGCAAGTGGAGAGTAACCAGCTCAAATTCATCTCCTTGCTTTGATTATTGAAAATTCAGCCTCAGTTTAAGACCATTATCTCTTTCTTGGATAGCAGGAAAAAAATCTTCCCAATTGTTCTAATTGTCCCATTTGTGATCTCACTGCATTTTAAAAACCAACATTTTAAAACAATTTTAATGCTGACAGATGGTGCTCGTGTGTAAGATATATATATCCCTGGGGTGGGGTGGTTACCCACGGCTAGCATAATGCCCTATGGCTGTGGCTCCTTTCCTATGTGTTTCCACTCAAGAGACCACATGGGACTTCATGTAGAACTGATATTACATGGTGATTGTGGAATTATCTGTATTTCATTAAGAGAAATCACTTGTAAACTCTGTGTTTAAAAAATTATTAAAAGCATATTCCTGGCACTTGGTAATATTCATAGTGTGTGCTCAATAGATATGTGATGAGTGTTACTTGTGACACACACACACAATGATGGATCTTTACACATCAGTATTTTGAATACAATGAAACCTCCACAATCAAACCTGCAGTTATAAAATTAATTTCTATGAATCTGGTCTTATCATGATGATACTTACACAAGCTGGTAGCTTCCCATTGTTAAGAAGTTACTAATATGATGGAAGAGATCTTTTTTACTGACCTAACCTCTCAGCCTCATTCTGATCTCAGAGGTCTCTTCTTCCACCTCTTCTGACACCATCTGTTCCCCATCCATACCGAGCACCTTATCAGTCCTGGAAGAATACACTAAGAACAACGATCTCTGTGCCTTAGGCACTTTCCCTTGACATTTAACATTTTTATACATACTGGCCCAAATTCCAGCCTACTTTACTCAAGGGCCTCTCTGACCACTAGAGCCCACTCTTCCCAGGCATGAGGAAGACGTGAAGTATTAGAGAGTTAATAGCCCCTAGAAGTGACCCTCGTCAACAACTTTCAAGAATGGGTATATAAATACTGCACTGCAATCCATCATGACACCTATTACAAAGTGGAAATCAACAATTATTTATCATGTGAATGAATAAACAAATGAGTGAATGAATGATTGAGAGTGAATGAGTGAATACATGAGTTAATAGTTTTGTTTGTCCTGTTTAGTACTAGGACCTGAGAAAGAATAAAATATTCCTTTTCCAGTATATATTTTCTGGAAGTTTCTGGAAGTTTCCCTATAAAGTTTCTCAGTAAACTTCTCTGTATCTGTGAGAAACGTGTGAATCAAGTTAATAGGAGACATATCATTCTGCATTATTTTTCAGAAGTTTCTCTCATGTTCTCTTGCACTCACTCATCCAGTTGATAAGAGCAAATAACCTACTGTGTGTGATTCAGATGCACACACGCATCCGCTCCCTTTGAAGTGTCAATTCTGGAACTCTGTTGAGGCCTTCATCTGCCATGGGAGGCAGTTAGTACATTGCCCAGTTAAACATCCATCCAGGATTTCATAGGGACTTGAGAATCATTGTTTTTGGCTAGAATCCTGGGTTTGAGGTTTCTTCATGTAAGACTATGAAAAAGGATTCGGAAATGTTGTCTCTAATCCCAAAGTATGTATTTGGGAGGCTGCCTTTGCCATTACCTACTTAATAATTCAGGCTCCTGGGGTCATTTTACCCAAGTGCGTTCGTTTTGTTGGTAGAGTCAAAAGGAACTGATGAATCATGAAACAGAGTACCTGGGTTCTAATGCTGGTTTTAGTAGGCAAGCTATTTACCACTTGCTGCCCATTTTCTTTATCCTAAAATGAGATGGTTGGAATTGACAATCTCTACATCCCTGCCTAAATCTGAAATTCTGAGTGGCATTCTGAATTCTACTCTGCCACCAACAGTGTATACTCAGAGCTTTGCCTATTACTCATGAGAATGTCAATGTCTGGGTAAATAGATATTTTGGGGTCAGCTTTAAAAAACCCAGAAGTACGTATTGCATGTTGATCTTGGCATGTGGACAAGCCCGAGCAGGGCCATGTCAAGCATTTCACTACGAGAGCTGCTGGAATGAAGGGCCAAGAGAGGCAGTCTGGGTGAGCTGCTTAGAATGAAGAGGACCAGTCCAAGTCCCGTGGCACAGACGACCCTACAGAAGAAGAGGAGAGGGGAGGCCCAGAAGTGGATCTAGGTATGATAAAAAAAATCATTAGTGTCCATGTTGGAAATGGCTTATGACACTGTCTCAAAGCCACATTCTCAGACAATCGGGAAAGCTGTAAATAGATCCACACAGTTGTCCAAGCATAGCAGAATAAAATAAGGAAAGCCAAATTAAATAGCCTCAACCAAAGTTTTGGGTGAAATTGCTGAGTGTTGCTCATGCCTTCGGAATGGCAAGCTCTGTTCAGAACACTCAAAACAGTGACCTTTGGAGGCAGCTATAGGCCGTAGGCTGGCTCTACCTTCCCTCTAAGAGCCAGCTTAGCATAGAGAAACCAGAGGCAAAGACACTTTCAAAGGTGTGGCTTCACAATTTGGGGGACTTGTAGCATTGCTTCATTGTTACTCCAGTAAAAAAAAAATTAAAAAGCATGTTAGGCTTCTAATACCACATGACAGAATTATAATAACAGTGGAATTTCAATTTTTTTTAATTTTAACATAATTTCAAACCTACCAAAAAGTTGCAAAACTGTGCACAAATTACTATATATCTTTCACATTCACCTTCAGAGTTTTACCAATCTGCTCTCCCTCCCTCTGTCCTTTCCTCTTTCCTTCCTTCCTTCCTTCCTTCCTTCTTTCCTTCCTTCCTTCTTTCCTTGCTTGCTTCCTCCCTCTCTCCTTTCTTTTCTTCTTTCTTTTATATATATATATATATATATGTAATTTCTCAAGAAATGTTTGAGGATAAGTTACAAACATGATGCCTCTTTACCCTTAAATATTTCAGTGCTTATTTCCTAAAAACATGGACACTCTCTTATATAATATAATCATATTAACATTGTCAAAATCAGGAATTAACATTGATATAGTACTTTTATCTAGTTTATAGATCTCATTTACTTCCCTGATTGTCTCAGTAATGTTCTTTATACCAAAAGAAAATCTTGGATCGCATGTTGCATTCAGTTAACATGTCTTTCGTCTTTGTCTTTCATGATATTTTTGATGAATACAAGCCAGTTATCTTGTGGAATGTCCTTCGGTTTGGGTCTGTCTGATGCTGTGGAATTTCCTTTTAACTTTATGCACCGCCTCCTGAAGTACAAATGCCCAGCTGGGATGTGACTGGCTGCAGGAAACAGCTTCTACAGCCCAGCAGTCTAGAGCTCTAGCAAACTCCCCTTTGCCCTGTCTTGGGGGTTTCCTCCTCATCCTCCTCAAACATGGTTTCAACCTCTGCAAGGGTTGTGGAAAAATCAGATACTTTACTCACTGGAAGTTGGATTTACATTGTTGTACACATAAATACTATTAGATGTGCAAAAGAATTCTTTGATTCTATCAGAGTTAAACTAAAGGACATTAAATACCTATTAAAAGCAGGTATTCATGATGTATAACATAGCTTGGCTGGGAAAATAAACTTTGAGTTCTAAACAAATTTATGTACAAATTAATTTCTGGAGTTTAGTGGGCTCTTTGCAGGTGGTTTCTATTTGTTTTACAGTTATGTGTTATGAGTACATCTTGGTGTCTACTTGGATGGGTTTCATTATTTAGACCCCAAATATCTTTACTCTAAAGTAGTTTGCCCTGTAAGTTGGTCTTATGGCATGAAATCTGGAAATAAAAATGTTGCAAATTTCCAGTGAATCTAAACATGATTTATCAGACTCACTGACCCTCACATTTCATTGTCAAATGAAAGAGGATGGGAGAAGATGGGGTGGTGTGGAACGAGAGAATTCCTCAAAGTGTTTCATCTGTGTCTTTACAGACAATTGAGGGTGTTCTCAAGGACCAGACATTTCTAGACAAACCTGCAAGTCAGCTGAGGAATTCTCTGGATGAGAGTCATGGAATCAGACTCCTGGGAGTGCAGAAATTATTATAACTTGCAGTTGAATCTGAAAATGAACCTCAGTAAGTTAATCTAGGTAGAAGGGGCATCTCAAACTTTAACCAGTAGTAAGAAGCCAGCATATATAAATACTTGAATGAATAACTTAATACTTAGGGCACAATTAAATAGTAATTAAATCAGTTCTTGGAACATAGTTCCAATTATCAGGTCTTTGGAATAATGGGAAATTTGTACAGTTACGTCTCTGTATAGTGTAAAGAACAACCTCATGTTTTACAAATCACTGTTGATTACTGATATACCTCCTTTTTAATCAATCAGGCAATTTTTATTTAGATGTAGTGTAAAGAATACTGTTCTAGAAACCAAAAGAATGACATCCTACTCTTTAATCACTTATGAGGAACTGGGCATGAACTGTGTAATAGACACTACGTAGACCCTAGGGATAGAAAGAGAAGTAAAAAAATTGTCCCTATGCTCAAGGTGCAAAAACTATAAGAGAAGAAAAGATTAATTTAAAAAGAGATAAGTTCTTTTAAGTGCAACACGCAGCATTAAACATTGAAGGAAATACAGAGAATCCTAGAGGTAGAGATGAACAACAGCTAACTCAGCTGAAATTGGTATGAAGAAGACTATTTGTGAGAAGAAGTTATAATTGAGCTGCGTTTACAGAATGGGTAGAAATCAGGCAAGTGATTGAGGTAGGGAAGGGCAACGTGCAGAAGCAATAGCACATTTAGCACTTACCGGTAGGCTGCGGGCTGGAACTTTGGGAGACTGTATGCTATTCAATACAGATGGAGGTAGGGGAGAAGCAGGAGATGACGCTAGAAACGTAGGCGAGGGAAGATCATGGAGAACCTTGTAGGTCACATAAGGATCTGGGAATGCCATCTTAAGGTCACTCAGCATCATAAAAGGGACTTCAACAAAAAAATCAGAGTTGTTAAATAGAAAGAGACAGAAATGGAGGGAGGCAAGCACAGCAGCTAGGGCACTTCTGTAACAGCACATTGAGCAGTAATGACGACCTAAACTAATGGCCCTTGAATGGAGAAAATAGTATGGATTAGAAGGGTTTTTCAAAGATGGAGGCATTAAGACTTGGTGACTGATGGGATGTGAGGTTTATGAAGGAGTACCAATTAAAGATAACTCTAAAATTTCAGCCTTCGGTGACTAGGGGGGTGGAATTACTGTTCATTAAAATAGGGAATGTACTAGTGGTTTGGGGGATAAAAAAAGATGATGCATTCAGATTTCTGCACATGTGGAGTTTGTTGTACCTGAGGAACACCCAAATGATGATATTCCATAAGAAGTTGGAGGTTGAGTTATGGATCGTTGAAATAACTAAAGTTGAAGATAAGGCATTTGGAAGCTTTTGATACAAATAAAATGAATGGGAAAAGATAAGCCCAGGAAAATGTGTAGAGTGAGACAAGAAGACAGAGAGTAAGCATTTCAAGGGTGGGATTAGGAAGAGGATTCTGCAGAGGAGAGACAGAATGAGGAAGAGAGGCAGGAGGAAAACCAGGAGTGAGGGAAGATGATGGAGGAGCAAGTGGTTAAGGGTGTTATGTATTCAGAGACTTTCTTATGATAAGGACGAAACCGGTTGTATTATAAGATTTGCCAATGGCAGGTCACAGGTATCCTTAGAGAGAGACTTTTCTGTGGTTTGGTGAGGGAGCAAGCTTAACAACAGAGTTAAGGAGACAGAGTAGAGATAAAACAATCCAGAAGCTTGTTGGAGAGAAGACATAAAAGACAGTCACTTAAAAGAGGACATAGGTTCTAGATTGTGGAGGGGTAAGAGGGAAATAAGAATTTACTTCTGTGCTGGAATAATAGAGCCAGTAGAGAGAGACTAGTAGATGTTTTAGGAGAGAAAGATTCAAAGATTCTATGTCCAGTGACGCTATTATAGGATCTTGGGCAAATAAATCTCTTTGCTTCCTTGAGTTGCAATTTCTAATTTCCTTTCTGGTTCTAAAAGAGCTGTGATTCTGGTGCCCGCTAAATTCAGAGGAGTGTACCAGCAAATGGTGCTGTGCCCATGCACCTGGCAGGCAAACAGTGAAAAAAAAAATAAAGGAAAATACATGAGGGCTGGAATTGAATACATGTGCATGGAGTATACATGGACAGAACATGTGATTTAAGAAGCACATTTTGAGAAATATTACTTTATTTAGAGAAAATATCATAGGTTTGCTATATATTTCCGAAGATTTTGTTCACAGAAGTTCAAGGTCTCCAGCAACTCTATATTTTAAGAAATGTGACCCTTGAATCTTCATTCCACCCAACTGCATTCACCTGAGGACACTGCCTTCTTTTGTAGGCCCGTCTCAAAGTCCTCTGGGATTTTGTATTTTTGCCTTACTATGTCAACATCTCCTTTCTTCTCTTTATAAAACCTAGCGGTTCTCATAGGAAAATTCTGCTATAGATTATTAAAGAGTGATCTTGATAGAAACTGGAGTAGGTGGTGTATATGCCAATAGTGTTCCAGCATGCGTGGACCCTGGGGGTCTTCCATTGTGGTCAGAGGAGGCATGAGATTTGTTCCATATTATTACCTTTCCATTTTGAATCTACTTCAGGCTGCATGGAATAATGTTCGAAATCAATTTCAAGTCCTCTCAGGAAGAATGAGTAACAATTAGGTCGTATCGTCTAATATCTATCATGAAGCAACTGGCAACATTACTAGTTTCTTATGATTCTTCCAGAGATATTCTGGAAACATATCCTATTACCATCATATACATATTAACACATATACATACACACACACACATACACACACACATATACACACACATATTCATACATACACACATATATGTATGCATATATAGGTATACATACATATACACTTTTCATTTTTCTCACCCTAATGGTGCCACATTATGTATAAAATTCTTTTCCTCTTTTTCCTCTACATTTTGGTGATTTGTTCCATGTCAGTACAGGTAGATTGCCTCATTCTTAATGATTGCACATTATTTGTAATTTATTTAGCTGGTTTCTTACTGATGGATCAGATGGATTAGATTGGTTCCGGTATTTTATTATTATAGCCAATTCTGTTATACCTCATTTTGGACATGTGCAAGTATATCTGTAGAATAAATATCTAGAAATGCTATTGCTGGGTCAAAGGGTATGTGAAATTTTAATGTGGAAATATTTGCACAGATTTGAAAATGGTTAGTATAAAGGGAGATTGTTTTGGGCCAAATGTATCACTAGGGACAGTAGGATGTGTTTTGCTAGAAGCAGACTTGTGGCCACACATCTGTGTGCTTTAGTTTGGTGAAACAAAGGGGTGAATTAGGACAAAAGTACAACGCAACATCACTCTTCTGGAGCTAGCGATGGGCCATTGTGTGGCAAGTGTTCCTGAAGATCTGTCCCTAGCCACTGATTTGGTCTATAATTTTTACCTGAACTTTGTATGCCAAATGCCTGGGGAAAGCTCAGCATTTTCCAATCAAGAGGGGAGTCTTCATCATCTCTTACCCTAGAAGCTTCTGGTCCCAGGCAAGTGGCTCTGAAAGCCAGGTCCCGAATTAAGCTATAAAGTAGGAACTTCAGGATGAAGAAGCAAGCTATGAGACTAGTTAAGAAGCATATCGAAGTCAGAGCAGTAACAATGAAAGCAATTCTATATTCAGATAAGAGCCTGGTATCTCTGCAGCTCCATTCTCCCACCTCCTATCCCACAACATCAAAGAGATGGGATAGACAATGCAAGAACTGGGTGTTATAAAAACAAGAAGCTTTTTTGTTTAAGGTGTTCCACTCCTTGCAATCAACTTCCTTTGGAGCCTCAAATCATATTTCCGGGGCCAGAGTCCCCAAACACCAGGTGATGTTCCCACATGGAATGAGGTATTTGTTTCACCAGAGAAGATAAGTAAAACTGAGACACCACTTCTGGTAGCCAGGTACCCCCTTTTCTAATCTCCTGCACTGTAATACATGAAGCATTTTCCCATGTGCTAGCATGGGAAAGGTCGAGGAGGAAATGGGGCTGGAGGAGAATGTTTGCATTACCCAGAGAAGACATAATAAAGTAGAGTGAAGAAAGAGCTATGGCCTCCCATTCACCTATGTTTATTCCTTTATCAAAGAACACTGAAGGTGGACCTCTCTTCCTGGTCTAGTGTTTCTGGAGTTTAGGAAGTACAGTGTATAGCAGTTAAGTCAGAGAGTCATGATTCTACATCCAGCTCTCTTATTCTCTGAGTGACCATAGACTTAACCCAGTGAGGCTCAGAGTCTACATTTATAAAACGGCAGTGATAACAGTACACTTACCTCAAAGATAATATAGGTAGAGATGACACACTGCCTGGTCAATAACTGTTAGCTCTTATTATTAATATAAATCCCACAGAGTCAGTTGTATTGCAACTAAGTTTGCATCGAAGCCAATTCCTTATCATTGCAACTTGATTTGCACCAAAGTCCATCCCTGGGGGAGTGTCATCTCTTTGGTTTATCCTCTTGGATCATGTGTGGCTTCTGTATGTGCAGGCATGGCTCAGGTAATTGCATGGCAAGAAAATGCAATGCAATTGTATGACATAGCTGTAAGTTAGGCTAGTGGTTTTTAAAGTCTGCTCCTTGGACCAGAAACATCAGTATCACCTGGGAACTTGTTAGGGCACACTGCAAACCTAATAAAGCAAAATCTACCCTATTGCTTGAGGCCCCAGGCGATATTGACACATGCTAAAGTGTGAAAACCACTTATTTAGACTCTGGGTTGCCATTGAACTTCCCTACTTCACACAGGAAGAGCTGGAGTGAAAAAAGAAATCCAAGATGGCATGCTCATAGCCCATGGCCAAATTTGGGTGAATGGTTTGACAGTCTTGTCTGTTCTTGAATATTCTTGGCTGGAAACAGTCTGTCAAGCTGCAGCTATTTCTTTTCCTCTTTCTCTCCCTGCTTCTCTCCCACAAGACACAAGATAGTTCTTGCCCCAGCATCTCAGATTACCATTTCTTCCTCAAAGCCAATTAAAGGTCTCTAATCCCTCCTGTGTTTACCTAAAGGATGAATTTGATCAGAAAGGATGAATGGGAAGGGCAAAATCCTAGAAGGGCTTGGGAAAGGAAGTTTCTGCTCAAGTGGTGGGAACACACCCTTTCTCACTAAGCTTATTATGAACTGGTGCATTTTTTGAATTACAATTCTCCATCCAACCGGCCTCTTTTATTTAAAGCCCTGGTTTGTGTTTTCAAAGGCAGCCTCTGACTTTACCCTTAGTATTAATACTTTTGAGATTTTTTCCCTAAGTACATCTCAGGGACTCTCCCCACCTCTTGTAATAGTTTGAATCATATAAAATATCCATTCTTATAGGTGAAAAGCAGGTGAATATTAGCAATTTCTTATGATTCAACTTAACATACGCACTCAAGGTCACTTATCTGGGACCCATCATTCTGCCTTACTCACAATTGAAGACAGATTATTTTTAAGGACTTCCAGGCTCAACAAATCATCTCCTTTGTGAGACCACCTAGAGTTTGCCATTTCCTGGCTAGAGCTTCTGTACAAGTAACTTAACCTCCCAAGTCTTACTTTCTTCATCTTTAAAGTGGGGATGCTATTACCTTCCTTGAAGGCTGATGTAGGATTAAGTGAGAAATCATGCATAGAGTGTTTGTTGTGGTGCCTGAATTCTGATTGGTAGTTTTGGCATCCTACTTTAGTGAGGCTGGAAGTAACACTCTTGAAACTCATATCTCTGCCTCTTCTCCTGTCCTACGTATCTACTGATGGTCAGCCTCCAAGTTATAATTAATACTCATCTAGAAATAAGGGGTCTGAACATTTTTAAGGCCCTTAAATAGTATGTATTGTTATGAGATGGTAGGAGTAAAATATTTTTCTGCCTTAACCACCCATTATTCTTCATTTCTCAGAAATGTCAGATTAATTTACTTATGTGTTTTGGAATCTTCTAAGGAGAAGAGAAAGCAACTCAGTAAATGAATACGAAGCGTTCCAGCCTCATTATTAACTAGATTGTGCAAACTCAGAGAATCAGCTCAACCTCTGAGTATCTCTATTTTCCTGTTCTGTATGTGAGGATTGCATATATGCCTAAGTACATGTCAGTGAGGATGGAGGTGATAAAGCTAGTGCTTCACGAAGGTGCTTTGAGCTTTTGAAGGCAAAGATGTTATACAGATACAAGGCGTTATTACATTATGTAAGGATTATCATTATTCTTGACAATAGTCAAGACACCAGCAAAACCTATTTTCTATTACAGTTGAAAAGCATAATGAGGAAGGAAAATGTGTTTTTTGTTTGCTTATTTGTTTTGCTGTAGAACTGTCATCACCCCAGAAATGTTTTACAGAGTGTAAGAGGAGTAGTTTCAATGGCCTTTAAGAGCAAGGTTAAGAGATACCTGCATTTCATGCTTCCTTTACTACACAGTGGTAAAGAGTCCTGATGGATTTTCTTTCTGGCTAATTACTAGATGTTAAAAAAGGTGAGTGGGAACATGATATTCTGTAAGTCAGACTGTTGACAAGAGACCCAGGGAATTTTCAAAGACAGGTGTTGATTGGAAATTTGCATGTGTTCCCAGCCAGTCTTTTTTATGGAGCCACCCTATGCTTGGAAGTAAACAAGGGAAAGTATAAAAGAATGTTGAATTACATTCCCATCAATAAAATGGCTTGCTCTGTGCTTGTAAAATGTTCTGTGGCTTATTCGTAAACTAAGAGTTGAATAATGACAGGTGTGTGGTACCATGCGTGAGTAATGAATTGAGAAGCCTTATTTTCCTTGATGTGAAGCTTTTTATGTTTGTAGAGAGATGGAAAAAGTGATATGTAAATGGGAGAACTAGAATCTGGGAGCCTCTATTTTTTTCTTAAGGTAAAGTGCTTGCAGCTTTTTGTTTAATATCAAACTATGCAGATAAACCCATGTACACAGAGGAATCATATACAACTGGCAAATAAAAAATATTCGATGACTCAGGTTCTTTGTCACATTTTGCCACCCACCAGGAAGGAATCATCAGGCTTCGCTGAGTACGAATGAGTATTTTGAATATCTTCCGTCCTTAAAAACTTTCCAGCCATCACCATGGATGCCTCACTTATGGGCAGATATCCAGTCACTCTGTGGACATTTTTTGTTCTTCCTTAATGAGCAAAACATTGCAAGTGTGGCCTAGTCTTTCTCCATTCTCCTTCTCCTTCACTGTTCTTTACTATGATTGCATGCTTGCATATCTATTCTAGTTCTTTTATTTCTTCTGGTGATTACTAACAGCTGCCTTGGAAGTGAATTGTTAAGCAAATGAAAAGTGAATTAATACTCATACTAGCTAACCCCAAAGTAGGTCAAAATGGAAAAATTCCAGTTACACCATTTGATCCTAACAAGATTGTAATTAAGGATTTTTTTCTGATATTTTAAATTTGGCAAATGCCAGCTTTCTTGTATAAGTCTAAATAGATCGTGGTTTCCATAGAAGCAATTTGGCATCAGGTACACGTATATTTTTGAAACATTCTGTGGCATTTTAGATTGATTAGAGACATAGAAACTGAATGTTGAAGGGTGATCTAGTGGACCCTGCTCTAGAATTGCCTCTTGTACTTCGAAATACTCCACAGCTGGAAGAGTTATGTGACCAGAGCAAAAAGCTTGAGTTAGTACGAGTATTTCAGATGTCAACAGAGGAACTTGAGCTGGGAGCTGTTGCTTCTACCATTACTAATGTCTAGCTAATGATGCCTTTGTCTCCTAGGTTGGGATGCCGTTTTTTACAAACGCATCTAAGACAGAAGAACTAGTTATGCAGACTTTGGAATCATGCTAATTTATAGGAGGGCGCTAGTCCAAATCAACTTTTCTTCTCTCCATGCTGGTTTGAACTGTTTTATTTTGAAGGGGACAAAGTTTTACCACCCTGAAGCTGCCTTTTGGGATATTGATTTTAAGCTGTTTGTTAAGAAACAAAAGACTCCAAAACTTTAACTCTGTTCCTTCCTGCCTAAGAGATTTAGATGGAAAAGTCTGCTCCAGGAAGGGAAACAGGATGTTCTCCTTAGCCTAATTTGAATTAAGTGTGGTAAAAAAAACAAAAAAACAAAACAGAGCTTCAGGCAGGGTCCTGTTAGGTAGATACCCCGTGTCCCCTTGTTTCTGAGTTGCCTAGCAAGAATTCGCCTGCCGTGTGTGTTCCACTCTTTCTCCACTATCTGTAAATCTCCTATTCCTACTTCTGCAGTCTAAGATCTTGTCCCCTCACCCCTTTTCTCCTTTGTCCAAAACTTCATATATACCCAGTGTTGCCTCACTGCCTTTGGCATTTTCATGCTTATGTAAATTCTCCGTGTGCTTGTATTAAAACTTGATTTTCTCCTGTTAATCTGTTTCTGTTAATTTGATTTTTAGCCCGGTTAGAAGAACTTAGGAAGTGGGAGAAAAAAATATTACTTTTTAGCGCAATTTCAATTCAGTCTTTAAAGCAACAGAGGAGTTACCAAAGCCTCACTTGTATGGACAATTTTCCTTCCTACATGTGAGACGATTCTCTTTCTTTCATTCTCAGCCCACATTATTTCCCTAGGAACGGAATTCAGCCTAATTAAAATGGGATTGCCATATAAGCATTTTATTCAGTATCAAGTCTTTGTATATCATAAAGTTATGATGAAAAATATGGATCGGAAGATCTACTTGTTTCTAAAAATTTGTTTGACTTTGATTGTGACACCAGGTAGAAGGAAACTTGTCTTTGTTCTCAGGAACTATTACTTTCTTAGAATATTTCCTGGTACTTAATAAATGCTCAATAAAGAATTCTTGACTAAACAATTAAAGAATGGATGGGTTTGGGGCGGTTCTCAGAGAATGTAGACCTGATAGCTATCAGAGTCCACATTCTAAATTTTCATCCTACTGAACCACAAGTATTATTCAAGGGCCTGAAAAATGATTAACTCTAGTTCTTTCTGCCATAATATATATACACGTTGCCTCATTCCTCACTCTGCTACACACACACACACACACACACACACACACACACACACACAATTAAACATGCTTAGGCCATATGGGCATGCTCCTTATCTGATCATTTGGATAATGTCCCTGCATTTGAGTAAGGTAGGGACATTCGAATGGACTCTTCCAGATGTGTATGTTGATAGGACACCAGTATTGACGTCTAACAAATATTTATCAGACAATTACATGAATGATGAAAGTTTCAGTTTTTATTTACAGAGCTCAAGATGAATTACAAGTCTTATTTAACATGATTTATAAAAGACACAAAGACTGTACAAAGCCATCTTGTACTGTACTGTAACAAACATCTTGATCCTGTGAAATATCTGTGCCCACATTACATTTAGCTTAGAGGCTATTAAAAATTTAGGTCTTTAATGCTTCTTAATATTGTGAATAGAGTCCAAAAATGGTTTTAAAGTGTCCTTTGAGTTGCCTATATATATTTCCTAGTTAATTATCAACACTGCATTTTTTTCCTTCTCGACATTTTACTTATAGATATCATTTCATTAATTTTCTAAGGATTCTGGTCTATTTATTACTGGGTTGGTAAATTCCACAGCAAACTCTTCTCTGGTGAAACCTTGGCTCATCAATATATAGCTTAATAGAGAATTAACTAATATTTAATTCACTTTGTTAATTTTAAAAGGATTAGAGCATAATAGAGTTTATTAAACTTTTCAAACCCTGTTGAGCATCATTTGTTCTTTTCTGAATGGTACAAAGGGACCCCAGCACCTGTCATGCCTCATGCTCATCATTAATGCAATAATCATCACTACATTGCAGAAGTGTGTCTGTGCCAGCTCATAACATGCCACACACGTTGATTTCCATGTGTTGAATATGCAGCATGCCCAGTCTTTGGTTCTAATCAGAAGAGCTGTTTCCTATTGATATCTAATTATCTTAATTGCCACTGCTTCCTATTATGCCACATGAGTAGATAAGAAATACATCAGTTGAAAATTGTCAATCCCACTATGTAACACATAGATTATAGGCATTTAATCATATAGTTTATTAAAATGTGGCAAATTCATTTGTTAGATCTTTTGTGTTATGAATCCAAAACCTTTCAGAGAATCAGTGCCAAATTCCAACAGTGGGATTTGTGGAGTGTCTGTGTCTTTTTACTGTGAGACTATTCTATCCCTAATGGGTAGCTTTTAGGCGTGGGATGTTGTTTTATTTGACTTTCATGTGATTGCTTTGGGTCTGAATCCAAAGGATGCTTCCCTTTCTGGCCTTGATCTATTGAAGAGGGAAGTTACTTTTTTCAGTGAGCGACTTCAAGAATCAGTAGTTACATTTTAATAGATCATCTACATTTATGCAGCTGCAGAATTCAGAAACTTCTGTAGTCATCTCATGTCAACCCCGAAGTTGACAGATTCATTATAAGCCAGTCTCTTAATTTTAGTCAAAATAGTCTGATTTCTTTTCTGAAAAAAAAAAATTTTTTTTTTAGTCCATTTCCTCCCTCCCCGCCCCAATCAGCAGATCAAAACTTTGGGCCCTTCTTAACCCTAATTCAAACATCACTTCAGAAGTTAACACATTTGAGTTCCAAAAGCAATGCTTTTAACTTCTGTCCATGGTCAATAAGGGGCTAAATCGATCTATAAACAGTGTCAGATGGTGTCTCACACATGGCACTTAAGAAACCTTACTCCTGATAGTGCCTTGACCTCGGGGCCCCCCAATCAGGCCGTCTCGGTGACACTGAACAGGGAGGCATCAAAGAAAACGCCTGTGCGGTCCTGTGAGCCTGACAGCCGCCCGGCCCCCAGGAGAGGGTGTCGAAGACAGGGGAGCTATGAAACTGATGTGACCACTGAACATTTTAGGTCAACTTGCAGCATGACTGGGCTAGGCAGATTTCTGGCTCATTTTTCTTCCAATGGTTTCATATATATCTCTGATAAAATGATAAAATATTTTCTCATTCAACAAATGTGTATATAGCTTTTCCTATATCCCAGTGCTGCAGAAAAACATGGAAAAGAATGAGTTTGTGTTGTTTTTGGTGGCCTTGCCAGTGCGTGGACACTTCTCTCCTATAAGAGCTCCATGGTAGCCAGCATGGAGGGACAACTTTTAACCCTGCAGTGACTTCTTAAAGCCTGGCTTCCTGAGTTCACAGGTTGTCATGTAAACCATTGGACTGGGAATTAGGAAACTTGTGTTCTGATCTCCACTCTGCCCTTAACTGGCCATGTGACCTTGGAAAGGTTATCTTGCCTTTCAGGACCTTGATTTCTTCTCATGCTAAGTGAAGAAGTTGGCATAAGCTACTCTGGAGACCTTCTTGCCTAAAGTGTTTATGGCCAAGGATCCATGCACTGAAGTAGGTGTGATGACAGAGCTGATAGTACTGTGTGGGTCACTTGCTGTGAACACACTCTGGTCTGGAGGCATTTCAGGTCAAGGGAAGTCTGAGCTGGAAGAAAAGTTAGACCTGAACGCTTATTTTTATAATCAATAGTAATAAAACTTAGAGAAGCAGCACATCTTGTGCAAGCTCACCCTGATAATTAGGGGGAGCCAGAACCTAGTTTTCTATTGCTCAAGTGATGGATCTTTCTATTAATCCATGAATCATACTTTTTGTTATGAGCTATCAAAAATAAGCCTTTTGCGATGGTAGACTAGTGGCTGAAGGATCCACTTGATCCAAACACTGTGACCATAAAATTGAAAGACACTCACTTTTAAGGGCTTAAACCAAATCTCAGAAGCTACATCTCCTTAAAAATGCTCTCCTGCTGAATTGGTTTTATGTGCTGCCCAATAGAATTTCTAATCCCATATATAGTAATTACTATCAAGTAAAAAAGATGGACCAAACAACTGAATAAAAAAACCCAACTTGTATATACCTTACCATGAGTGCTAGAGTCAGTAGATACCATTTAGCCTTGGTATTTAATATTTAGTATTTAGCCTTGGTCGACATATATTCAAGATGGTAGGTTGGTAATAGGGATAGACAAGGAAAGAAAAGCGAATTACAGGAAGAAGTGGAGGAATCCAGCCTCTTTAGAATGTGAAAGTAATTTAGATGTGAATTTAGAATGAAAAGATGTCCAAGAACTGCTGTTTTCTGTGTCAACACAAATAAATGTTTTGATTTTATTCAGCAAATAACTAGCTAGGTGATGACATGTTTGGTTTTACACAGGACTGAGTTCAGGCAGATGATCACAGGGTGAATTATAGGCATTATGCAAACATTGCCTATTTTCTGGCCTGATCTTCATGCACTATATCATGTTTCATCTCAGTAAAATTGTAAGTGTTGGGAAGTCTAGCATAGCAAAAGTCCGCTGTAGACTCTTGTGTGATCCATGGACTAACATCACTAACATCGCTTAGGAGATTATTAGAAATGCAGAATATCAGTCCTGACCCCAGACCTACTGCCTCCAAATGTGCATTTTAACAAGATCTCCGGGGGATATATATGCATACTAAAGTTCGAGAAACACTGTTGCAGACAAGATGTGCTACTCAAAACAAGTGGGTACTTCCTTGAGTGGAACCACTGGAAAAACTCTCAGCCAAAAATAGACTGCTCAAAGAGACCTTGCAAACAAGTGGAAAAAGTGAATGTAATTCAAATAATTAATACAATGATGTAATGCTTAGTGGTGAGCTAATATTGAAACAATGTTAAATCAAACACATAACTTTTAAGAAAACCCTACTTCGGTTTTTTTCAGGTATGACTGTAAGGGAAGATGTTATTTATAGTAATACCTTAGTTCATTCCACAAAGGATAAAGATATGTTGCTATTAGACATAACAGTTATTACTACAAAGAAAAACACCAGACACTGTTCACAAGCTGCTATGTATGTGAAATAGAAGTTCTCAAAACCATCCAATTCCCTCCTTCTCTTTGAACCCACAGAGATAATTCTTAATCTTAGTTTTGAAACATTACCAGCCTTTATTAGTAGGGTCTCTGACATATTTGTAAAAGATAAGTGTTAAAGTTGGCTTTTTCTTTTTTTATCTTTTCCAAAGACCATTGAAACTATCATATACAAAACAAATCTCAACTAAATACATTTTTATTGGGAGAACTGGTTAAATATTTAAAGACAACTAAAAGATGAGAAGCATCCTTTCATTGGCAGGGTTTAACAGAACAATCACAAAACATTTTTTATATCCACATGAAAGCATGCACATGCTTCTTGAGGGCTAGGCTTGGAATGGCACACTGTCACTTCTGCTGTTTCATTTGCCAAAGCAAATCACATGGCCAATCCTAGGTTCAAGGGATAGAAAATAGACTCCAACATTTGATAAAAGAGGCTACTAAACCACATTACCTAGGAGAAAAATAACGGAGAAATTTTGCAATCCATTTACCACATCAGAGGAGGCTGATTACTATAGAAACAAACTCGAAGTCTCAGAATTTTAACAAAAAAAAGATTTATTTCTTGACTTTATCATAGTCCAATAAAGGTGGGCAGAGGAGGGGCTCTGTTCCACACAGTCATTCAGGAACCTCGGCTCCTTCTATCTAGTTGCTGTGCCATCCAAGGTCATGGAGCCTTCTACTGAGTCCTCTGTTTCCAGCCAGTAGATGAGGGAAGAGATCAAATATGTAGCAGAAACATCTGTTAAAAAATTGCCCCCACCTGGAGGTGTAATACATATCACTCTGATAGCCAGAACTTGGTCACGTGGCCTGATAGAACAACAGGGGAAGCTGGGAAACATGGTCCAGCTGTGTTAGGAGGAAAAGGGAAAATGATTTGCTAAATACCTAGCTGGACTCCACTAGAGTTATAGATTCCGTGACTCATTCCAGGAGAAGGTGCACTGGACACATTTCAAAATGTCGATGCATGATACTGTGGGGTAGACAAAGTTTTGAAAGACAAGGCCATAATTAGGAAGGGGAGACAGACCCAGATACCCTTGCGAATATCTGGAATATAAAGCTGGAGTCTGGGGAAGGACTAGAGAGATTTTTGGATGAGGTGAGCGCTTGGGAGGCAATGGAACTTTAATAGAAAAAGGCAGGAGTGAAGGGCAAAGGGAAAGCTTTGTGCAACAGGGGAAACTGGATTTGTTTGCTTGTTTAACATTGTGGCCTCTAGTGGGGCCTTAAGTTGAGGCCTTAATGTAGGAAGGCTATGTTAGTGCTGATCAGAATAATGTACCCCTTAGGGCTACATTAAAAAAGAATGCTCAGTACCTCATTTGCACCTTCAAAATATGCACATACATGTGTGGGCCAGAAAAGGCTGTGCTCAGAACATGCATTTTTGTGTGAATTGTAGGTAATTGCACAAGCTAACAGGAAGTTGCGTAGGTATGCAGGCAGCCACCTGTTGGAGAGGTGTGTGTTGGCACTGGCAGGCGTGTGCCTTGTCCCTTTGAGTACAATTTCAAAGGCTTCTGCTGAGGGCAGGGACGGAAAACAGGCCCCTGGGCATCTGCTTCTCTAACTACAGCTGCTATTTGTCCTTCTCAAGGTTTCCTTTCTGGGCAGGGCCAAGTTCAGGGTGTGTTGTTTGTGGCTGTAAGAAAACAGTACCTTTTCAAGGTCTTTGTGGGAGCACTGATGCAGGGGTTCTGCAGACTGAAAATTTGTGTTCCCTGAAATTCTCAGGTTGGGCTCCTACTGAACAATGATGAAGTTAGAAGGTGGGCTTTTGGGAGGTGCTTTGGTCATGGTGGTGGAGCCCTCACGAATGGGATTAGCGCTTTTATAAAAGAGGTCCAGAAAGATCCCTAGCCCCTTCTATCATGTGAGGAAACAAGGAGATGTATGTGACCTAGAAGTGGGCCCTCACCTGACCATGCTGGCACCCCGATCTCAGACTTTCAGCCTCCAGAACTGTGAGCAATAAATTTCTGTTGTTCATAAGCCACTCAGTGTGTGGTATTTTGTGATAGCTGCCTGAACAGACTAAAACAGAAGGTTTGGAGGCAGCTGGTTTACACCTATGTTAGTTCTGTGCAGAGAGTCTGTTGTTGTTTCTTTTGCTAACTGCTGAACTGGAGAATAAACTCTTCCTTTGAAAGTCTCTTAGCTGGGTCTCTGTCTCCTGGTTCTCCTTCTGATTCTACAGGCCATGTGCCACAGTCTTATTTATCGCCCTCTTCCACCATCTGTCCCTCATATGTTTCCTTGTGAGTCCGTCCTTAACCATCTTCTGACTTTCTGGACCAGTACTGTCCAACAGAACTTTCTGCAATGGTGGAAATGTTCTATATCTGCTCTGTCCAATACCATAGCCACTTGCCTGAGGAACTGAATTTTACATTTAATTTAATTTTAATTTAAATAGCCCCATGCCGTATTAGACAACATAGCTGTAGAACAATATTTATGGGTGATAATTTCTCCCTTAGGTGAGCCTAAGTCATTATCTACTCCATTATTTATGCTCTGTGTCTCTTGCCCTGTCTGCTCTACTGACCCATATTTACAAATATCTGCGCCATCTCCACCTGGCTGGTCTGTGGTCCCATCAAACACAATGTGGCTAATGTTTAACTCTTTATCTTTACCCACAAAACACATTTTCTCCTTGCCTTCCTTCTATCACTTTACCCTTGGTCACCCTTGTTTATTTTTTAGAACACAGTTCTGATCACACTATGTCTTTCATGTTATCACCAAGGCGGATCCTAAACTTACACAAATTTAGGGGCTCTCTTTAAGAAAAAGAATACAAAAAATGTGAAGGTAAAATTAGAATCAGAGCTTTGGAGGGGCCTGGAAAGGTGAGAAAGGGTGTCTCTGAAATTTAAGCTTCATTTTCTTTACTGTAAGTTGGCCTCAGTTTATTATTAGAATATTCTACAGTTTCAGGGTTTGAATCTCAGTTTGGTCACTCTCTTGCTGTATAAACTGGGGCACGGTACTTAACCATGCTGAGGCTCAATTGGTTTATTGAAGAAAAAATAATAATGCCTATTCAACTGGGAAGTTACAAAATTAAATAAGATAATATGTGAAAATATCTAGAAGGTATTTCCTGAAAATAATTTTATTCCCTTATTCTCATTACATAGAGAGTAGTACCAGCAATAATAATGATAATAACAATAGTAGCTAATGTAGCAGATGCTATGCTCAACACTTTACATAGAATGTCTCATTTATTCCTACAAGGTAGGTATTCTTTTCCTTTACAGATGGGGAAACCAAGGCCCACTGAAGGCAAGAAAAATGCCGAAATTCTCACACGCTAGTAAGTAGGGGAGCTAAGATTTGAATCTAGGTAGTTGGACTCCTTGCATTCTTAATCTCATACCTTAAGCAGGGCATTCAGAATCTTTTATAATGCCCCTTTCATCAACATGCTGAATTCCACATGTATCTATGTTATTGCCAATCTCTAAACATTCCGTGACTTGCTTCTTCTTTCCCTATGCTGTTCCTTTTCCCTGGAGTACCCTTTGCCCCTCCTCAATCTTCTGTGTGTTCCATGGGCTTTATTCATGTCTTCATATATCAGTTTTTATTGCTCTCACCGTAAAGGGGTTGCTGAGAGGGTTTATCCCTCATACAACACAATTCCTTCCTATGAGCATTATCAATGATTATCTCCTGAGCAACTGCTCTGGTTTTATCTCATAGGGGAATTTTAAACAAATACAGCTGCCTGGGTTCCCCATCCCCAGGCCACATCTATCAGATTGTTTGGGACTGGGTCGAGGTCCACTGATTGAACATATTATGTTTTCCTCTGTGAGGTGGTTACTAGAAAGCCAAGAACCAAGTCCTAGCTCACCTCTGCAAGGAAGTAGGACCTCGAGCTGTATTTCACCTCCTGCCCTTATTTCCCCTTCAACCCTTATTTTTAATTGTACATCACCTCGCTTTTTGACATGCATTTTTGTAGGTCACGTAAATTAATTTTGCAGTCACTAGAGTACAAATATAAATGATGATGATGATTTTGATGACAACAGATTTACTCTGGGAAAATCAGAATAGTTGATTATTGACAGCTGCCTAAGTATGAGCCAATCACAAATCAAGATAAAATCAAATTGAATGTCCTGAAGAAAAATCCTCTTCAAATCCAGGGACACCGATCACCTTAGAACAATTCCAGCACCATGTCAATCTAAGTGCATCTCGTATGCGGCCATTCATCTGATGGCTTCATCTTACTTGGACCTTTCTTTGATTCTAGCTTGATCGAGGAATTTGAAAATCTGACTTTAAGAAAAGTGTATTAAATGAAATCTTGTAAAACAAATAAATCCTTTTGTATATTTGAAGCTGCTGACATATATACATATATATATATATATATATACACACACATATATATATATAAATATCCAGGGTCTAATTCTACTCCTCAGTTCTCGTTATTTTGGTGACTTCTTGCTCAGCTGTCCTGAACTAGGTAATGACCCGAAAGTGCATTAAACACATATGCCAGGTACAGCTGCGCACTTTTCAATTTTCCCATTTGCTGGCCTTCGCCCCGAAAGCAGGCATAGGGGCCATGGCTGTGAAATGGCTTTTTGTCCTCACATTTGAGGCAATTCGAGGCCCCAAAATGGCAAAACGGAGAAAAGTGGCCGGGAAAAGAGGGCCTGGCAAGATTCCCTTAGTTTCCAGACGGCCTCTTGCCAATGCCCCAGATGGTGAGGGCTGAGGGCAGGCCCCTCAGGTGGGGGCCCATATGCCTGGGCCTCCTGCTCCGGCCCTGACAGCTTCGTGTGCCCAGCACCTCCTTAAAAACTGATTATCTGCCTTGTCTCCTTTGTGAACTGGCTCATTACCATTTCATTATGTTGTGGTAATTCTTACCCTGCGCAATGAATATTGACTTCATGCTTGCTTTTCTAACTGAATTACAGGGGGGCAGTCTGAGGGCCCGCATTGCTTGCCCAGCTCCAGCCGCCCTGGCAGCCACTTGAATAGTCTCAAAGAAAAGCTGTTTGCTTGAGCATTTAGGGATAACAGAGAGCTGTCACAGGCTGCTACAGTGATTTATTAAAAGACAAGGAAATGGGAGAAAAGACCCTTACTTATTTCTTGCACCAGCTGCCTGCTCGCTTTCTTTCATTCTCTCTGTCTCCTCTCTTTCTTTCTTTATTTCTTCCTCCCCCTTTCTTCCTTGCTTTTTTCTTTCTCTTTCTTCCTCTCTGACTATCCCTCCCTCCTTGCCTTTCTCTCTCTCTCTCTCTTTCTCTGCCTCCTCTTTCTTCTTATTTATAAAATGAGAGGGGAAGAAATACTGCTGTGTTTTAGGTAGATGCTTGAGGAACTTTGTGCCTGTTTCCTATACCTAAATGCAACACCCCAATAAAGGTAGTTGAGTCCCTACATTTATCATTTGAAGGCTAAGAGAGGAGATTGAACTCTTGCAGACGTGCATGTACACACACACACACACACACATACACACACACAGAGCAAATGGTGCTCAGCTGTCCTAAAAAGAGGAAACTCTGCTCAGGAAAGTAAGGTAGGTTGCCCTCTCCTTTTCACCACCCCTCCACTTCAGCCACACTCCAGGGTCCTGACTGCCTGAGGCCCTACCCTGGCTCAATGCCAGTCTTCTGCAGAGGCCACTCAGCACTCTTCGGCCTGGGCCTCTCTCAGGAGCCTGTTGCCTGGAGGGTCTTCCCTTCTCCCTGTGTTTCTTCACAGGCCTGGATTCAGCCCCACTGTGTCTCCGATGGCTCCTTTGATATGAGGACATCTGAGAGATACAAATGGGGCTGGTGTGAGGGCAGATTTTCCCAAGTTAAGGTACATCTTGGTTGACCACAAAATAAACTACCAGACCACTGAGCAAGCTGTTTCACAGGGCCACTGGGATAGGAAGGAAATGGAAAGCATGCTGGGTGACCCTGAGCATGCTGGCCACTTGTGAGCAATCATGGGGGTGGTTAGCTGTTCAAAATTAAGCCACAAGGACTTTGTTTTAGGACCTTGTCTGAGATTCAGGAACATGGGCCTTTTCTCTGTGGCTTCTAGGAGCTTTCTAGACATGCTATTTTCTTGGAATCCACCTACAGTCTCTCTGCTTTGCTTCTGGAGCTTATTTCTGCAGCACCTACTCCTTACCCTGCCAGCTCATTGTTTGCTCTCTGTCCTCTGCTGTGCCCCCACCTTTCTCTTTGCTGTTCCCAAATGCCTTTGGTCCCTCTTATCTCCCTCCATGAGGCTCTAATTAGCCTCCTCACAACCCCATTAATCAGCGGCCCCAACTCCTCTGGTTTGCTTCCTCTTGGAGGCCGCAGACTCACCTTTCCCTTCCCAGATGACAAATCAGCCATTAATCTTGGTCTGAAAAACATTTATTGGCCAACTTCCTTCAGTAGCTTCTGAACTGTTTGCAAATAAAGAGGAGGGATTTTTGGTGACCTCAAGAGAGATAGGAACTCACAGGTGGATTTATTCTCAGGTTTGATTTTTTTCTTTCTTCTTCTTTTTTTTCATGAAAAGGGTAAATACACAACTCTGCCTCTCAATGCTTGTGATTTTTTCTCATTTTTGAAAAGTTTTAGTACCTTCTGTTGGGCTGTAGTGCATTTATTTGTATGGGTCAGACTAGTTTGCTGCTATTTATTAATGAAGACAGGATGACCTGTGGGAGTAGTGGAGGGGTGACTTGACTGCGTGCTCAGTGACTCTGAATAGTTTAAACAGGGTGCCGCCATGATGTTTTTACGGTCAACAGACAGTAGGTGTAGAAGAGTAGTCTAAAAGTTTAGGAAGTGGGGTGTTTTCAGCCTCTTTTTCAGTCTTTTGTTTTCTCCTGCCTGATCTACAGAAGATATAACTCTCTAGCCTCCCTTCTTCGGTTCCAAGAGGTTGGGTCATCTCATAGTCAAGATTCAGTCTCTGTGAAGAGGGTTAAATTTATCAACTGAAGGGTGTCTTTAAGGATGTAGAAAATAAAGCTGGAAAGCTCATTAAAGGATAGAAAGAGAGTCTCTGCAAAGGGAGGACCAA
>NW_011888788.1:7264813-7272468 GCF_000151845.1 Pteropus vampyrus
ACACACACACACACACATACACACACACAGAGCAAATGGTGCTCAGCTGTCCTAAAAAGAGGAAACTCTGCTCAGGAAAGTAAGGTAGGTTGCCCTCTCCTTTTCACCACCCCTCCACTTCAGCCACACTCCAGGGTCCTGACTGCCTGAGGCCCTACCCTGGCTCAATGCCAGTCTTCTGCAGAGGCCACTCAGCACTCTTCGGCCTGGGCCTCTCTCAGGAGCCTGTTGCCTGGAGGGTCTTCCCTTCTCCCTGTGTTTCTTCACAGGCCTGGATTCAGCCCCACTGTGTCTCCGATGGCTCCTTTGATATGAGGACATCTGAGAGATACAAATGGGGCTGGTGTGAGGGCAGATTTTCCCAAGTTAAGGTACATCTTGGTTGACCACAAAATAAACTACCAGACCACTGAGCAAGCTGTTTCACAGGGCCACTGGGATAGGAAGGAAATGGAAAGCATGCTGGGTGACCCTGAGCATGCTGGCCACTTGTGAGCAATCATGGGGGTGGTTAGCTGTTCAAAATTAAGCCACAAGGACTTTGTTTTAGGACCTTGTCTGAGATTCAGGAACATGGGCCTTTTCTCTGTGGCTTCTAGGAGCTTTCTAGACATGCTATTTTCTTGGAATCCACCTACAGTCTCTCTGCTTTGCTTCTGGAGCTTATTTCTGCAGCACCTACTCCTTACCCTGCCAGCTCATTGTTTGCTCTCTGTCCTCTGCTGTGCCCCCACCTTTCTCTTTGCTGTTCCCAAATGCCTTTGGTCCCTCTTATCTCCCTCCATGAGGCTCTAATTAGCCTCCTCACAACCCCATTAATCAGCGGCCCCAACTCCTCTGGTTTGCTTCCTCTTGGAGGCCGCAGACTCACCTTTCCCTTCCCAGATGACAAATCAGCCATTAATCTTGGTCTGAAAAACATTTATTGGCCAACTTCCTTCAGTAGCTTCTGAACTGTTTGCAAATAAAGAGGAGGGATTTTTGGTGACCTCAAGAGAGATAGGAACTCACAGGTGGATTTATTCTCAGGTTTGATTTTTTTCTTTCTTCTTCTTTTTTTTCATGAAAAGGGTAAATACACAACTCTGCCTCTCAATGCTTGTGATTTTTTCTCATTTTTGAAAAGTTTTAGTACCTTCTGTTGGGCTGTAGTGCATTTATTTGTATGGGTCAGACTAGTTTGCTGCTATTTATTAATGAAGACAGGATGACCTGTGGGAGTAGTGGAGGGGTGACTTGACTGCGTGCTCAGTGACTCTGAATAGTTTAAACAGGGTGCCGCCATGATGTTTTTACGGTCAACAGACAGTAGGTGTAGAAGAGTAGTCTAAAAGTTTAGGAAGTGGGGTGTTTTCAGCCTCTTTTTCAGTCTTTTGTTTTCTCCTGCCTGATCTACAGAAGATATAACTCTCTAGCCTCCCTTCTTCGGTTCCAAGAGGTTGGGTCATCTCATAGTCAAGATTCAGTCTCTGTGAAGAGGGTTAAATTTATCAACTGAAGGGTGTCTTTAAGGATGTAGAAAATAAAGCTGGAAAGCTCATTAAAGGATAGAAAGAGAGTCTCTGCAAAGGGAGGACCAAATTTTCAAATGTTATGAGTTAGAGGTGGGCTGTGAGCAAGATATGTGGTATTGGGTCCTTCAGTCCTATCTCTGCTTTAACACAAAGGAATATGTGATGTGGGCATTTTGAGTATCGGGCCAGGGCAGTGGGGGGGATATTTTCATGATCCTCAGGCCCTAAATCACATATTCCTTTGTGATTTACAGAAAAGATGAATGAGGCTTCATATCTTCAATGCAATGGACAATCTTAAAACTTGAAGACTTTAGGACACAATTTACATCAAAATGGTGATATTGAAGTTTGTAGTCTTGATGTTCATTGTCTGGTGACAGCCACATTTATTCCTCGCTCCCGCTCCCATCCCAAAATTTAATTTAGACTGAGGATTACCGGTTCAACTTATTTTTAGAAAAATACTTTTTATTCACTAGAGGTTAAAAAAAGTAGGCCACATATGTGCTGTAAAATGTGTCCAACAGCTTTGTCCTTTCCTCCCCACGCTCTTTGACCTTATCAGAAAGACGGTGTCTCCTCCGTCACTGGAACGTCCTGGAGGATTAGAGTATCGTCATTTTTATCTTTAGTTATCATCTCCCTCCCCAGGCTCAACTATTTTTTCCCATATATTTCAATTGCTGTACAAATTACTTACAGTGAAATGCATGAATCTTTAGTGTGAATTCAATCATTTTTGACAAATTCATACACATGTAACCCACAGAACATTTCCATTACTCTAGAAAGTTCCTTTGGGCTCCTTATCAGACAGTCCTCGCCCCCTTGCCAAAACCAACTATTTTGATTTCTATCACTGTAAATTCATTTTGCTTGTTTTAGAACTTCATACATTTGGAATCACACAGTACATATTCTTTTGTGTCTGACTTTCTTTACTCAACATACTACATTTGAGGTTGATCCATTGACTGATAACTGCCAAGGTTGGGCAGATGACCTTGACCAATCCACAGACTTTTTACTCCCATAAAAAGGTAATTGCTACCAGGTTTCATCCAGCATATCCAGGATAGCTATACTATCAGTGCTCACTTTGAACAAGTACCTGAAGATGAAAGAAACTGCTTGCCTAGGGTGTGTGTGTGTGTGTGTGTGTGTGTGTGTGTGTGTGCACGCATGCATGCACATGCACACACGTGTAGTGGGGTGGCGGCTGGGGCACAATGCTTTCTTCCTAGTACTTGGAAAATATTTTTCATTGGAAGAATTTTTGCATATAGCCTGAGGGCTCTTGAAACAATTCTGCAACTACTGTACTTCAGGAGGGTGTTCTTTGTTGAGGAGGCTTCTGTGGGGTGGCTAAGACCCTAATCCCTTGTGCAGAATATACCTTCTGTGTGACTTGCAAATGAACCCAGCCTGTTGAAAATGAAGAGATACCCTGACTGTGGTATTTGTTGTCCTCTCACAGGGCCTGGGGTGCAAGCCCTAGCCTTGGAGGATTTTCTAGACATGCTGTGTCTATGTGTTCTCTTCCTTCCCTAATCCCAAACAGCTTAGGTTTGGCTGGCCTTGGTCACACATTCAGTTAATTTATAGGGTGGATATTGTACCAGTGTAGCTCCTTGGGGCTACCTTAGACACAGGCCAGAAAGTCACCTTAGTACTTACTTAATTTATCTCCTTTCGCCAGTGGTGCACTGTTAATGATTAATGTTCTGTCCTTCATAATTGAAGATAATCATACTGCCCCAGAGGTTTTATTTTAAGTTTATAGTTTCCTTTAGCAATGTTTAGTGATTTGTGCTGTTAGATTCTCTCATTTGATTCTTACATATCACAGAATTTTATAGCATTGAGTACTTTTTGGGACCATTTTTTAAAATAAAGAAAATGAAAACACATGTCAGAGAGTTTCAATGACTCATGAAAGCCACTCCAATAATTGGTGTCATTGGCTAGATGGCTGAGGTGGAAGATTTCTGCCTTCTAGAACAACATTTAGATATATAATCTTGGTGCAAATATGAAAGCCAGGAGGGCTATGTATTATAGTAATTGTATTACAGTCCCACTGATAATATGTGGTCACTACATTCTTCATAAATGGGTGACATTTGAAGCAGAGGATTTTGTATCTCAGTTGGGTCACTTGATGAAAAGATAATTTAACATGTCATAACAATTATATGTATATGTATACATAATATATATACATATAAATATATAGTAACAATTAGTTATATTGTTTGACATTGATAAAATTTCTGTGGTCAAGAAATTTGGGAATCATCTATAATTCAGTTTGAACATATTATTTCTTGCTTTTGGCCTTTAGTATTTGATAACCCCAAACTTGTATTCCTTAGCATTTAATCTTCAAGCAAAAGAGAAAAGAGGGAGGTAACCCCCATCTTGCCTCAGGGTCTCAGGAGACCCTCCTGTTGATGTCTGTGGGAGCTGAACATGTGTATCTGAGGGGAGGATATGAATCTGCTGGCTATAGAAAAAGTCGACCTTGACTGTGAAATAGAGAGTTAAAAAACTGCTTTACCCAAGGGCCTGAAGCTAATGATTCCAAAGTGTTGACTATGGTATCAGAGTAAACAATAGCAGGCTTTCATAGTGTTTACTTAACTCTGCAACTTACAAAGGAATTGCATGGGCTTCTATCCACACCACATTGCTGGCTTGTATCACAACCATTTCGTTTTGAAGGCACTTAAGTGATTTTGACCTTTGGTTTAGGTTGTGGGTCAGCACAGAAGGAAGTTTTCTATAAACCTCATGATGTTTGTCTCAAATTGGAACAGTGTCAAGGGACTGGATAGACGTGTCAAACAGGAGGAGCATGTGCCGTAAACTTGTCAGATGTTCACACTCCTTATTTTGTTTAATCAAAACCATGGCAGATGCTGGGAGGTGTTTAACTGCGGTTTAAATCATTCCCGCCAACATGTTCTATTCAAATTTGCCCTTCTATTGCGTTTTCATAAGTAGTATTAGGTGTACTGGTCTTACACCCAAGGACTGCTGTGGAATTCCTCAAATGGAAAATTTTTCTGAAATTTCATAAAACAAGATAATTTTGAACTAATTGCACATGGTATCATTTTCAAAGAGGCTGCTACTATGTTGAAATAAAATTAGCCACATGGACTCTGCCAAGAACAAATACATGAAAACTGATAGAAAATTAGCATACTGAGTGTGATGGATATTATTATTATTATTCACTTCTCCAAATTCTTTTTGAGATGTAAATATGGAAAATATACATTCGTTCAATCAACCCAATTTTACTAATGTAGAAACCAAAGTTCAAGGGATTCAAGCAATATAGATAAAGTCACCCAGTTATAGAACTGGGACTAAATCCTAAGCTTCTCTATGCTTATTCCTGGCCTTTTCTCAATTGGCCACAATGTTTAGGGCAGCACGCTAGCCTCAAGCGAATGGCCAAACCTGATTACTCTGAGCAAAATGGCAGCTATCCTTTTAGCCTCTCCATTGCCTTTGAGTCTTGTCACCATCATTTAGGTTTATTCCCAGCCCCACCTCATTCTGTCATCACACATACACCCAGTAGCTGCCAAGCCATTGACATATTCTACTTTTATTGACCCCTTCTTTCAATAAGATTTACCTATGCTGTGTCCTGTTTCCCTAAACCAACCTTGATGGATTGATAAGTGAAAAAGAGATAACAACAGGGGTTGTCATGGCATCATGGATATCTGAGCCCCTCTTGGAGAGCAGAGGCCTTTTTTTTTCACGCGTCGGGTCAAAGCAAGCTCATTGGATGCATCTTAAAAAGTCAAGACTGTCTGGTATGGATAGTTGAATAAATGAGTGAACAAATCAATAAATCGAGTCCAATATATTTATTCTTAAGTGAGAAACTAAGGCCCAGAGAACTGGAATAATTTGAAGTCCCAGCAGCAGACCAGAGACTAAAGCCAATGCAGAGGTCACCAGTATTTTGGCACCAGAGACTGGTCCTCCTATCAGAATGTAATGCCTTATGATCTGAGGTGGAGCTGAGGTGGTGATACTAACGCTGGGGAGCGGCTGTAAATACAGATGAAAATTTGCTTGCTTGCCCGTCACTCACCTCCTGCTGTGCGGCCTGGTTCCTAACAGCCACTTACTGGTACCAGTCCACAGCCTGGGGGTTGGGGATCCCTGGTCTTGAGGCCACTCTTGCTATTTCACATTAATCTCCTTCAGAGTCAGTTCATGCCCTGTATTAGGAAACCTTCCGGAGAAAGTTTCAACTCCCTACCTCCCTTTGACCCATTACTCCCTCTGTACATCTTAACACTTGATTCCACTGAATACAGTACTTTTCAACATTCCATTTTGCGTTATTCCCTTTCGAGCTCAGTGCCTGGTTTGTTGAGAAGTGAAATGCAAACGTATTCCAATCTTTAATGCACAGGAGTCTCACCTCCTGAACAAGAAGGTAAACACCTGCCTTCTATTTTTGTTGTGTTTATGCAATTTATAAATGTGCCACAGGCACATAGTAGGTTTACAATAAAGGTTATTTAAATATAATTAAATTTCCTGGTAGCTGAGCAGCTAGACAGACTGGTGGATAGATATAAATTAGCAAAGCAGATTTAAACCATGTGTTGATCATTGGAAAGTCGTTTCATTTTTCGCCAAGATAAATGCTTTTTTAATGTGTAAAGAAATCTATAATTTTCTGTGCTTTGAATTAAAGCTCCTACTTCCCAGGTTTCCTGCCTGCTTCTGGCTGCTCTTAATGAGCTAATTTACCCCACCGAGGTGAGAGATTTCCTCTTGGGAAAGAGTTTAGATGTGCCTCTCTCACATCCAGGGCCCCAGAGTGTTTCCTTACAGGGCTTTAAACACGCAGAACGTATTTAAGAGAGAAGCCAAGAAACAAATCTGTTATTTTAGCTTTATTCCCCCTTTGATCACACTCGCTGGAGTGGCAGGCCTGGAGACTGTTTGGAGAAGGGCTGGGTCTCTTTAGGAAGCCCAGTTCAGGGGGACCCACCCAGCTCGACACAATGAAGATAAAGTTGTCAAGCCTTTGAGGTGGCTGTGAAGATTTATTCTTCCTGGGCAAATTGGTAAGACATTTATATTTTTAAAAAACACTTTGATGAACTCGATAAGGAAGCCCTAGTTTGAATGTGGAAAAACATGTTAGAGCTTTTTCCATTGCTGAACTGGGTTCTCAACATTTATTGAGAAGCTTGACCTGTGGAAATGAACTTTCCCTTCAAATTAATGACAAGGCCATAAAGGGGACCATTTGGGAATTATAGAACACATGCTTACACTGTCTTAGAATAAAGCCTCCACGAAGCACAAGATCTCAGAAACTTGTAGATCTTGACATCTTCTCCACACAGTTCTCACTCTTCAGCTGCCCACCAGTCTTCTGATTGCTTTGTTATGGTTACATTACTTACATTGCTAAATAAGTATGGTTCCATTATGCCTACCTGCTGAAGCAATGGAAGATGCAAACAATGGAAATAGTTTCTGTCTTTCCTAAGTTCAAGTATTGTTTGTTAAGGAAGAAGTGTCACACAGCATTCTAAGTGTGTCAGTCACATTTAGGTCTAGAGAGATCTAGGAAAGAGAATGGAAACTGGTGTGAAATATCTTTCTCATATAGTCCAGAAAGCCTTTTAAGCCAGGAATATCTGCCAATATCACTGAGGTGGTACTCTTAATATCCTTGAGTTATACAGACCGTTACGGATGGCTCTTGAAAGGCCACGAGCTCCAGACCGCTCCCCACACCCCGCACAAAAAAAGCATGGACACTTATCAACTGGAAGTGGCAGAAATTCTACAATCATTGGGGGATTTTCTTTAGATAATCAGAAAACTGTCCTTCAATTCTGTTACTGGGACAGATGGAACCAGATTTGAATTCCTTTGTGGGGACTTATTTATTTTCTGTGTCACTTCAGGTGTATTCTTAATTCTCCTTGCTTAATTAGCTTAACTGTAAAATCAGGGTAATTGCATTTTGCTGGTTGGAGTCATTCAGGTAGTAAGGATCAAAGGCAGGCTCAGGTTACACTGGAGATCAGGGATTACTAAAGAGACACAGCTCTTAGGAAATGTGGCAAATGATCACCA
>NW_011888788.1:7272518-7275157 GCF_000151845.1 Pteropus vampyrus
CAAATTAATGACAAGGCCATAAAGGGGACCATTTGGGAATTACAGAACACATGCTTACACTGTCTTAGAATAAAGCCTCCACGAAGCACAAGATCTCAGAAACTTGTAGATCTTGACATCTTCTCCACACAGTTCTCACTCTTCAGCTGCCCACCAGTCTTCTGATTGCTTTGTTATGGTTACATTACTTACATTGCTAAATAAGTATGGTTCCATTATGCCTACCTGCTGAAGCAATGGAAGATGCAAACAATGGAAATAGTTTCTGTCTTTCCTAAGTTCAAGTATTGTTTATTAAGGAAGAAGTGTCACACAGCATTCTAAGTGTGTCAGTCACATTTAGGTCTAGAGAGATCTAGGAAAGAGAATGGAAACTGGTGCGAAATATCTTTCTCATATAGTCCAGAAAGCCTTTTAAGCCAGGAATATCTGCCAATATCACTGAGGTGGTACTCTTAATATCCTTGAGTTATACAGACCGTTATGGATGGCTCTTGAAAGGCCACGAGCTCCAGACCGCTCCCCACACCCCGCACAAAAAAAGCATGGACACTTATCAACTGGAAGTGGCAGAAATTCTACAATCATTGGGGGATTTTCTTTAGATAATCAGAAAACTGTCCTTCAATTCTGTTACTGGGACAGATGGAACCAGATTTGAATTCCTTTGTGGGGACTTATTTATTTTCTGTGTCACTTCAGGTGTATTCTTAATTCTCCTTGCTTAATTAGCTTAACTGTAAAATCAGGGTAATTGCATTTTGCTGGTTGGAGTCATTCAGGTAGTAAGGATCAAAGGCAGGCTCAGGTTACACTGGAGATCAGGGATTACTAAAGAGACACAGCTCTTAGGAAATGTGGCAAATGATCACCACGCAGGATACAGCAGCCCCTTCATAAGAGGCCCTGCCGTGTTCACGAAATAGTTTCTTTTCATCTCCTCTTCTCTCTGTATGCCTGTCTCCCTTCTGCCTTCACGACTTTTTCTTCTCTCTACTCTTTCTATCACTCTCTCTCCCTGTCCTTGTCTTACATACAAAGCTCACCAATAGAGGATCTCATTGAATAGAGAGGTTACCATCCAATAGGGAATCCCTATTGGATGGTTCTCAGTCCAGGTTTTTTCAGAGCTGGCTCCACCTATGGGTGGTTGCTTTTGGCTCAGGATCTAATCCCTGGAAAATCTGCAGTAGCCAGGGCATCAGGATCATGTGACATCAAACATGGCTATTTTTTTTTTTTCTGTAGGGGGACTGTGCTTGATAATCTCTATTTGCCCCTCCAGATCCATTCTCCATTCTTCTCTGCCTTGCTATGTGTCCTGGGGACTGACCTCTATAAACTATATTGCCTGTGCTCTATTGGGTTTAGCTAATGGGAAGCATTGGAAGAAGGTCAGAAGATGGAAGAGAGAAAAGTTAGGGTATTGATTCTTCCTCGCTCCCTGCAACCCATCACCTGGCTATGGTTTTGGCAGTGCCCTGCCTCTGTCCACCAACCCCTCTTACCATAGCTACCACTCCCTCTAGCATTTGAGTAACAGTGCTCTTCTCCCGCCTGCAGGGTAATGGCTTCTCACTTTTGCTGTATCCTTGGGGCTTCACCATCTCTGGTTGGTTCTCTTAACTCTAACCATAGTTTTGCAAATAGTTCCTTCATCTAACCCCCATCAAAGAACCTTCTGCGTGGGCCAGGTCTTACTCGTTGGAACCTTGGTGATACAGGGATTGCAGGTATGATAGAGCTAAACATATCACATGCTGACCAGGACAAATACTCAACTTCAGGGATAGTTTTAAGAATGAAATGGGTTTATGTTCCTAAGGGCCAAGTGCATTATGAGACTCAATAATTTGAAGCTCCTACGTTATTACTTTTGCCATGTTTGTGGGGAGGAGCTAAGCAATATGATGTGGCTAGGAGACATAAGGTCTCCTCACATATCGCATCTAGTTTCTTCAATAACCTAAAAGTGGTCACTTCCAAGATAATGGGAATGATGTTAACAGACTCATCAGTGGCACAGTGTTGAATTTTCTGTAGCAAATTCAGAAAGATGGGAATGTGTGATCTTATTGAAGGGTGTGATATGGGGCACCTGTTGTTATTACATTATTAAAGCAACATAATAGAGTGGGTCTGAGCAGAGGTATGAGGAAGGCAAGAATGGTAACTTAAAGTGTGAAGAAATAAAGAATGGCATGGCTTTTATTGGACTGCTGCTGCTCTCTCTTTGCGATAAAAAGGTTTGGGCAACCAAGAGCCTGAGACAGAATATCAGGAAGAAGGACATTTACAGTTAATTAGAAGAAAATCCCAAAGTGGTAGACATAGAGGGATTCTCAGATGTAGCATATTTCAAGTGTCTACTTGTACAGATAAACTAAGGCCTAGAAGGCTTAATGCCAAGGTCAGGATGACAAATGTGTGGAACATACTTGACCACTAGTTCTCCCATGTCCTTGATAGACAATTGATCATGGTACTGGTTCCATGCAGCCCAAACAAGACCTCAGATTCCTTCACTCAGTGTTCTAGGCAGGTACTACCCAGAAATGTACTTGTCATCCCCTGGAATAGAAGCTATCTGTCACTCTCAGCCCCAAGGTTTAGTGATTACAACTGTTGTTAGTGACAGC
>NW_011888788.1:7276387-7300665 GCF_000151845.1 Pteropus vampyrus
TCTCTGCCAGCCCCAGCCTGACCATCTGTAGATGGTCATCTGTAGATGGTCATCTTTAGTCAGGGGTGAGACTAGGAAAGCATAGCATCTTTGCCTCAATGCGGGATGAACTCCGAGGTATAGTTTTTGCTCTAGAGCTCCCCATGGGATCAGGCAGAGGCTGAAAATTTGTGGGAAATTTCAACCTTGCTCAACATCTTTCCCTTTCAATCCTGGCCTGACTGACTGCAGGCAAGTATTATGTTTCACCGGTACAAACCCTTTAATGTAGGAATTCCATTTTACAGATGTGGGAATGGAGGCTCAAGGAAACCACCTGAATTTCCAAAGCTCACTCAGTTAGTAGCTAACAGCACCTGGACTCCTGCCTCCAGTTGCTCTGTTCTGGTAGGTGCACCTGTCTCCAAATCATTTATCTCCATTTCTCCCAGTTATTAAGAATAAGAGGCTAGAGTGAAAGGCCTTATGAGGCATTTGGTATTGAGGAGGAGAGGAAAACTTGAAGTAGGTTAAAGAAAAGGGCCCTGAATCTTATCACAAAGACTGGATCCTGTTGCTTTTGAAACCACATAGCAGAGAGAGATTCTCTGATAGCAGCAAGAAAGTCCTGGGAGGGAACCTGAGGGCTATTGTATTTCTCTGTGCAGGGTACTCTGCAGCCTGCTGGATGCTGGCATCGGCTTGCTCTGTGCTTAAACTGCTTATTAAAGTCTAGACGCAACATAAAAGCATGTAAATTGGTTCCAGCCATCTCTAGTAAAAACTTCAACTGGAGCTGGGAAGTGATTGGAGCATCTCTTGGTGTAATTAAAATTGACTCTTAAAGTTTCTTTAGCTTAATTGGTAACACTTTCTTTGGAAGTTGGTGAAAGCGTCTTGCTGAGAAGGTTAAATGCATTTCTGTGTATAAGATCAGAATTCAAATATAGTTTTATGGACACATTTACAGTTATGTTCTACCCGGGTGGTCTTTTTTTTCCCCCCTCTATCTTTTCTATTTAAGATTTATGTTGTCATTCACCACAGTCTAAATGTGTTTTGATAAAAGGAAAAAAAAAATGAACCGTTGCTGACGCATTTCAAACAGAGAGTTGGTAATATTTTGAAGCTTTCAGTAAATTGAACGGCAGTTTGGCTTACCCCAAACTCCTTTCTTTCAAGCCCTTCACTCTGGAGTATAGCACTTCAACTTTGTTTGTTATTGTGGGGACCAAAAAATAATAATACTTTTCTTTCCACCTTCTAAGTTCTTTTAGCTGGACTAATAATCAAATTAACAGAGATAGATCAACAGGAGAAAATCAAAATTTTAATAAATGGGTAAGGGGAATTCAGATAAAAAAAATTTCAAAGTCAACGAGGCAAAACTGGGTACATATGACATTTTGGATGAAGGAAAAAAAGGGGCAGGGTAGATCTAAGATTTCAGAAGTGAGAACGAGCGACTTACAGATAGTTGAGGAAGAGAATTTTTGCTAAGAATGGCAGGAAAATTTTTGCTAAGCAATTCAGATACAATGATACACAGAGGGAATCTAGCAAACATGCTCCTGCTTTGAGTCTTTCTGCCTAATGCTAAGGTGATTATGTTATGGTTCCCTTCCTGAAGCAGGTTTTTTTCATCTGAATCTCTTAGGCAGGAAAGTGGGCAGGGTAAAAGGTTCTTTCTGAGTCTTTTGTTTTTTAATAAACAGCTTAAAAGTCAATATCCCAAAAGGCAGCTTTAGGTTGGCAAACTTTGGTCCTCTTCATTATCCAGAAATTGAAAGTAGCTACTACTGCCTAGCTGGGTCCAAAGGGAGAAAGCCAGCAATTTCTAAAATGGTCATGTCCTTGCTGTGGCCAAACCCATTGAACTCCATTAAGAGAATGCATGTGTTTATGCACAAGAGTGTGTTTACATGCGCTGGGACTTTTCTCCCTCAGTGTGTCTTCTTGAGGGTCCTGTCAGTGTAGTAACAGGTTCTGATAGTCAAAAAGCCTATGCTTTTAAATTTTTGGAGAGTGATCAGAGATGAAAGTCTCAATTCCTTGTATCAATCTTAATTTAGACTTGGGGGAAATCCTACTTGCTTTTATATTCGTGAGCATTTAGTCTTGATGATTTCCAGGGCCTTGACTCGATTCTGGGTTTAAGATTCATCACTATGGAGCGGAGGGTCCAGCCACCTTCAAATCAACCCCAACATTATTTCTCTATGTATGTATGTAGTGGTGGTGGTAGAGGGGTTTGCAAAAACAAAATTTAGAGGACCGTAACAGAAATAAAATCACTCTGGTCCTCGGATCTGAATGCAAGAACTGTTTATATTTTTGTGTTTTGCCTAACATATGTTCATAGGTAGACATATTTTTATACAGTTTTGGTCTTCACCATATAGATGCACTTTTTAAACCAATAATTTAAAAAAATAAATAATAAAAGTTAAAATTTCTTCTTAGGTATGTGCTTGTAGAACATTAAAAATATAATAGAAAAATATTATACCATTACATCAAAGACAATGCCTGTTAACAACTTAGCGTTTATTTCTTCAAACTTCTATACATGCATTGCTGTTCTTCCTACATAATTTGATCATATTACATATATTATTTTGTATTCTGCTTTTTTACTTCATATGATATTAAGCATCTATATTTTTGTAAATCTTTGAGAAATGGTTTTATAATATAGTGCATTAATGGGCTGTAATTTTGTTTGGCATTCTCTTATTAGAAAATAATGTTTCCTATTTTTTTGCTATTTATGTTGCTGTAAATAGGCATGATAATTATAAAATCAGATTTTTTTCTGTGTCCAGAATATTTCTTTAATACAGATTCCCAAATATGAAACTGCCTGATCAAAGAGAATATAAGAATGTAGGGCTCTTGATAATATTGTCAAATGGCTTTCTAAAACATTGTATCAATTTATAGTCTCACTCAGCTCTAATATAAGTGATGCCTTCCACATTTCATGTGTCAGCCCAGGTTGTCTCCACATCACTTCTCTGCATATTTATCCTTTAAGGTCCAAGTTGCACATAACCTTCTCTTCCAGTTCTTGGTCTTCTTCTTCTATTGCTTTTTCCTGTTTAATAATGCCAAAGCTCTGTGCTTGATCAGAGAGAGAATCCTTCTCAGGATCTGGAGGAGAATTTTTGAGGGGAGTTCTTAAGGAAGTTTTTTCTTGTAAAACGATTAAAGCTATCGAAGTGCATCTGAAGATGAGCAGAAAACAATGTAGACGGGTAAAGGAATTCCGAGCTGAAAGAATAGTGAGAAGAACCATTTGTTGTGTTTTCTTAGCCTTTTGCAGACATTTAACGGTGTGTGCTTGTCTCTTCGTGTGTGTGTGTACGTGCATTAGCCTAGATTCTACTGAAAAGCAGAGCTCGAGGCAAAGATTTGGGTGTAGGTAGGTTATTTTAGGAAATGAGCCCAGGGAGCAGGAATAGACCAGGAAGAGTGAAACAAGGAGGGGAGGAAAGTCAATGGGAGGGTGCATTATTGAGCTGATTCTTGCTGTGGGCAACTGGGGTTCAGTCCAGACTCAACAGAAGCCATATATATTTGTCTTCTGAGAAGAAAGGAATATTTATTCACTGGTTCCTATGCCTCATTGACAAGGATGCCCTATGGCTTGCTAATTCCCTCACATATCCAGGCTTGCACATATACCAGAATGGCTGGTTGTGTTCCTGCTGGCATCCCTCGTGACTGTGGCAGAAAAAGCCCCAGGACATAAAGTGAGAGGTATGCAATGCAATTAAGGTGAGGTGCCATCAGATTATGTCCATACATCTTGTTGCTGCAGCAATGTTGTAGTGAAAGATGAAGAGACTGTAGGTGAGGAACAAGAGGGACCAAATACAGTGTGTGCGTATTGTAATTTCATACATGCTTTCCCTTGTTTAGTTTGGTTAACTTGGCACCTGAGTAGATGCAGCACCAATTTACTCTAAACCCGATTTTTTATTTTTGAACCCAGACCCTCACTTTTTTCCAGTGGAATTATCCTCCATTCACATCTCCCACCTCTGCTATCCTCCAGGCCTGACTCATTAAGACATTGCATTTCTCCAACCAGGGATGGGCATATGATACAGTCAGAGTCAAGGAGATCCAATCAAGGCTTTTCTGGGACTGTTGGAGAAAGACACCCTCTCTTTTTTGCTGGAAGGATGTTAAAACTGTAGCTTCCAGCATACCACTCAAAACTAGAAAAAAGAAAGTAGAAAGCAGGTCAAAGATCCAAGGAGAAACCAGGTGCTGATGCGATGGCATTATTTGAATTCTTGGATTCAACTACCCATGGAATTTTTTAGTACATTAGCCATTTACATACCTGTTTTTGTCAAAGCCAATTTAACATGTGGTTTTTGTCACAACCAAAAGAGACCAGTAGATCTTTAAATTTACCTTCATTTAAGGTCATTTTTACTTTTTAACTTCATTCATTCATTCATTCATTCAAGTAATATTTATTAGTGCCTACTCTGTGCCTGTACTGCGAAAAAGTTCAGCTACCAGTTGTGTGGAGAAGAAAGATATAAATTAAAGCTCAAGTCTTCTGTAAACCCTGGAATATAGAACGTACTACTTTCAGGTAGATATGGCTATGAGTGATAGCTGAATTGTCAGAACTCACAAAGCAAATTTTTTGATTCTCAAAATAACCCAAGAGGTTCAGAGAATCAGGGTTAAGGGAAACACTGTGTGTATGTGTGTGTGTGTGTGTGTGTGTGTGTGTGTGTGTGTGTGTGTGTGTTGGGATACCTTTTATTGAAAAGATATGGTGATGGTAGCATCTGTATAGTACCTAGAAATGGTTACCATATGTAATCTTTATTACTTTATGAATCAGTTACCCATTGCCACAATAATGCACCATAATGAGTAACCATGGAGCCTGAAATGCATATGGCAATAAATATTTTTGTTCACAAATCTGTGGTTTGGCTGGGTGGTTCTGCTGATCTGAGCTGGGCTTGGTCAGGCTCATTCCTATATCTATTATCAGTTTTGATTCAGTTGAGTAGCCTTGCTGATCTTGGCTGGACTCCCTCACATGTCCACAATCTTCACTGGTACAAGTAACATCTGTTCCATATGTCTGTCCCTTAAGCAATCTAGTCCGGGCATGCTCACATATAAAATAGAAGAGCAAGAGACTAAGTGGAAACATGCAAGTGCATTTCAAGCCCCAGCTCACATCACCTCTGCTGATATTTAATTGACCAAAACAAATCACATGGCTGAATCTAGAGACAAGAGGCAGGCACTGCACTCTTATACAGCCAACAGCAGAGATCCAGGGAATGGCGTAGAATTGAGGCCATTTTTACAACCTGTCTACCACACTTGGTTGGCTTATATATAGTTCATTAAAATAAATATACATATAATTGGTTTGGTTTGTTGGAGCGTAGACTATGGAGTCCCTTAGATCTCTGATTAATAAAGCTCTTCACAGATGAGTCTTGGTTAAGTCAGCTTTCTTTCAGACACATAGGACTTCCTTTTCTCCATTGAAAGAACCCAATATTTTGAGTCTTTTTTTATATATTAAAAAGAAAAATGCAAAAAAAAAAAAAAGAAAAGAAAGAAAAAAGAAAAATGCTTCTTGGACTCAGAATGTCTTGCCTTCTTTTATGGAGCTTAAATTTCCTAAGCTGGAAGTATGTGTATGTCCTTTTTTTTTTTTTTTTTTTTGCCAAGGTCGGCTCTGGGCCTATGGTTTCCACTGTCTTCTTAAAAGAAAAAATGACAACAATAAAATTCCTAGGGCACTATACTATGCCCTTCTTTCATATTTTATGTAGCTTTTTATAAAGCCCCGATTGCTTTGGGTTTAAGTGGACCAGAAGAATTATTGCAATTGACTTTTTAAAGAATCTATTATAATTTTACTTTTGGTTTTCCAATATTATGAATTTGTGCAACATTTGGTCTTTCTAATCACTGGAAGTTTTATTAAAAACAATTTCACAATTTTTTTGCTCCCTGTCCTTTATTATAGGATTACAACACTGAAGGGTGGTTGGGGTGAAAACACTGAGTAGGTCCCTACATCTAGCTACCATTTTGGTTAGCTACAGGGACTCAGAAAGTGGGTAGTCTAAATTTGAAACCAGGCTTTTCTGCTTATTAGCTGGATGGCTCGAGCCAGGTTATCTAATTACTTTTGGCCTCAGTTTTTTATTCTGTCAAATGGTGTCATAATACCTACTTCACAGCATTGTGAAGGGGTTAAATGAGATAATGCATTTGAAGCCTTTTGCTCAATGCTTGAGAGATAGTGCGTGCCCAATAAATGGGGGTGATTCTTATCTTACCTGTGAACTTCTCGCTCCTTCACAGCAATTAACAACATTCTCGAGCTCTGGCTTCCTGTCCTGAAGACCCTCACTCAGGATGTTTGATGGCAGCTTAGAAACAATTTATGTAAGACTTTCCCAAGGAAGACCCAGGCCTGCAATGGTTCTAGGAATGATGCCAGCAAGTGGGACATAGCAAGAGAAAGTATATGGAAGCACAGCTTTGTCCCAGTTTTTGTGGGGGTTTCATGTGTCTGTTCCCATCAGCGTCCAGATGTTCTTCTATCTCAAACCTCTTATTTGCCTGTTTCAGGCCCCTACCTTCTTTAAGGGGGGCCCTTCACTCTCCAACAAGTCTTTGTGAAGATCCAAATGTGAGAACCAGTGGTTCTCAAATTTGGCTGTATGAGAGAATCGTTTACAAAACAAAAAAATACTGATGCCCTGGCCCTACCCCCACAGATTTACCTCATCTAGAGTGGGACTCAGGCATCAGCATTTTTAACAAGTTCCCCATGTGATATTAATGTGCAGCTAGGGTGAGAACCACTGAGCCAACCTATCTCAGGGCTTCTATGCAAGATTTCTGACTCAGTCTACTTTTATTATGATCCTACTTGTCATTTGATTGCTCCAGCTTGCAAACATTCCTTTTGGAAGAGATGTTTGTTTTCTCAATAGGTATGCAACAAGAAAAATTCTACCTTACATCTAGGCAGTGATTTATACTCTTCCACAAAATTTCACATTTGATACTAGAGGTCTTGCAATACAGTGAAAGGTCCCAATTCAGGACTTGAAAATTCTGGGTTGGAGTTTTACTTGCATTACTTATTAGTTGTTGCGATTTTGGCCATAGCTCTTAAATTCTCTGATATTTTGTTTGTTCTCTCTAAAGAATTCCACTGTGGATAGGATAGCAGTGATGTGTATTTCTTCCAGGCCCTTGAAAGCTCCCAGGAGCATCTCTGTTGGGTTTCCATGTCTGTTCTTTCCACCAGGGAAGCTGTGTGTTTGAAGGCAGTGAAGGAACAAGATAGGAGTCTAAGTCTCTGAGTGAGGGTTTGAAGAAAAGCTGCCTGATCAAAAATACCTGCGTTGAACAATTATATGAGCAAGAACAAAACAAAACAACCCCCCAACTCTGCTATTTTATTAAGCCTTGAGATTTTAAAAGTTTGCTTTTTTTTTTTTTAATCACTTTTAACTTTGGAGGAATAGGAATAGTATTGGTGGTTTGGTGAGGTGGTACCTCTCGCATCCAGAGTTCATAGTGGAATCAGCTGAAACCACAACCTTCCTAAACTCCTTCCTCTGCCCTATGCTGTGTCCCTCACTTTCTTATAGATTTCACCTGAGAGTCCTCCCTTATGAATCACATGCACAAGAATCCCCATCTCAGGTTCTGCTCCACGGGGTCCCAATCTAAGTCATCCTCTCACTAAAATGTGAGCTCCTAAGGGCAGAAATGTACTTTGTTTCATTTTCCACTACATTTCTAGTTATCCAATGAATGAATGTATAAGTGCCTTGTGTGTGTAAGTCACTAGACACTTTGGATAAATATAAGGAAACTTAAGTCATGGATTTGACTCTATGTTTTCTCAAGTCTTATCTAAAGGCATTCTTTTCTGTGAACCTTAAAAGAATGTAGACAATACCATATATTTTTCATCACTTTTTTCTTAATGGACAACAATAAAAGGATACTACCATTATATTTTGCCTTTATTCTTAACTTAGAGCGTGATTTAATTGTGGAAATGAATTTTAAGACAATTTTCTTTGCCTCGATCAGTTGTTTTATATGCTTATTTTTTTTCTTTGAAAAGTGGACATCTGAGAGAATGGCTTTTTTTGAAGAAAACTTGAAAAGTTTTATATAAATTATAAAAGTTAGCCTGGCTGTAGAAGCAAGGCACATATCCACTTTAGAGGCCTTTTAAATCCAAACATAATTCCTTTAAAGAACACTGTAGTAGACATTGTGGCCTTTGCTTTGGAAGGCCTGCTTCTGGCACAGGGAAATGGGGGCTTCTCAGTTGAACAGTGGGAGAGAAATGGTGATGAGCGTGCAAAAAGCGATTGCTTTAAGCGTATTGGCTTTTCTTTTTGTATCAGCAACGTGATCCTATTATTTTGAAGCAATGAGGTCATTTAAGTGTGCCTGGCTGGAGGTTTGCTATTTTCCTCTATTCTTTCCTTTAAATCCTTTTTGTCAACCATGTTCTCCTCAACTAGCAGAGCAGCTGTCTGGGTAGTTATAATCCCATTAAAAAGGCCTCTATTATGTCAATATTATATTTATAGAGAAATTAGTCACCTGGGGTTGTTGGGTTATTCTTCTGTATAGACATATTGTACCCCAGAAAAGCATGACTTTCCTCTTCATGTTAGATAAGGCCTGCTGCCTTGTCACAGTACCATATTGGCTGAAACTGATTAGCAATTAACATGGAATATGCCAATATGCCTTCCTCTGTTTGCAAAGCCCCCTTAATCTTCGCCACTGATCATATTCCTCTCAAGCTTTTTTGATAAAGCTGAGATTGTAGATGTGCCTGGATGTATGGGGCTTATAGTATTAAGTGAAAATATGACAGGCATTAAATGACCATCTTGATGGAAAAGGTGGGGAATCTAACCACAAAGACTTTGTAAACCTGTTAAAGTGCATTTGAGCAGTGCTCTAAAATTAGTAGTACATCTCCCCTCAAGATTCTATTCTTTTTTTAAAACAGATTTTACATTCTTACCATCTGAGTTCAGGTCTAACTATATTCTCCTAAGAGGAAGAGAAAAGACAAGGGGCTGAATTGCACTAAAAAAATATATCAGATTATTTAACTATGCCATTAGTGGGTTAAAGTTTAGTTTGTGGAAACATCATATTTTGCAAACCATAAAACATAGGGCACTTTTTAGCAGACTTTACAATAAAAGAGGGTGATAGTGAAGTCAACCTCTTTATTATGGCATGTGCTTTGTCCTAATTTTGTTTATTTTCCAAAACATGAAAGATTGATTTTTGAGACATTAAAAGGATAACTCTTCAAGGGTGACCCCAAGGGCTCTCACTGTAATTCCTCAGTAGTTGAGGACTCTTGGAAATGCCCAGATGCAGAAAGAAGGGGGTCATCTATTGGCTAGGTGGTGCTTGCTCTCAGAATGCTGTTGGGAAGTTGCAAAAAAGGCGCAAAGAAAGGCAAACTTCTGAGTATCAGCTGTTGTTATCAACTTTCAATACCATGTAAGCTTTCAGGAAAACCTTAATCAAATTTGTAGAGCAGACCATGGGATTTAAATAAAGGGGTATAAAGCAGATGAGTGAAAACAGCAATATTCAGATAGCGTAGCTGAAATTTCCTCAGCTGTTTGGAATTATTTAACATAAAATTCAAAGTGAAATTTAGAGAAGCAAGAAGGCTAGGCCAGCTCTGTAAATCTGCAAGTCAGATGTTCTAAAAGTCCCCTTGATCTTGCTCTCTGGCTCCTCCCACTTTTCTTCTAGAAAAGTTTTCTCATGGATCTTCTTTACATTCTCCGCCTCCCTCCCTCACCTTGTTTGGAGATCTTCTCTATACCGATAATATGCTCCTCTCTACCTTGCTGTATAGGTGTTTACATTTAGAAAATTGAGAATGGGGGGACCAAGGCATAGGGCTCCTTAGAAAACAAATCACATGGGTTTAGGAAAACTGGATAATTCATGTGCTTGCGTGAATTCTGCATTTTAACAAAATAGGAATAGGAATAACAAAATAGGAAAACTGGATAATTCATGTGCTTGCGTGAATTCTGCATTTTAACAAAATAGCAAACACAAGTCATATTCATTAGAGAAACAACTTGCAGTGCTTCAGTGCCCCCCACATGATCATATTTACTTTCAAGGTCCCTAAGACTCAAGTTGTCCATTTCCCACATAGCTGGTACATGGATATATGACAGTATATTCTATTTTGATCTTAACTGCATCCTCATCAGGTTTACTTCTCCCTGTGACCTCAGGAAAATTCTCTGAGAGTGGAATACTCTAGAGCAGTGCTGTCCAATAGAACTTTTTGTGATGAAGGAGATGTTCTCTGCACGATCCTGGTTAGTAGACACTAGCCACCTGGGACTATGGAGCATTCGAAATGTGGTTAGTGTGACTGAAGGACTAAATCTTTAATTTCATTAAGTTTCAGCTCAAATCTAAATAGCCTCATGTGGCTAGCAGCTACTGTATTGGACAACCCTAGTGAAGTAGAAAGCTCTTCTAGTAGCTGGGATGGGGAAAGATTGTAAACAACACATCCTGAGATAATATATGATGTAGTGATTGAAATATTTGACTTGAGCCAGAGTGGGTGGATTCGAAACCACCTCTGCTTTTCTGAGCAATGAAGTTGTGGTGGTGACTTAATTTCTCTGCATCTTAGTTTTCTTATCTGTATATTGGAATATAGAACAATAACAATACCTACCGCATATTGTTTGTGTAGCAATTTATTGACTAATTCACAGAAAACAATTAGAATAGTGCCTGGCATATAGAAAACCAACTTTAAAGTTGACAGTACCAGTGGCAAGAGTCCTGATACTACTTCTGCAACCAATGAAATATATTGGGAGGATTAAATAAAATATTCAACTATTCATAGGTACTCAGTCATGAGAGTTTTCATCCCTCCTCTCCTTTCCTTTCAGTGCTATTAGTTAATTAATTCATATATGCATCTAACAAATAAGACTGCTCTGTGCCAGTTTTTTCCTGTTATTGTTACCTGTCATTGCGTCAGCTCTGACTCTTGACTCCTTGCTCCTTTGTGAACAAGCTCAGGATAGCATGCTGGGGGATGGAGACCAGAGGCAATGGACCAGAGCCAAGTCAGCCCCACTAAGACCATCCTAGACCAGCTAGTGCCCACATAGCTGATCACAGTTGCATGAGCAAGCACAGCTAGGCACAGTGAAATGGACTAATGTTTTAAGCCACTGAGTTTGGGGGAGATTTGTGTGCAGCTATTACTCACTAATAGATAGATAGTATAATTAATGTGGCAGCAATCACCATATAGTCATAGAGATACATACTGGGCCTCAGAGGAGCCTCCCTAATGGGAGATATTGCTGAGCTATGGCCTGAAAGATGATGGAAGGAGATGTTTCAGGCAGAGGGAAGAACATGAGAAACCTGGAACATGAAGCTCCAAAATTCATTTTTTCTACCTGCTGTCAGGGATACATAAATATAAATATTCTTTTGCTTAGAGAGCTGCTTATGTAGCTGTGACATCAAGATTAACACAGAAATAAAGAAGTCAATTATTACACAAAATGAACTATATTAACTGCTGAATTTGTTCAGACCCTGGTGCAAGAAGTGGGAAGAGCACAGAGTGAGATCAATGAAGACTAAAATAAACAGCAAGGAAGACTTCTTAAAAGTAAGCTAATCATGATGGTACTTAAGGAATGGGCAAGACATGGCTAGGAGTACAGAAGAGAGGAAAATGTTGCTGGAACCATTTGGGGCATTTTGTGGAAGGGCCTTCTTGGTCATTCTTGCCCACTGAACACCTACTGTGTACTAAGCCTTGTGGGAACTACGGGAGAAGAAAAAGAAGCAGGAAATATTATCCGGTCTTCATGAAATTGAGAGTTATGCTTGCCTTTGGGGTATCAAGGTCGTTTTAAGTTCCATCTTGGCTTTTGCACAACATAAGGTCGGCCTATCATTTCTTTCCATTTGTATTTTTGGAGATGTTACTTTGTGGCAGGGTGCAGGAAGAGCCATGAAATTGTAGATCAATGCATATACTTTCAGATGTTCTCCATAGCAGCAAGGGGTTTGATTGCCAGTTTTCCCAGAAGATGCTGTCTCCTGACCATTTTTCAGAGATTGAGGAATTCCATCTCTCAGTCCCTTGAAATGTGGATTTTGTGCTGCTCTGATGATCAGAGCCCCAGTACATTGGCACCTATCGAGAGCTTTATTGTCTCTCCTTCAGGTTTTACTGAGCCTCTTTGGAATTTTGAGGCTTATAAGGTGTTTTCTTAGCCAGAAATCTTTGTAAAACTTGATTGTCAGAAATAAACAAGAGCAACCCCCACTTTCTGAAAATAGTACTTAAGTAAACATTAATTTGGAGTAAAGGACAGCCCAGACAGCTCTGGCACTAGCTCAGAGCTGGCAAACCTGTGCTGAAGCAGAAAGTTGCTTATTTGTGGGAAACATATTTGTCGAATCATAAAAGAAAGCTGCCATCAAAACTAAGCCCAGAAATTCAGAGACATATGTGGAGATAATTCATGCTATCCTCTTTTCCAGTTGGCAAATGTCTTGATAGGGTTGAGAGTAGGGGTGGAAGTCTCTTTAAAGATTCATGTGAGCCCCCCATGGCTAGTGGATTCACCATCTTTAACCCTGTCTATTCTTATCTAGCTCCCTCTCATGGACTCTCAAAGGCATTTGAAAATAAACAAGTGAGAAAGTTTCCCAAGACCATTCTAGCAATCCACTCTGACATTTGCTGAGAGGATGGGTTAAAGCTGCTCCCTATCTATCACTTCTCTGGTCTAGCACTCTGAGATTCTTTTCCTTGTTTAGTTCAGGAGTGAGATTCTACATGTTACTGTCAAGTACTCTGGTCAGAGCTTTTGCCTATTGCCACAATTTTACAGAACTGTTGTTTCAATGGAGACATATACTTTTAATATTATCTGTGGCTTCTGGACACAAAGTCTCTTATTCATCTCAAATGTATTTAAGTATAGGGGGTAGTTGTTGGCTAAAGGAGAAAGTTCCTGTGGTTATCTGTTTTTTCCCTCAGTTTCTAATAAGCATACAGAAAAAATTATAATTTACATCAGATAAAGGGGAGATTTCTATAATATATAAAGAGTGGCTACATATTAATAAGAATAGAACAACACCTAAAAGAAAAATGGACAAAAGATATGATCAGGTAGTTCACTAAAAAGAAAATTATGAAACAAATTAATCTTGCATGCATAAAAAGCCACTCGAACTCATCCATAATAATAAATATACATATTAAAACTATAAGATAGTTTTCACTTCTCAGATTAGCAAACACCTAAATGTTTCATATTATACTTGGTCAAAAAGATGTGAAGAAACTGGAACTCTCACACATTATAGTGGTCTTGTAAATGGGACCAAGCAATTTGAGGGACAATTTGGTACTGGCTACAAAAATGGCAAATGTCCTTTGACCTAGAATTCTACTTCTAATAATTTATCCTACGGAAATATCACCCATGGGTGAATTGATGAATACACAAAGTTATTCATTGTGGCACTATTTGTAACTGCAAAAGGTTGGAGCAATTCCAAATGACTATTAATGGGGCACTGGATAAATACATTATGGTGCAACACACAAAATCATACAGTGGTTAAAATGAATGAGGCAGATTTTCCTTTATGCACTGGTGTAAAATAATGCCCTAGATATATTGTTATGGAAAAAATGCATGGTGCAGGATAGTTTGTGTTGTAATTTATCATTAGTACAAAAAAGAAAAAAAATGTATTCGTTTGCATGTGCATACAATGTCTTTGGATACACACAAAAAATTGAAGTAATATTTTCTTCCAGAAGTGATTGAAAGACAGAGGTGTGAGAGAGAATTATTGTGCATCCTTCTGTATCTTTAGAATTTTGTATTACGTATATGAATGTGTTATTCTTAAAAAATATGAGCCCTAATCAGAATTCCCAGATAAAGTTTCCTTTTAGTTTTTCTTCTGTCTAAAAATTTGGAATCGTTCTTTCTCAAGCCTACCTGAGAGACTATTTGCTTCTCGAGGCCAGAACCTACCATGATCTTCTCCCCTTTGCCTAATCTAGCAACTGGCAAAAAGGGGCTCAAAAATACTTGTTAGAAATATAAATGAAGGCATGGAATGGGTGAGGTGACTTTACACAGAAGTTTGCAGCTCCCTAGAACCCATGGTGGGGCTGGCTTGTGCCCATCATTTCCAGGGGAGTAATTTTACATTGAAATCGATCAATTCTTAAAGAAAAACTGAGGAAAGTAAATGGACTTACGTGAGAATGTGCTATTAAAAACTGTTATGACTAAATGGGTGCCACCGTCCTGGTCACAGTTGTGGTCAGTGGTCACAGGTCACTGATGAATTCTTTCTAAGAGGATAGAGAGTGAGCAGAGAAATTTGTAGGCATGGTCTTGCCCAGTGATGTACTGGTGAAAGTTTAATAACTGGCTTCCTGGAAACAAACCAACCAACCTTGATTTGGTGTTTCCCAATTTCCATGGTGTAAATACTCCCACCATAGCTGATTTGAAGCTATCAATGTGGCATCGCTGATATGAATTGTGAGGAGTTGATAGCAATTGGCTCTTGTGGCCCAGTGGGAGCATACCCTGGTTATGAGTGGGCAGGCACTCCCCTTTGAAAGTTAAGAGCAGTAAGGCTTAGGGTGTAAATAGACTCTTTGAAGGGTTGGAGTCTTAAAAATGCTATGTAATTCTTGTAAGCCAGTAGTTCTTAAAGTGTGGTTCATACAAATTGTGGGGCTCTACCACAAACATACTGAATTGGAAATTCTGGGGGTGCGTCCCAGCACTCTAGATTTTAAAAAGCCTTCCAGGTGATTCTGGTACATGCCAAAATTCGAGAACCTCTGCTCTGAGCTTCTGCTTTCTTTCGAAATGGTCAAGAGTGTTAAAAAACACAGACCTATACTTACGATTGTACAGAATAATGATTATAAAGTACTTGGCACAGAAATGTAAACTATGATGATCAAGACATTTATTATCGCTCTTCCAGGCATTTAAGAGGCATTAAAGGATTTTGAGGCAGTTAAAGGACTGGCTCTGTATCTTTATTATATCCCAAAAGCTACCTGTCTATTCTGTGACCTTGAACACCTTACTTGAGTTCTCTATCTCAATTTCTTCACCTATATAATGGAGATAATACCTAGGGTGAAAAGTCATGTTACAATATCTGGTAGGTAGTAGGTGCTCAATAAATGAAATTAATATTCTCCAAAACCACAAGTGTTGCTACCCAACTCTGAAGTTTTCCTGAGATTCAAGTCCTAGGTCCCCAAACATGTTCCATGATGCATTCGGAGAATTAAACACAGAGCCAGTCAAACACAGAGAAATTGCTAAATCAATTTTAACTTTATTTCCCTTCCTATTCTGTTTCAAGAGAGTGACTTCATCTCTCTGATTGAGGTGAGGGACATTTACCCTAAGGAATCAATTTATTCTCCTTCCCATCTCCAACCTTCGGATTAGAAGAAGAAAACATTTGGAAAGGGTTACTTGCTTTTTCCTTCAAAAAATATTAATTTAGCACCTACTGTGTGCTCATCACAGTTCAGTGTTGGGGATGTAGTTGTAAATAAGACAGACAAAGTTCTTGCTCTAATGAGACTAATATTCTACTGTAGAGGGGCAGACAATAAGCAAAAAATAAAACCAGCAAACATTAGATATGAAAAATACTATAAAAATATATGTTAGGGAGATGGAATCCAAATGACTTGAGAGCTGTATTAATTTGAGTGATCAGGGAAGTCCTCTCCAAAGTGACATAGACTTGGAGGTCAAAATGAGTTGGCCATTCGGAGTTTTGGGAGAATGCTGTTTCAGGCAGAGATCAGCTAATGCAACTGTCTTAAGGTAAGAAGAAAGTTGGCAATTTAAAGTGCCAAGGAAAGGCCAGTGTGCTAGAGTGGGAGAATGATAGGAAATGAATCCAGAAGATAAGATTGGAAGGCAGACACAGGGTAGATCCTTCAGCGCCATAGTAAGGTGTTCTAAGAAATTTTGATTTCATTCTAAGTCTCAAGGGAAGCTATTGGTGAGTTTATACATGGGAGTATAATATAATACATATATATTGGAAAAGATCATTCCAACTGCTTTGTGAAGACTGGATTATAGAAGAATAAATGTGGAAGCAGAGAGATCAGTTAGTAGGTCATTGTAAAGATAATGTCTTGGAACAAGGTAGTGGGGCAAAGGAAATAGGTGTAAATGAATTCAGGAAATGTTTCGAAGGCAAATTCAGCAGGCCATATTAATGAACAATGAACTGGATGTTGGCTCTGAGAGAAAAGGAGAAATCAAGGATGAGTCCTTCTTTTATGGGTTGAGCCTCTGGGCAGTTGTTTTAGCTATTTACTGAGATGGGAAGGACCAAGGGAGAGGCAGGGATCTTATGTATCACAGAAAGAAGGAAACAAATGAAAGAAAAAGTATAGGAAGTGAATAGACAGAAAAGGAGTATGCCAGAATGTACAAACTAAAATGGAGAAAATGTAGAATTAGAAGAAAATGAAGTAAATAAGAATAAACAAAAATTTAATAATATTGGCTAGAAAATGTGATGCACAGTATGATAAGATGCATTACAGTTTGAAAGAACTATTCAAAGGAGTTTGGTCTGGTGATCAGCATTTTCAGAGAATGGCAAATACAAATTTATTCTTCCAGTTCCTCTAAGAGGAAGCGTCTGGGGGTATTTAGGTTCTGGAATCTTGGAAGGACTGAGAGTTTACTTAAGAATTATAAGTGTTTTTTTTTTTCAAGCCTAATCATCAAAGCCATAAGTACCAGGGATGAAATCCTTTTCAAGTAGGAATATTTTCTGAGTGGTATACTTTGAAAATCTCAATAGATGGGTAGAAAAAAGCAAAGTCTCAGCTTTTTCCATTGGCATGACTCCTTTTTGGGGACAAGAGGCAGGAGCTAGTATTCTCTTTCCATCACATTCAATAGTAAAAAATTATGAAGCAAATGTAACATTTCTCCTTCAAAGATTTAAAATTAAGAAAAATATTTTGGGGTTGGAAACTTGGGAACGATGTGCTGTGCTGATCAGTTCGTCCAAGACATGACATTCCAAGGAGCTTAGAAGAAAACACAACCTCCTGCAGCTTTGTTCTTGGTTAACTATTCTTCTTTCAAGGCAGATCTTATTCTTCCCAGGTCGGCTTCCTTCTATTTTAATTTTTTGAAGAACCCCAAAGGTTAAGGAAGGAAGATCGATATAGAAGTAGCTGAGAGGTTGGGATTGTTTCTTATGGCCATGTTATGTTTTTGAAAGCAGCTACTGGGAGCCAAGAGAAGTCTTGGGGTTTCCTTCAGAGCCATTTGGAATCATTTAGTGGCCATCCAGTTGGAGTCAAGACTCTCCAGTGAGAAGTCTCTCTCTTCCTTCTACTTCTCTGGTGGCAAAAGGATAAGATCTCGATGAAGTCGAAAGAAGATAATGGTGGGTCCTAGTTAAGAGTGTGGATAGTGCTGTCATTTCCAGTTACCTATGAACTTGTCCGGGTGGGCATTAATTGGAAACTGTAATGGAATCAGGCAGTCTCAAGCATCAGAAAATTATGTACAATGCTAACACAATTGAGATAGAGGGAAAGTATTATTTTTTGATATCTGCTATGCTCCTCATCCTACACTGGACATGTTACACATATTATTTTATTTATTCTTCACATCAACACCTGAGCATTATAATTTCCATGTGAGTTCAGTCCTGCTTAGCTGGATCTGAAGTATGAACACATAAAACAGGAGAAATTGGGTGACATGTCTTCCTTTAGATTACTATGATTGATTTTCATTGGATTCTAAACATTTCCTGTAGAAGGAAAATAACTTGAATTGGAATGGACTTGACAGGGGGAAGGGTTACTACAAAAGCCAACTTTTATGGAGGGATTCTGCAGACCCCAGTGAGAATTTTTTTCCAGCAGAAGGAAACATTGTGATGAGGCAGGTTCTGCAGTGGGGCCTGTATTGATGTTGGTCCTGGGTTTAGCACTGAGGTTGGCACATGACACTCTGACAGCATATATGAACCACTGGAAGAAAAGTGCAATATCTGCAAACTAGAACTCTAGTTGATGCTGTTTAGTAGAACTTTCTGTTATGATGAAAATATTCTATATGTGTGCTGTCAGTATTCACTGGCTACATGGGGTTACTAAGCACTTAAAATTAGGCTAATGTGACTGAGAAACTGAATTTTAATTAAGTGGCCCCATGTGTCTAGTGTGTACCGCAGATAAATGTTTCAATACTGTGGGATCCCCACAATTAAGTGTAGCCCATGAAGACCAAATTAAAGATGTGGATGTCAGTAGGCACAAAGTGCAACAGAATGTGGAGTGAGAGATGTCAGATGAACGCAGCCCAAATTAATTTAGAACCTAATAGGAATCAGCTTATGTACTGTATTTCTTGTATAAGCAGGGGGAGATTTAAAGCTGACAAAATATGTTCATTAATGACCTCATTTGGACCCACATGTTAGTGAACTTTGAGTTTCACGTAGAAGGGACAATTAGGCTCATTGCTTTTCAGAGGTTTAGCACCTGTTCTAGTCCTTAGCATATTGTGTATGTGTGATAAATATATATTTTGGGTGAGTGAATGGATAAATGAGATATAAAGATACTCACCTGAGATCATTGTATCAATTAGCTGTTGTCATAGTAATGCTGCATAACAAACTTCCTCAAACTCAATGACTTAAAAGCAGATTCATTTATTCTAGCATATATCTCAGGAGATTAGCTGGGATGGCCTGCATCATGTGAATTCATTTAGGGGCACAAGAGAAGCTCTTTTCATGGAGATGGCAAAAACGTAAGATGGCAAGCAGAAGCTTATAAGTACTTAAAGTGGGTCCTCAGATCTGTCATGTTGTCACTTCCATCCACATTCCATTGGCTAAAACATATCTTTTTACTAAGCCTAAAGTTAAGGATTGGAGAAGTACCCTATACCCAGAGTACAAGGGGAAGAACTATGAAGTTATATGGCAAAAACATGGTTCTGTGGAGGGAAGTAGGAGAAATTGAGGCCCCAAATTTGATCTGCCATAGTCATATGATGAGCCAGAGTCAAATCTAGAGGTCAAACTAATTTTTTTTTTCCAGTTCCATAGTCTTTGTTTCTTCCACTACTCTAAATTCTTCATGTTCAATCAAAGACACTTTTACCATCCATGTGACTCCTAGTCTCCAGGGCAGATGTTATGTTTCCACCCTTTAAAAAATCTGATATTCTGCTTTTAAAAAATTTGTTATTTATCTCATTGAATGATTGTCATTTTTGTGGTACTGGACTGCACTCAATCCACATGATTTGGCTCTGTCGTGGAGTTGGAGGTGTAGTCTTATAGAAGTTCAAAGAATCTGTTAGTCTGCAAATATTTTTGCTTTAATCGTGGACCGTCTCAGTTACTAAGGGCCTGGATGCTGCTGCCAATGGCTGAAGCACAAGAGGGTGGAACTTTCAGTCCCAGTATCCTGAGTTTAGTTTTCGACTTTGACTGAGGTTCCTTGCTGCTGTCAGAAACTACCATTGCCTTTTAAAAAAGCGATTTACTTAAAAAAACACAACAAAATTCTCTTTTTGTGTGTGTGTATAATTCTATAAATTTTGTCAAATGTACACTCATGTAACCACCAACACAATCAAGATATATTCATTATCTGCAAAATACTCTTGTAGTCAATCCTTCCCCACACATCCAGCCTTTTCAAGAATGTCATATAAATAAAATCATACAGTATAGCCTTTTGAGTCTGGTTTCTTTTAGTTAGCATGATGCATTTGAGATTCACCATGCTGTCGTATATATAGATCAATAGTCATTTTTGATTTTGAGTAGTATTCTATTGTATGAATGTACAAACTTTATCCATTCTGTAGTTGAGAGACATTTAGCAGTTTGCTTTCAGTTTTTGATGGTTATGAAAAAGCTATTATAAATATTGGCTTATAGGTTTCTGTGTGAATGTTAGTTTTTATTTTTCTTAGATAAATGCTTACAGTGGAATTGTTGTATTATATGGTAAGTGTGTGTTTTAATATTCCAATTCCTTATTATAATATTGAAATCCAAACTATCCTTTTAAGAGACAGTCAAATTGTTTTCTGAAGTGGCTGTACCATTCTGCATTCCTACCAATAGTATATAGGAGTTCCTACTGTGACTTTTAATTTCTCTATTTTCCTCTCTGCTACTTACTTCCTTATATAAATTTGCAACTCAGACCCCATTTATTTCCTCAAATTAATTTTTTTGCCTTTCCCAGTAGTTTAAAAAAGGATGTTGCCTGGATCAAATCTGTTTTAGAATAAAATGCATCACAGTTCTCTGTATGGTGCAATCGATGAGAATACTGGAGTTTGAATCCATGGAATTAAAATATTAATTTGCCGTTAGTACTTTGAACATCCAAGGGCAATTTTCTTCTTGACCTTTGTGACTTCAGTACAAAAATAAATGTGTTGATCTAGAAAATATGTAGAGTTTCTATAAAGCTGAATCAATGATTTCTTGTTTCTTAGCTTTATGTGTGTGCAAATTTTGTGCCATCAACCTACCACCATTTTTGATGCTTTTGAAGCTGAATTTCTGACTTTGGCCTTTACCATTTCAATGTATACTGACCCATCTCTCAACTGCCAGCACATACCTCTTTTTTGTTTGAAAGCATTCTCCTGCCATCAAAGGCCATTCTATTCAGGTGAATGTCAGATTGGAGCTCCATGGAATTAGCATCAACAGAAACAGCCCTTAACCATGACTGACAGACAAAATAGATTAAACTGGTATATAAACACTCTACCTCCCTCACCCTCTGGATGAGATAACTTTGAGGTTCGTGGTTTTACACTGGTTCCTAGAGTTCCTAGTGGGGTTAAACTTCAGTTGCCCACAGTAGTAACTTGCTCCATAATGCAGACTTTATTGGCTGCCTTCCCTTCCTTGTTTGATTTCTTCACTCTCTTGCTGGTTTCTTTACCTCCCAGATCAACTATTTAAAATCAGCCCTTGACTCTGTGTCTACTTTTGAGGAACGCACTTCAAGCCTGACCTAACTTGATTTTTTTCCTCAACTCCCTTTTTTGGTTGACTGCATTCCTGACCTCCATATGTTCTATTCTTCATTAACTGAGTTTATTCAAACTTATGTTTAGTACTCCGGTCCTAACACATTCAAATGTCACTGTTCTCCTGTTGCCCATGAGCATGATATAGCATTTGCTATACTGGAAAGATCATGGCTGTGGGAGGCACATTTGTGTAGTTGTGTAAATGATTTAAGTTTATCCAACTTCAGTATGACATCTGTAGAATGAGGTTAGTCGCTACCATCATGAAGATGGCTTAAAACTTTAAATTTCCTATCAGTGTTTAGTAGGTAATATAAGTCATCACCATAAGTTAGTTCTCTTGTTTCTAATTGTCTGATTACTTAGAGACTAAATCTTATCTCTTTCATGGCTGACCACTTTTCAAAAGCACATATTGAGGAGTCGGTCTGTTTTCTGTTTTATGGTATTCAGTTTTCTATTGACAAGAAATGGCATTTTCCATCAATGATAAAAACGAATGTATTTGTATTTTCATTGGTGAAAATATAACATGATATATTTGTGCCATAGTTCCTGTCTTGGTAGATTACTTTAACAAAAGAAATAGTTTCCTTCAGTGTTGCAAATCAAGAATTTAAGCAAAAATTACTGAGTGTTTCATAAGTGTATATTGAGGTTGGGTGAAAAAAAAGCACAATATAAAAACAAATATCTTATTTTTGCTTTGAACCTCAAGCATAATGGATGAGAGAAGACTCAGCAAAACAGAATCTTATAGTTAGAAGCAACATGAAGTGCCACCTAGTAACAATAATAGTAGAAGCTAATGTTTATTGCATACTAGAGATGTGCCAGGTAGTGTTCCAAGTGCTTTATGGATGCTCTCTCAATAATGATCTTCTGAGGTGGGTCCTATTATCACCATGTCCATTTTACAGATATGAAAACAAGGCCAGAAAAGTCAATGAACTTGCCCAAGTTTACACTACCAGTAAGTAGTGAGGCAGGAGTCAAACTCAAGAGGTCAGACACCAGAGCCAACACTTTTAACCTCTATGCCATGCTGCCTCCCTAGACTGAGTAGCCCTGTCAGGGAGAATCAATGGTTTTCAACACATTTTGTTTCATGTTGAATAATCTTAGTTCTTTATCTCGGGTGTAAATCAGCTTCTAAGTTTCTTAAACCCTTTGATCCTGGTTTTAACTTTCAGAAAAGATTATTTCTATCTTGACAGCCTTTGAGGCTTACTCTATCCCCTCTGCATTTTCTCTCCTCCAAAATAAATGGGCCCTAAAAATCTCTGCTGCAAATCACTTGTGTAGTATACGTATTCATGATTACCAGAAGGCTGCTGCACATCCCTACGGACCATTGCTGGAACTAGGGCTTCACAAGGCACCAATGTGCATTAGGTTTATATCATGTCCAGCCTTAGGCTTGTTTTCAAGGAAGGAATGTTCAGAGGGACAAATGGAAGCAAAACTGTAATGTTCTATAGGAAGAAATGAAGAGATTTAGAAACAATGAATACATGAGAAAATATACAATTTTTTTCTATTTTCTTATTTTTTAAAAGAAATATCATTGACTATTTCAAAAAAAAATAAACAATGTATTTTGGGATTTATAACCTATATGATTACAATCACATAAAGATAAAATGTAAGTAAAAGGAAGAACACTGTTATAAGATTCATACATTAGATATGACATGGTCTAATATTAATTTGCAGTGGATTGTGATAAGTTAATAATGCATATTATAATTCTTAGACTGACCACAATAATAATATCCAAAGAAATATAGTTTAAAAGATAGTAGATAAAAAATAATACTAAAAGGTACTTGATAAATCAATCCAAATGAATACAGGAAAACAGAAACAAAGGAACAACAACAAAAAAGTAAAACAAATAGCAAACAGCAAGAATGCATTGTCAAACCCAACCAAATCAATAATTACATTAAATGTTAATGGACTAAACACTCAGATTAAAAAGCAGAGATTGTCAGACTGGGTGAAAAAATAAAGTCCGCTTATGTTTTATTTATAAAAGATACATTTTTGATATAAAGACACAAAGAGGTTATAAGTCATAGGATAAAAAAAGGCATACCCTAGAAGGGACTGACCACCTAAACTGGGGACACCTGCCTTGTTTGAAGCAGGAAGTATACTTATATAGACATCCAAAGCCTTGACAGAGGAGGAAATATAAGATTGATTCCTTGGAGCAAGGAAGTACCTAGTGCTGATGCATACTGAAAACATTTCCTCAGAGATTCAACAAGTTTAGCAAACAATCAAATAAGGCCCCTTTCTATTTTCTAAAAAACTGCCAATAAGTAGCCATGTTTAGTTGTATGGAAATGGCATTTTTTTGCCACCTCCACCAGAATAGCTTTTTGGTTTCACCCAACATCTTGGCTATGAGCAGTAGGAATCATATGACTTGTGTACCAATTTTCTTCACCAGTTGGGGTTTGGTGATAGAGTTAGCTGGCTGCCATCTTCTTTTACTGGTTCAGTATGTCCTCTTTTCCTGTTGGCCCCATGGCAGTGGCTGTTGCCAAAGCAAACAGTGACAGAATATAAGAAAGACAAATGAACTGTTGGCATATTTATTGCTCCAAATTTGCTGGTGGACTGAAGGGTGTAAAAATGAAAGAGATGCTGTTGTGGCTTTGTTCGTCATGCTTTGCTGTGAGGCTGCTATTTGGTAAAAAGTAAGCTTTCTGAGTGGTGAGTTCTTTTCTACACATGCAGCACATTTGCAATGTGTGCCTGGCTCTTCTCGAGCTGAGAAAACTGCCAGGCTTCTGTGAAAAAAAAGGAAGCCTGCAATATTCCTTCTTTCCCTCTTACCTCCTACTAAGACTCCTGCTTAACATCCCTCCAAAATGCTCCTCAGCTGGGCAATTGCAAGAATGTAATTCCATTGACAAACTTCATGGTTTCAGTTTTGCATGTGAAATGAATTTCAGGTAAAGGAGATTGATTACCACTGTGATACAGAATTTGACTGGGCTGGGGAGAAACTTTCTGTGGTGGGGTTTTGTTTTTTTTTTT
>NW_011888788.1:7300920-7310952 GCF_000151845.1 Pteropus vampyrus
AAAAGGAAGAATTCATTATCTACAAATAGTGGAAAATATTATAAATGGCAGTAAATGAAGTAAATGGAGTTTCCACTGTAATGTACAGTTCTTTAAGCTAGCCACTTAGAAAGAACACAGCTTGGTTTGCTGGGTGGAGAGTCTGAGCTAAAATGCAAGAGACTGTTCTTGGGCTCTGAGTGATGTTTGGGAATAAGGCATTCCTTCTGCTGCTGCGGATCTCCTGGTTTATTGCCCATCTGGGTTATGCATGTCTTACAGCCTGCTGAAATGAACCCAAATGAAATTCTCACCTCTTCAACTTAGATCTGACCTTAAGGTGTTGCTTTCCTGCCTGACTCAGCCTCCAGGGGAAAAGAAAATAAGAGACTAACTAACCTCTCCTTTTGTGAGGAAATGGTCTCTCTTGCTTTTAGATGTCTCTCCTACAGAACAAAAGCTCTGACTGTGTCTTCTGTGTCAGGGATCAATTGCTAAGCAAATCTGCTAAGGCCTGGGCTATGATGCTGCTCTGCAAAACCCACCCACCTTTCCTGGGGACTGAATCTGTGATCTTACAACTTTCCTACACAGGATCAGAAAGCCATAACCATCACCATCACCATCACCATCACCACTGTATCACCTGCTATGAAAGATTCATGAAGGGGATTCCCTCACCTTCATTGGCTTCTTGATGCCACCTTCACCCAAATGAGTGAGTTACCCACTGGCCCATAGTGGAGACAAGGTCCATCTGATGGATTCTCTTCTGTTCTTCTAATAAAGTGGATCATCTACAGCACAGCATTGTCTCTATCTTTCCTTAACTAATTTTAGTGATTTTTAAGAAGCCATAAAATATATACAGGTAATCATAGGTTCTTGGTACCTGATATTTGCTATGGATTTGACAAAATGGAATAACTATGTTTATGTTTATACACATTTTAAAACACATTTATCTCTGGGGTTTTATTTTCTACCTTTTATTCTGACTACAAACTGTCTTATACTGAGAGAAAAACAGCCCTGAAATTTGGTCTGTGAATTCTTGCTGGTCCATGGAAATTAAGGGATACTGGAGCCAAATTCAAGTCTATAAGTATTACTGAGAACTCACTACGTGCAAATTCCAAAAGAAATGAGTCACAGCTTCAGACCTTAATAAGCATTAAGTCTAGTTGAAAAGCAGAACAAACATATGGAATACCTGGTATGTATTTGCTCTGATTTGATGTGTGTATATACATATGTACATATCCATATATACATTCATGCACACAAATACACACATGTGTATGCATTCACACGCATATACTCACACACATATACATACACATATATAAATGCTTATACATGTGTATAAAATGTATATACAATAATACATATTTAAATACATATATAAGTATATGTAGATTATTTATGCATAAATACACACATACATACCTTTATACATTTATATACACCTACGTACACTCATACATATACACTCATCCACACATAATCTCACACACGTATACTTATTCTCTCACACATGTATATATATATGTATATATATGCATACATAAATATGTATTCTCATATGCATATAACCACTCACACAGATATATATGCATTCATACACATATATACATGCACATATGCACTCACACACATATGCACACTCATGTATACACACTAATACACATATACATATGCAAATACACACATACTTTTTCATTTTGGTCAATTTAATAACTAGAACCCCTAGACCCATATTAATTAATAGTTTTGTATCCTTATTTTAAAAATCATTTTGATATAGATACTTATAGTGTTTTACTATTAAGAATGGTGCTGATTTTTGTTTTGAGATACATACATATAATTAAAAAATCATATTAAGAGACTTTCTTTCTGTTTTTAATTTACTGTGGGGTTTTTTTGGTTCCAAAAAAATTGAAAAATACCCAAAAGTACAATGAATGATGACATATATTTATATAGCAACCAACCAGAATTGAGAATTAGAAATATTTTGCTTCATTTATTTCATCCTAATTTAAATGAAAGAAATAAAGCATTATAGAGAAAACCGGCATTACATAGAGTTTGTTTTTTCTTTTTTTTGGCCTCCACCTGCAGTTTGTTCCTCATACCCCAAAACCAGAGGAGAATGTGAACCGAGCATGTATCTTTTCCACTCCAATTTGATACACTTACATACATGTGTATCTCTATAAATGATATATAATGTTTAGTTTTTGGTTTGAAAATTGGACATAAATATCGAGGTGTACATCATTTTAAACTTGCTTTTTTCCACTCACCATTGTGTGCGAAACTCCAATGATATGACTGAATAGAGAGTGTTACATTATTTTAACCATTACATAGTATTCTAGTGTATGAATATACCAAATATTAGTTATTCGTTTCCCTATTGATGTAATTTAGAGGGCCCCCCATATTTTAAAGAGCTTTGCAATGGAAATGATTGGACATGTCTGTTTACAAACATATGGAAGAATTTCTCTAGAATATATACACCCAAGAGTAGAATTGCTTGGTCACAGTATGAAGGTTTTCAATTTTTCTAGCTAGATACTGCCAAATTGTTCTTCAAAGTGATTAGACCAATTTAAACTCCCACCAGGAGTATATAAAAATTCTGTTTTCCTAGATCCTTGCCATCTTTTTTATAGTTGCAGATGTTTTAATGTTAGCCAAAATAAGAATGTGAGGTGGTATTGTACTATCGTTCAATTCCATTTTCTAGAAATGGAAATATTGTTTTTATTCAATGCATTTTCTGAATATATTGATTTTTTTTAGCCATTTGCATTTTTAAATTATGTTAACTGACTACTCATATTTGAACCATCTTATAATTCTCATTGGTCATGATTTATTATTTTTTAATGCACTGCAAAATTGTACTTATTAATATTTAATTTAGGATTTTTCATATCAATACTTATAAATAAGTTTGTTTTATAACTTTTTTCTTAGGCTATTGATCTCAGATTTTGGTATCAGTTTTGATGTTCTCTTCATTAAAAAAATTAGGAAATATTCTTTCTTTAGACTCCAGAACATGTTGTATAGTATAGGAAAAATCTTTCTTCTTTTTCAAAAACCTCCTTTAAATATTCATCCTTGACACCAGCTGATCCTGATGACTTTGGGGATTTTAGATAGGGTGGGTTGGGAGGTACGTAGGGAAAATATGGAGGTAACTCTATATAAATGTTCATAGTTTCTTTCTTGACTATTCATGCTATACTCTATATCCTCATAACTTTTGTAACTACGAATTTGTACCTCTTAATCCCTTCCCTGACTTCACTTATCCCTCAACCCTCCCCACTATCCAGCAACCATCAAAATGCTCTATGTATCCATGAGCCTAATTCTTTTTATTTGTTCATATATTCTGTTCTCTAGATTCTACATAACAGTGAAATCATATGACATTTGTCTTGTTCTAACTTACTGCACTCAGCACAATACCCTGTAGGTCCATCTATGTTGTCATAAATGGTAAGCTTTTATTCTTTTCCATGGCTGAGTAATTGCCTCCATATCTTGAGTATTGTAAATAATGCTACAGTGAACATAAGGATAGTATTTTGGGTTTCTTACAATAAATACCCAGAAGTGGGATTACTGGGTCCTTCTGTGACTCTTGTTATAGCCTTTGTTTTAAAGTCTGTTTTGTCTGGTATAAGTATTGCTACCCCAGATTTTTTTCCATTTCTATTTTCATGAAATATCTTTTTCCATCTGTTTACTTTCAGTCTCTGTGTGTCTTTTGATCTGAAGTGAGTCTCTTGTAGGCAGCATATGTAAGGGTCTTGTTTTATTATCCATTCAGCCACCCTATATTTTTGGATTGCAGCATTTAATCCATTTACATTTAAAATAACCATTGATAGACATGTAGTTATTGCCATTTAATTACTGATATATTTTTAATCTTTTTCTTCTTCTTAAAGAAGTCCCTTTAACATTTCCTGTAATACAAGCTTAGTGATGATGAGCTCCTTTAGTTTTTCTTGTCTAGAAAGCTCTTTATCTGTCCTTCGATTTTAAATGATAGCTTTGCCAAGGAGAGTAATCTTGGTTGTAGGTCTTTGCTTTTCATCAGTTTGAATATTTTATGCCAATCCCTCTGGACTGCAAAGTTTCTGTTGAGAAATTAGCTGACTCTCCCATAAGGGAGCTCTCTTGTAGGTAACTAGTTGCTTTTCTGTTGCTGCTTTTAAGATTCTCTCTTTGTTGTTAACCTTAGGCATTTTAATTATGATGTGTCTTGGTGTGGGCCTCTTTGGGTTCATCTTATTTGAGGTTCTCTGAGTTTCCTAGGCTTGTATATCTATCTCTCTCACCAGATTGGGGAAATTTTCAGTCATTATTTCTTCAAATAGGTTTTCAATTTCTTGCTCTTTCTCTTCTCTTCTGGTACCCCTATGAATGAATGTTGGTACACTTGATGTTGCCCCTTAAACTACCCTCATTTTTTTTGATTCTTTGTTCTTTTTGCTGTTCTGATTGGCTGTTTCCTGCTACCTTATCTTCCAAATCGCTGATTCAATACTCTGCTTCATCTAATCAAGTGTTGATTCCCTCTAATATATTCTTTGTTTAAGTTATTGTATTCTTCATTTCTGATTGGTTCTTTTTTATGTTTTCTATCTCTATTTTTATGTTTCCTGTCCTTTGTTGATGTCCTCATTGAAATCATCGAGTATCTTTATAACCAATGTTTAGAACTCTGCATCTGGTAGATTGCTTGTCTCCATTTTGTTTACTTCTTTTTTTTCTAGAGCTTTAGTCCGTTCTTTCATTTGGAACATGTTTCTTTGTCTCCTCATTTTAGCTTTCTCCCTATGTTTACTTATATTTGTTAGGTTGAGCTGGTATATCTCCCAGTCTTAGTAGAGTGGGCTTATGTAGTATGTGTTCTGTGGGACCCAGTGGCACAATCTCCCTGGTCACCTGAGCTGGGTCTTCCAGGTGTGTCCCTAGTAGGAGTTGTGTGTGCCCTCCTGTTGTACTTGAGCCTTGGTTGCTATTTGCACATCAGTGGGAGGGATTAACCCTCAGGCTCATTGATTGTGAGGACTGGTCATGTTTACAGTGGAGGAGCTGTTGTGCAGGGGCTGACCCTATGGAGCAGGATTCTCTTTAGCAGGGCTCTGGTGCCTGTCCAGTTTGCCCCATGGGTGTGTCTTTTGTGGAGTTGGTTGGATGGTGCTCTGGTATGTTCTGAAGCTGGGTTTTCTTGGGTCTGTTGGGAAGGGCTCTTTTGTAGGACAAGTTCGGCCTGTGCCCTGTGTGGAGCTACAAAGTGATCTGCAGATGTTTGCCTCTTGTGCTGGGCTTGGATGTGCCCAGGAGAGGCTAAGCAGTTAACTGAGACTGGCTGCCGCTAGTACTAGGCTAGGAGCTGCTTAGCAAGAGGTACAGGGCACACCAAGGCTAGATGCTGCTTGTTTGGAGTTTGTGAAATTTTGAGAGATTTTAGGAAAGTCTGCAACATGAGCCAAGAGTGTGTATGGAAAAGCTGCTGGAAGTGGCTTGGGTGGCCTGCAACTTGGGTGGGATGGGGTCTCAAGGAGTCACCAAGGTGGGATGAAGTCCTAGCCAGGTTGGTGGACACTCAGATATGGGGCCTGCTTGCCTCTGCTCGCTGGGTTGGGGGAGAGCTCAACAAAGAAACAATAGCTTCTGCTAGCACCCTGTCTAAGAGAAAGCTGCCCCCCAGCCCTCTGAGGCCTGAAAATTTGTTGTTTTTTTTTGTTTGTCCTTGGCACCTTTCAAACTGTTTGCCCAGCACTGGAGCTCAGAGTGAGTGTTAGTCAATGAGTAAGTCCATGCACAGGCTCTTTAAGAGGAACATCTGAGATTCCAGCAGCGCTCTACCTCACTCAGCTACAAACTCCATTGATTTTTACAGCCAGAAGTTATGGTGACTTCTCTCCCTGGCATGGAAACCCTGGGCTAGGGAGCCTGGTGTGGGACTCAGGTTAATGGAGGGCTTGTCGGGGGGACCTCCATGGCCGCAATATTCCTCCTGAGTTTTAGCAGCCATACATAGGTGTAGGACCACCTTTTTCTATATCTCTACCCCTCCTACCAGTCTTGATGTGGGTTCTTCTCTACATTCTTAGTTATAGGACTTCTGTTCAGCTAGACTTCAGGCAGTTCTCAATGATGATTTTTCTGTAGTATAGTACTTTTGATGTGATCATGAGAGGTGTTGAGCACAGAGTTTACCTATTCCACCATCTTGACCAGAACTTGAGATGGTTTAATTTTTGACCAGCTTTAATGGTTAGAAAAGGTTTTATTGACTTGAAATCTTCCTTAAATTATTTCCTACTGATTCTTGCTCTGGCGTAATGATCAAATCAGAGGAAATCTCTCTGCTACATGCTTCTCCTTCACATATTTGAAGATGGACATCATCCACCTCTATGCTTTTTTTCCTCAAAGATGTTAATTTGGGAATAGTGGCAGATGAACATCATCATACCCTTTCTATGCCTCTCTTTCACAAAAATGTTGATTTGGGTACAGTGGCATTACCAGAGGTTTAATTTTGTGTCTTCCATTTTGTGTGTTTAGTTTTTCTAAAACTACTGCAACATCGTATTTGTTATGTAATAGGAAGAAAAAGATATTGGCAAAATGTGCCCTTTTGAATTGAGAATATTTTGATCTGGGGAAGGGACAGTAGGTTTATTTATTTGCTGTAGGTCTAATTTGGGGCAAGATTATAAGGATTAAAACTATGTCAACTCACCAATGATCTCACTCTCCTTCTTTCCCCAGCCTTGCTGACTGAGGAACCTCTTCCATGTTCTCTATGCTTAGCTGGATTCCATCCTCAGTTGAAGGCACAGGGAGGCAGAAATGGAAGACCTAACTCTCATCATCAGTTAACTCAGAGGTTACCAAGTTTTCTTAATAAGTTCTAATTTTGCAATAGAGCAAAGAGTAGAAGAGAAGTCCTTTTCATAAGAAAAGGCTAGAACGAAAAGAAAAACAGACGAGAGAGCTTAAAAAATTCATATGTCCAATGCAGGAGTAAATGAATGTGGTTAGAGTCAGGGAAGAAAATAATGCCTGTTTCTTTTCCTTGCCACAAACATGCTCCTTGGATAAACCTATCAGACACTAAACACTGGGCAGGTAGACCTTAGGTCTAACTCAGTGCACCAAAAGTTAGGATTCAACACTCTCCTCACTAACCTATGATTGATGGACTGTCATACTGGTTAAAAATGTACATTCCATAAGTGATGTACTGGGTTTGAACCTCAGACCTATGTCTCATTTTCCTCATCCGTGAATTAGAAACAATAATGACTGTAACTTCATAGGGTTGCTATGAGAATTAAAGCTAATACAGACATATGTATAAACACTCAAATATATATAAATCACACATATATGTATACATACAGAAAGAAAACAAGAGGTAGAAAGGAGAGAATACTTAAAGTGACTCCTGGTACATAATATGTGCCATTTAAATCTGTATAAATGTTAGCTACTGCCACTGTTATTGTTGTTCTAGGTAGAGTTTAGGCCTAAATCTTCTAAATTCAGGGTATATTTAATATGTAAAACATCTCAATTTGGATATTAACTTTCTATTTATAGTTGAAAAAATTATGCATGAAAAGCTAGATTCACATGCCTGAATAATTCTGGAATGAGCCTGACTTTCCACAGCTTGTTTTTCACTTGCAACTATTAACCACTCACCGCTTTGGTTCAATGGATGCTCTCTAATTAATCCACCAATGGCTTCTGCTGACCTAGATTTGCTCCCCCTCCTTGCCCCTCCCCCTGCCCCCACAAATATTCCTTTGTGCTCTATTGAATGCCACATGGCATTATAACTTTTCTTCTCTCTCTCTCTCTCTTAATTTTTCGCCCATCATGCACTCCCTCCCATTTGGCAACCATCAGCTTGTTCTCTATATCTATGGACCTGTTTCTGTTTTTCTTTAAAATTCGTTTGTTTTGTTTCTTTAGGTCTCACATATATAAATGAAATTATACAGTATCTATCCTTTTCTATCTGACTTATTTCACTTAGCATTATACCTTCTAGATCTATCCATGTTGTCACAATGACAAGATTTTATTCTTTTTTATTGGTAAGTAATATTCCATTATAGATATGAAATAGTACTATATATGCTTCCATATCTAGCTATTGTAAATAATGTCACAATGAATATAGGGATGTATAGATCTTTTCGAATTAGTGCTTTCATTTTCTTCAGATAAATGCCCAGGAGTGGTATTGTTGGGTCATATGGCAGCTCTATTTTTAATTTTTTGAGGAATCTTCATCTTGTTTTCCATAGTGGCTGCACCAGTTTACAATCCCACAAACAGCGTATGAGGGTTCACTTTTCTTCACATCCTCATCAGTGTTTGTTATTTGTTGCTAGATTTGCTGTCTTTATAATTCTTTTTTCAGCTTTTCATAGCAAATAGCCACATCTCAAAGCCAAATAGGGAGTCGTTCAATGAGGCAGCTATAAAACCTCCAAACCTCCCTGATCCATAGGACAGTTCTTGAACTGCTTTGGTTATCTTCAGTTGCTTCTCCAACTTCTCTCTCTTGCATGGGGAGCTGCTGGATTCTCATTTTTATGTCTCCACTCTGTGGTACTTTGCAGAGGATGGATTCAAACATGAACTACACAGACATTGGCTTTGCCCTCATGGGCTGAGTAGAGTATATGGTATTGAAGGTGGTATTGACTTTCACCATCAGTGATAACTCCTAGACTTTTTCCAATGTAATTTGATAAACTAAGTCATTTAGGAATTTCTAGAGGAGAAAGTAATTGGGAGTGAGGGTAAGAAACAAAATATGATGTTTAATTTTGGATATGTTAGTGTGAGATACTTGTGAAAGACCCAAGGGAAGATGTGGCTATATGATTCTAGAGGAGAGCTGTCCAATATAAATATAATATAAGCCACATATGTAATTTTAAGTGTTATAGTAGCCTCATTAAAACAAGTAAGAAAAAACAGGTAAAATTAATTTTAATACCATATTTATTTAACCAAATATATCCCAAACATTATTATTTCAACACGTAGCAAATACTGCCATTTGTGACAACATAGATGGAATTTGAGGGTGTTAGGCTAAGTGAAATAAGCCAGACAGAGAAAGATACTGCATGATATCACTTACATGTGGAATCTAAAAAAAAGTCAAAATCAAAGAAACAGCAAATAGAATGGTTTCCAGGGGCTCGGGGGAAAGAAGGTAATAGGGAGAGGTTAGTAAAAGGGTACAAACTTGCAACTATAAGGTGAATAAGTACTGAGAATCTAATGTAAAACATGATGACTATAGTTGATTCACATACTTAAATAGTTTAAAATATAATTAAAAGCATTTCAGTAGTTGAATTAAGTATCATTTTAAAAAATCAAAATACATTTAAATTAAATTAAATTAAAAATTCAGTTGCTCAGTTGTTCTAGGCTCATTTCAAGTGCTTAATAGCCGTATATGTTTAGTGGCAACTGTATGCAACAGTGCAGTTCTAGAGCGTAAGAGAAGGAACTGGGCTGAAGATTCTTCAGACTACAGATGGGATTTGACACTAAGAGAATGAGTGAGGTTACCCGGGAAGAATACATAGAAGAAGAAGAGATGCTGAGTGTTCTTCATGAACCTGCTCCACTTGTGCTCCTTCTGAGACTCCAGCCACTGCTTTTAATAGTTCATTTTCTGAGATTTGGGCACATGATGAAGATCCTAGGCCATGTTTGAAAACAGGGCCACTGAGATTGTCATTGAGATGTGGGTATCTACTCTGTTCCTTTTGCCTGAGTACAAGAATATGTAGATGTTTGCTAAGCCCTCCTGATCCCTTGGAAATCTGGGTGGATACCACACAAACCCCATCCAAGTATTGCAAAGGCTAGTGCTTTCTTGAGATTCCTTCAGCAATGCCACCTCTTGTAACCACAGCTCATTTGGTGGCTGAAGTTTACTGTGCTCTCTGTGTCATTGTA
>NW_011888788.1:7311002-7342328 GCF_000151845.1 Pteropus vampyrus
TAAACTAAGTCATTTAGGAATTTCTAGAGGAGAAAGTAATTGGGAGTGAGGGTAAGAAACAAAATATGATGTTTAATTTTGGATATGTTAGTGTGAGATACTTGTGAAAGACCCAAGGGAAGATGTGGCTATATGATTCTAGAGGAGAGCTGTCCAATATAAATATAATATAAGCCACATATGTAATTTTAAGTGTTATAGTAGCCTCATTAAAACAAGTAAGAAAAAACAGGTAAAATTAATTTTAATACCATATTTATTTAACCAAATATATCCCAAACATTATTATTTCAACACGTAGCAAATACTGCCATTTGTGACAACATAGATGGAATTTGAGGGTGTTAGGCTAAGTGAAATAAGCCAGACAGAGAAAGATACTGCATGATATCACTTACATGTGGAATCTAAAAAAAAGTCAAAATCAAAGAAACAGCAAATAGAATGGTTTCCAGGGGCTCGGGGGAAAGAAGGTAATAGGGAGAGGTTAGTAAAAGGGTACAAACTTGCAACTATAAGGTGAATAAGTACTGAGAATCTAATGTAAAACATGATGACTATAGTTGATTCACATACTTAAATAGTTTAAAATATAATTAAAAGCATTTCAGTAGTTGAATTAAGTATCATTTTAAAAAATCAAAATACATTTAAATTAAATTAAATTAAAAATTCAGTTGCTCAGTTGTTCTAGGCTCATTTCAAGTGCTTAATAGCCGTATATGTTTAGTGGCAACTGTATGCAACAGTGCAGTTCTAGAGCGTAAGAGAAGGAACTGGGCTGAAGATTCTTCAGACTACAGATGGGATTTGACACTAAGAGAATGAGTGAGGTTACCCGGGAAGAATACATAGAAGAAGAAGAGATGCTGAGTGTTCTTCATGAACCTGCTCCACTTGTGCTCCTTCTGAGACTCCAGCCACTGCTTTTAATAGTTCATTTTCTGAGATTTGGGCACATGATGAAGATCCTAGGCCATGTTTGAAAACAGGCCACTGAGATTGTCATTGAGATGTGGGTATCTACTCTGTTCCTTTTGCCTGAGTACAAGAATATGTAGATGTTTGCTAAGCCCTCCTGATCCCTTGGAAATCTGGGTGGATACCACACAAACCCCATCCAAGTATTGCAAAGGCTAGTGCTTTCTTGAGATTCCTTCAGCAATGCCACCTCTTGTAACCACAGCTCATTTGGTGGCTGAAGTTTACTGTGCTCTCTGTGTCATTGTAAGTCAGTTGGTCTGAAAACCTGGACCCAGCACTGCTTCTTACCAGGCATTGTTTGATTTGGGCACCGTATAACAGGTTGGGGTCATTGACAAAGTGGACAGCTGTTAATGCCTTCTCTGGCTTCCATCTGCACCCTAACCTCTCCTTTTTTTTTTGCATTGCTCTCTTCCTCTTCCACAGGAACAAACAACACTGTTTGGTTTCCCCATAACAGTTCAGTAGCTTAAACTGGTTCTTCATGTCTTACCATAAATTCTAAATATCCTGTCAGACCTTTTCATCCAAACAAATATAATAGCCTCCTTAAGAAAAATTTAGGCAAATAAAATGATCATCCCTCATTACAACTGCTTTCTGAAATGGGTATTTAGTTCTTCATCATCTCTTGCGTCATGGCTCATCTTTATGTACCCTATAGTGCCTGCTTGCAGAAAGTGGTGAGTTTATATTTGTTTAATGACTGCCCGTTTCCTACTTCCCATAAAACCTCTCTCTCAGAGGAGAGTTGAACTAATTGCTCCTTTACCCATTTCATCCAGGCCACAGACAAAAACCACAGCTCATTTGGTGGCTGAAGTTTACTGAAAGCTTCCTTTCCTCTTGATGCAGTCAGTTTATTTAATCACATGGCAGGGTTGGCCTGAGGGTAACACTAGGCAAGTGTTGTTGGAGCAGTGACTGCTTATGGTTGGGAGATGAGGGCCTTGCCTTCAAGATTTAGCATGTTGTGGCCCAGCAGATTGAACCTTTACATCTGCAGACTTGCAATGAGTGCAATCAATATAGGAGTATTGGCTGGTTTTGAGCATCATGAAGAAACAAAAAATAATTTGAGTATTTTGGATGCTTACTGATAGCCGAGAAAAAGAATAAGAATTTGTGTAGCTTTAAGAGATAAAAAACAGAGAACTTCTCATGACCTTTGATACATATCATATAGGCAAAGCAAGGTGGCAGCTTGAGTTGCCAAAAAATTATTTTGTTTGTTCATTCATTCATTTACCATGTGTCTTTTAGACTGGCATTTGAGCGATTAACATGTATTAGACACTATTCCAAGAACTTTACTTGCATCAACTCATTTAATCCTCCCAATAACCTGTTAATCTTGTACTATAAGAAGTTAATTTGCTCAAGCTTACGTAGTTAGCAAATGATGAAATCAGATTTTGGACAAAGATGTCTGACTCCAGAATCTTTTGACTTTACCACTAGATAGGTGAAAAGATTGGGTTCATGCTCTCATGGACATTACATTTTAGTAGGTGAGACAGCCAATAAACATGTAAGTAAACATTAAATAGGAAATATAATTTCAAATAGTGAAAAAGGATATTATAAAATAATGAAATTGACTAAGTGGGAGAGCAGTGTGGCTCCTTCAGCTCAATGGCCAGGCATGGCCACTCAGAAAAGATGACTATTGAACTGAGGTACGAATGATGATTAGAAGCTAAACACATGAAGATCTGGAAGGAGAGTGTTTTAGGCAGAGGGAATAGCTAAAACAAATTCTTAAGGCGATACTAATAAAACTGCTAATGCCCTGCCTAAATCCTGGGCCAAGGCATCCATTCCCTAGCTGCTGTGAATGTTGGCTGCTATCCGCTCACAACTTCAGTTGCTCTCAGCTGGAGAATGGTTGACATCACGACCTCCCTGGGAGACGGAACACTGCCAATGCCTGATTGATAGTGTGGTACAAAATGCCAGCCTTTTGCCTCAAGTGGGGCCTTGAGATCATCAAACTGAGCCTATTCTTCAGTGGAGACCACACTTTTGCTTGGCTTTTCCCCATTTCCTGTTCTGCTTCTCCCACTCTCTTTCAGTTTGGTCTTGAAATCTTTCCCTCAATAAATCACATACACAAGAATTTTCATCACAGGCTCTGCTTCTAGGAGACCCAATCTAAGACAATGGGAAAGAACCTGATACCATGGAAGGACAAAGAGGGAGGCCAGTGAAGCATAGAGAGCAAGAGAGAGAGAGAGTATTAGGATGCAAGGGTACATTTAGGGGAAGGGGGCAGCTGAGGGAAAATTATGCGGGCTAGGTGAAAGCTTAGATTTCATTCAAAGGACAATTTGGGAGCCTTTGGAAGGTAACTTAGTTATTCCCATACTCTTTCTAGTTCTGTGGAAATTGAACTATGGGGGGCAGATGAGACAGAAAGCCTCGCTGACCAAAAACTGTAATATTCCAGCCAAAAAATGATAGTGCCTTGAATAAAAAAAAGTAGTGGTGAAAGAGGTGAGCAGGGGCTGGATTTGGAAGATATTCTAGAAGTAAAGACTTCCCATTAAATTGGATATGGCAGAGTTAGGAACTCTAGGTTTAGTAGTCAAGCAATTGTCTAGGTGTGGTAAGAACAGGACTTGCTTTATCTTAAGCCCTGGACATTTCTCAAATGAGTTGTTTACATTTAATTCCAGTTTCTTCATTGATGGATGAACCTGACACTAATACAGTATTGAATTAAATGATACAAAATGGCAGTTAAGGGGATGTAATGGGATCATTTAATTGTGTTTCTCTCCATGAAGTCTTCCCTATAATTGTTCATACTTAAGGGTGTTTGCTCCTTCTTGCTCTTTCTATTTCTTTAACAGCTCTGGTATGGCTTTGATCAGATACTTCTTATAAGCTGGGAGAAGGAAATTCCATAGCTCCCTGCTTTCTTCTGAGCAGGCCACTTTGTACATGGCTTACTGCCACAGCAATGGCCTTGATTAAGCAAAGGCCAAGGAGCCATGCAGCTCCAGGGAGGGCAGAAGTCCATTCCCTCCTTGTTCTCAATTCCAAGCGGATGTGAGTGGGAAAGAAAGTGTGGAGTGACTGTTTGTGTGAGAATGATTACCTTTCCCTTTGGAGAGCCTCCTGGAATATGGAATAGATTAGGTTACTCGGAAGCTCTGAATGCCGCAGATCATGCCCAGAGGGGTGGTGAGCATCCCAAGGGCTCAGGCCTCCCTGATTTCAGGGTGAGGTCTGGAATTACTGGGAGGCCCTGGATGGGGAGTCTAGGCTCCTGGTGGAGGAAGGGAACTTTCCTTAATTCTTCTTATTTCAAAAGAGAGACATTTTTCCCACTTTAATAGGTGGTGGGACACTTGCATAGCCAAAAATTTATTAATTCTTCTTAACTTTCCTTGCTTGGGGAGGGAAATGTTAGCATCAGTGTCTTCCAGGAGAGTATCACTTACAGAGCTCCTTGGAATTTGGGAATGCCATGATTGGGAAAGCAGATCCAGGTATTCATGTTAAAAAGAAAAGTGAGTCTTGTCACAGAAAGATGCTTAACAGACCCACGAATAATTGGAAGGACAGAATCCACATAGGCTTTTTAATTGATGGAAGTAAAGCATTTACAATGTGAACAATAAGTGGAAAAGAGGTCACAGCTTTTCTTAATCCACTATGCCCAAGCCAGACACCCCCATCGCTTCCTGCTTCATATAATGCCGTTGTGTCTTGATTTGCAGCCAAAATAAGTACTTAATTTTCTATCTCTAGGTGTACAAGCAATGTTTGTCTAATTTTGGGTGATGTCTGTATCTGTTATCAGTGTCCCGCACAGTGTAAACTTTAGGAGGACCAAGAAGCAACATTCAGTGCTAAGCACAGAAGTAGGTGCAACTTTGCTGCTTTGGGTCAGGATCTGGCCTTGCCCCCTATCTCACACTCTTCTTCCAGACAGGTAAAATCGTCTTTTGCTTTTACCTGCAGGCCTGTTGAGCCTCAGACTGACATCAGCTCCTGCCCCTAGCAAGAATCATATAAAAATCTTCCTAAAAGTTATGAAAAGTGATTCTTTGTGTCACATCGACTCTGTTTTACTTAACCAGAATTTGAGGAGTCAATAGGCCACACTCAGCAGGTTTTGGAGATATGCTCTGGAATTTTGGAGTGAGTCAGAAATAGGGTTATGCTTTTAGGAAACACACAGTGGGGATGGGAGCCAATTAGAACCCTCTCGGGATAAAGAGAGATGGCGCAGTGAACAGAGAACAGGCTGAGGCTGCTATTTTTTTGAAATAATCTACATTAAGTGATAGACAAACAATAGGGAGAAAAGCCCCAAAGGACACTTCATATGAGCAATAGGAAAATTGGAAGAAAACCAACATCACCAAAACCAAGGATTCATCCTGAGAGGTGAAAGGGCTGCTGGGTACACAAGCAGGATGGGCAGCAAACCGAGGCCTTTGATTTCGTTTGACCTTTGAGAAGGCAATTTCAAAAGACAGGAAAGAGAAAGGGACAAGGTGCATGAGAATGAGGAATGAGCCTCCCATTTATTTGGTGGCTTCTAAACTTCATGCTGGACAGCATTCAGACTATCTTGTTTTATTAAGAAAAAATGAGAGAGCAAGAAGCAGAAGATGAGGGGCGAGGCTGGTAGAAAAAGGAAGGAGAGTAGCTCAAGAGGGGATGTAATTGGTATTAGTATGTGTATTGCATTTTTGGGTGAAAAAGTTTGAACACATGTTGAGGAATTGCACAAGTAGCTGGTAAAGAAAAAGGAAACAGAAGAGAAAACAGAGATCATAGTCATGAGAGGGAGGCCCCAGCATCATAGGAGGCAGGCGAAGGGGTTAACCTGTCCATGTGGCAGGAAAAGTTTCTTCCAAGATGGGCGGGAAGGAAGAAAGTTTGGGTGATAATCCAAAGAAAACTTAAGGAGTTGGAAGGAAACTTGTGGGAGTTTTCATCAGATGTTCTCAATTTTCCCAGGGAAGTAGGTGGAGAGGTCATTTTTTGAGAGCAAAGGGGCAGGGGAGGAAATAGACCTGAAGGAGAATGAAGGCAGTGGAAGGCTGCGGTGGTGAATTCCATGACAGGGAGTTTTCTGTGGGTGATAAAAAGGGTTACAACCAGTCACTGAGCTGAGCTACTAGGGTCTACTTTCTCTGTTTACTCTGTCCCAGCCCCCTTTGGGCGTCATGCTGACAAGGGTCAGAAGAGCCTTTACATGCTCAAAGATTTATTGAAAGAAGGGGAGATAGTAAAGGGAAAAAATTCTGAATTGCTGTTAAATAGCCAGGGAAGACTTTATAGAGGAGCAGAGAGTTTAGACGGACTTGATCTAAGAACACAGAGAAAGTCTGAGGAATAATAGAGGATCAGATGGGCCTCTCTGGAAACATATCTCTACTCTTTGGGGGAGAAGGAAGAGAAGAAATTATTTAGTGAATTACCTGAATTCCTCTTTTTACTTCATTGTACCACTAATTTACAATGCAGTTCAGCCATATTACCATATCTTACCTCTTTTAAACAATGAATTGGGGATTTTTCAGGTCATACGTGTTTTTTAATCATCAGTATTATGACTGATGGAATATTTTCATAGCAGTAAGTATATGTTTAATGCCATCTCTAAGCCAGGGATGAAAGTTTTATTTAAAGTTTTACTTATAAATACATTCTTAACCATTATCTTGACCTTCAATTTTTAGAAACTTCCTTATCATTTTCCAGTTTTGGTGGAGAATATCCAAGCCTGGAAATCCAAACTGACGTAACTTCCTCCAGTTTCATATTGAAAACTGATCTCCATAAGTATTCGAGTGTGGGTCTATGCCTCTCAGTTTATCCACTTGAATCTATTGCAGAGAAGGCTCAAGGCAGAGTATTTTAAAATAACTAGTGGTGTTTAGTTTGCCGATAACTGAGCTGAAACAATCAGAACTGGCTGTATAATTTGCAGGTCCCAGAGCAAAATGAAAATGTGGAGTCCTGTTCAAAAATTATAAACAATTTTATGATGATAATAGCAGAGCCTTAAACCAATTGTGGGGCCCTTCTAAGCATGGAACCCTGTGTAAACTTCCTGAATCATAGGCTCGTGATGCTGGTCCTGGAAATAACCCAAGAGCAGTAACACAAGTTGCAGAAACCTCACCAGCTTTCTCCATCGTCTGCCTTTCACTACTAAGCTTTAATTTTGGATACTTGGTCTAAACCCTAAGCCAGGTTCTCCTTTAACTCTCTCTCCTTTTGGAAAAAAATGAAATCAGCCCAACACATCACTGTTATGATCTGCTGCCCTGTGACCACCCTGAGAACCTGGCCAGGGAGGAGATAACGGGATGGTGTGGTGGACAGAGCTGGGCATGGGTCAGCGTGAAAGCCATGTCCCAGTATAGGATCACATGTTGGCTCTTCGGTAAATTTTAATTCTTGCCCAGAAGTGACCTTAATTGGCAGGCAAAGCAGGCAGTTCAAATTAGGACAATTTTGCAGGTGTTATTGGGGGGAACCCACTTTGCCGTTGGGCACAGGTTTCCAACTGGAAGCAAGTATGTGTCCAATCTGTGATCTTATTCACGGTAGAAACCTTTCTTCTTTTTCAGCTTTCTATGAAGAGTATTCCAAGTCCTGACTATGAAGTTTTGACTTCGATAATTAACAACTTGATAAATCTCATCTAACTTAAAAGGTTTGGGGTGGGAGAAGAATTCTCTAGCCATGAAGGAATTTTTTTTAGCTTCAGGGAGAAACCTATCCAAGGTGTCCTCTCAGAGGACAGGGAAGTGGCAGTGATTTGAGATTCAAGAAAGACCATGGATTAGAAACCCTGAAGCCTGCTAAAAATTAGATGCAAACAACTCTGCAAGTTCAAAATAAGAAGTAGGTTGGAAATAAAGAGAAGAAAGAGGATTGGTGGGGAGGAGCAGCCTGGTCCATGGAGGGTTTAACAGAAAGGTGCTGGAATGTTCAGGCAAACAGCATCTGGGGAGTGATAGGAACTAGGAAGGCAGGACAAAGAGGACAGAGCCAAAGGGCCAGCCATATAAAAGCTTTGGTTACCAAGGCAACGTGTTCAACATATTCTCCTATTTCATCTAAGGTATGTGAAGTCCAGTTGCCAAGCAGAAGTGACCGTTGGCTGAAGTGGGCATGATGAGAGGCAGAGCAAGAGGAAGTTCTGTAGAAAAGAGTGTAAAAATATATAAGTATGCAGTCCTCTTGTTCTGAAGAGGAACTCTTTGCATTTTCTATTTTTGGCCTGATGAATAAACTCTTCAAGGGCAAAGACCATTTCTTTTATTCTCGTCCTTTTATAGCATGTGACATCACTACCATGCCCTCATTCTCCCACCCTTGTTCTATTATTGAGGCATAATTTGGATACAGTGAAATTCACAGGTTTGAAGACTGAGCTTGATGAGTTTCTTCTACCTGGATCAAGATGAAGAACATTTCTATTCATTCAGGAAGTTCACTTGGACCCCATTTTTAGTCAATACCTTCTCCTCTTAAACGAGAGGAAGCCACTGTTCTGACCTTTGCCTCTATGTGATAGTTTTGCCTTTCCTTGAACTTCATATAAATGGAATCAGAGTATATGTCCTTTTTTTGTGTCTGGTTTATTCTGCTCTTTGTTATATTTGAAGATTCATCTATGTTTTTTGCGGTAGCAGTAGTTCATTCTTTTGCATTGCTGAGTAGTACTCTCTTATATGCCTATACCATGGTTTGTTTATCCGTTCTCCTGCATTTGGACATTTGTGTTGTCCCCATTTGGGGGACATGTAAATAAAGCCACTATGAACTTTTTTTGTGGACATCTGCTCTCATGTCTCTGGATGCCCTCCTTTTTGAAATACTTCTCTTCATTTAGCACCCCTGGCATGCCTTTCTCTTTATCCTCATCCTATTTCACTGACTTATCTTTCTTGATGTCCTCTGCTATTTTCTCCTTACTTCCTCAACTTCTAAATGTTGGGCTCTGTCACTTCACTAGTTCAAATCTTGGCCCTCTTCTCCATCTAGACTCCCATTCTTGGTCATCTCCTTCAGTCTAATGGCTTTAAATATCACCTATGTCTTTATTATGCCCAAATTTATATCTCTAGCCCTGATCTCTCACTTAAACTCCAAAATGAGTGTCTTTCAGCATCCATACTTGGACATTTAATGGGCATCTCAAATTTTATAGGACAGAAACTGACCTTCTCATCTAACTCTCACATTCTGACCTTCCCTAACTCAGTTGTGGTCACTCCATTCTTCCAGGTGCTTAAGCTAAAAAACCTGGAGAAATCATTGATTCTTTTTCTCCTACCTCAATATCCAATTCACCAGAATCTTGAATCCAATTATTTCACCACATCCATCACCATCTCCTAAGACTGATATCCTGCTTCAGCCTTTGTCCTCCTATATCAGTGGTCTCCAACCTTTTTGGCACCAGGGACCAGTGCTCCTATGAGAATCTAATGTCTGATGAACCGAGGTGGAGCTGAAGTAGTGATGCTAGTGCAGGGGAGCTGTGCAAATACAGATGAAGCTTCATTCATCCCTCTTGCTGGATGGCCTGGTTCCTAACAGGTCACGGACCGTTACCTGTCCATGGCCCAGGGGTTGGGGACCCCTGCCCTATAGACTTCACAAAGAAGCCAGAATAATCTTTTTAAAAGCAGAAGATAAATTAGGCCACTTATCTGCACAGAATCCTCCAATGGCACCTCATCTTATTCATAGTCAAAGTCAAATTCTTTACTATGACTTAGAAGGCCCTACACGAATTCCTGCCTGTCTCCTCTACGTCTTCTCCTCTTAGTCTTTCCCCTTGCCCACTGCTCCAGCCACATCGGTTTCCTTGTCATCTGTGAAGAAGCCTAGTGTATTCCTACCTTGGGAACTTTGCCCTTGCTGTCTGCCCTCCCTGGAATGATATTCCCCAGATACCTGCACAGCTTATTCCTTTTCCTTCTGCGGGTGTCTATCAAATATCATTTTGTATGGAGAATTCCTGAGTACCTTCTTTAAAGCAGCAACTCCTCCTCACCCCGTGCCAAATGGAGTGTTGTACCATATGTTGACTAGTTTATTTGTTTATATCCTGTCTCTTACAGAGTTTCTTAGAGTTACCCCTTCTCTGAAAAAACAAGCAGTTTAAAGAAACATACATTTCTTTCTAATTAGGCTATAATCTCAAGGATATTACATTTACTTTTTTCTTCCACTATACTCAGCCAAGTAATGTTAATGCTGTTTGATAAAGTGGGGTTTGGTTGAAGCATAGACAAAATGAATAGCTTAATCAAAACAGCTGTGGAGAAGTGATGGTTACTAAAGGGACTGTGGTATTTGCTAGTTACACATCATGTAATCTTGAGCAAGTGGGTTCTTGGTCCTTTCTGAGACTCAGTTTTCACATCTGTAAAATGAGGATCATAATTCTTTTATATTTGCTTCAAAGGTGACTTCAGCATGAATCAAATATCTAAAGTAGACTAACTGGCATTTGAGGTTACAGGTATCTTTTTGGAGAGCATTAATTTGGATGTTACATGAAAGCATACATAAACTGTAAGATACAGTATGAAATATGATATTAAAGTATTAAGGTATTGAGGAATTGTAATCTTGAACATCTCTATCCGTGGATGTCTCTATTTACACAAAAGTTTCTTCTCAATCATTCTGACAGTGTGTGTCTGAGTGCAGTGTGGTTATTACTTGAAGTCTCTACTCTTCTGGAACCTTCTGTTACATGCCTCTGGTCTTCAGAAAGCGATCATTAACTTCCAGGTGGCCTCCCATTCTGACTCCGGCAATGGGCCAATTCCTTGATTCTATCTCACAATGTAACTTCCAAAGTAAATGTCTATTAAGCCTTTGTGTAAACATTCCAGGCCTGTAGCAAAATCAACTGAACATAAATCACCCAACGAAAGGGCTGCAGGAGAACATGCAAGTTTGAAAAATGAAATAATACAGTGCAGTTTCATTGTGGATCTCTGGCTTGTTACCTTGACTAAGACTTTCTCTGGTCTACATCAGAGTTTACTTGCAGAGGTGGTGGTTTTCAGTTCCTCCAGTGAGCTCTGCCCAAATATAGAGAAAATAAGCCCTTCTTGTACAAAAAGACACAAAGATGCCTATTTACAAATGGGCTTAACCAGCCTTTTAAATAAAAGCCAGATTCTACCATCTCCTCATCACTAACTGTATCTTGTTCACATTTGGAGGGATTGGCTGCAAATCAAAGAGTGTGGTTGTGATAAGTTTGGTTGTTTTCCTTTGGTATTCTTTCTTTATTTAGAAATAAATGGTGGATGAAAGCTCTTGCTTTTATAAATTAATTTTGGAATTTCTTTCTTTTGAAAAGAAGGGTAAGAATAGGAAATAAAAGCCCTGCCTGGAGGAATGAAGGAGAGTGAAAAGCAGATATTTGACTAAAGGAACTTGGTTTGAGTCCTGCCTTGAGGGGCTCAGGTGTACATTTTGTCTTTCAAGTGTAAGTTTGTCAGATCGATAATAGTTGCTCCAAACTTTACTTTTTCCCAAAATTATGACCCAAGAAACATATGTGTGGAGCTACTCCTATGCAGAGGGGTCAACCTACTTGAAGATAGACATTTTCAAATAGTTTATCACATTTTCAGGGTAGAACATTTCAGCTCATAGCACGTGTTCTTTTCCATATACCTACAGAGTCTAAAGCAATGTCATGGCTTTTAAAAAATGCTTTATTTTACCAATTAAAATATGTTGTCAATTTCACTCTTCTTTTTCCCTGTTGGAAACCAATGTAGAAGAAAAGCTCACCAAAAAAGGATTTTGATAGCATGTAGGGATGTCATTAAGTTTGATAAACTTTGGAACAAGTTACTAGGAAATATCCCACAGTATCTTTCTCCAGAAGGTAATTCAGTATATGTTCTCCTTGGCTGGGCTTATTTGGCTTTGGTTTTGCCTGAACGTGTAAAATGGTCAAAGAACTCTAAGACTTTCCATGTATTCCTGAATCACTGATGTTGTTGCCCTGCTCACATTCCTTTGGCCACACCAGAAGGTCACTTGCAGATGGCTCTAGGATATGCCAATGGCTTCCTGCATCTTTAAGGCATCTGGTTCTGTGGTTTTATGCATGGGGCCAGCTGGAAATCTTCACTGTGGGGTCTCTGCCCCAGAAGCAGCCCTCAACAATGTGTATGGAGCTGGCAGATAAATTTCCCTGCTGCCTCCTCCCTTAGAAGGACAATTTTGAGGTGTGTAGTGTGTTCTGTAAAGTCACTTAGAGGGTCCCTAGTGAGATTATGCCCAGTTGCCCACAGTGGTAACTTGCTCATAAACACACTCGTAATTGTTTCCTTTTGTTTCCTCCGTCTACTAGTTCTTCACTTCCCATACAAGTTACCTGTACTCAAATATTTGTCTCAGGGCCTGCTTCTGAAGAAACTCAAACTAAGGCAATATATGACCTCTTCACTTAAAAATTGCTTAGGCAAGGCATGAAATCTGCTTAGCCTTTATTTTCTCAGCTCTAATATTTTAATAATAATAATAGTATCACTACTAATAATTTATTTAGCACTCACAATGTACCAGGCATAGTCCAAATAGTTATATATTTAACTACGAGGTGTGTAGATGACTACCTAGATTTTGCAAAAAAGAAGTAGAGGCATCTTTGTAACCGCTCAGTGTTACAAAGCCAGTAAATTTTCAAGCTGGAACTCAAACTTAGGCATTTGCCACTGGCATTCCTAATTATTAAGCCATCCTGCCTGCTCCTTGAGAATTAAATAAAATAATAAACATGAAGGTGACAATAAAAAAGCAGTTCTATACAACTGCGAGGGATGATTATAACTAAAACCTTCCCAACCCCATCCTTCTATGATTCTTGTCTGTTGAGAGGATTTTTAGCAAAAGTAGAGACTGGCTGTACATTTACTTCAGTCACTGAAAGCTGCTTATGAATGAGTGGAACTCAGTCTAAAAAGATATTAGATTCCATTTCCTAATTAATATGTGTTTTTTAGAGTTATCATGAAAAAGTCTATTGTCAAGATTAGGGAAGCTTCATTGCAATGAATCATAAGAGGCATGGGAGCAGCTGATACACTGAGGTGTCATTAAGAATAATATCACCACCAAAGGATAATCTTGCTGCAGACAAGATTGCTTTGGGCGTGTGTTTCAGTTTAGGTGCCAAAAATGCTAAGACTTGAATAAAAGACAGGAGAAAGTAGAGCTACTTCCTCTTGCTGCTTGGAAGAGAGACAGAAAAACAGCAGGAAATGCTCATTTCTTCTCTTGGGATCTTTCAGGGACCTCCCACCTGAACAGGACGGTTGAGCATTGTGTTGGTAAGGGACTACTTGCCAGAAGATGAAAAGCCTTGCAGTAGAACACAAGTCCAGTTCTTTGCAGCTCCTGAGGAGCTGCTGGATGCAATGTGGTGGGCAATACCTGGGCAGTTTTTCCCTGGCCCAGTGTTAGCAGTTAAGAGTCAGAAGCCTGAACAAAGCAGAAGCAAAGAGTTATTCCGCTTTTTTCTTGACTGTCTTCTACTAGATTGTTTTTTTAGGGGCATACAGGTGGTCATGACTTGACAGGCAAAATAGAAGGGATCTGTTTACACTGGGCCAGGGAAAAACTGCCCAAGTATTGCAAAGGCACAGAGGTAGAGAAAAGAAATTCAAAATCCTAAACCTTCCTCAGCCCTCAAAACATGAGTTATGGGTATAGCTGACAATGGAGTTGACCTCAGTTGACTTGGTGCTTTAGCAAACTGTCTCAGGGCTTGGCACACTGCCACTCTTCCAAGGCAGATAGGGGAATAAACACCATTAGTACGTTGATAAGTGTTTGTTTTTTGGGGGGCATTAGGGCTAAGAAAAATAAAGTGGGGAGGGTATTGAGCCCTGGGTAAGCCTTTAAAAGGTTCCCCCTTTTGATTCTCTGGTTGTCTATTTATAATAGCAACAATTACAACAGAGAGAAAAAGACTTCGATCATCCTTGGGACATGTTTTGTCAAAATTACATTTAAGTACTTTTTATATATAAATGAGAGGCATTATCTTTTATGTCTTTAAATCAGCGAGGGGGAGTTGTGTGTATAAACCAAGGTGTTGCTGTGGCCTGTTGTCTTTTTTTGAATCCCTGGAAAGGATCACTGAGAAGGATGTTTCAGATAACTGTCTGCCAGGCAGTTTGCATAAGAGAAAAGAAGGCTTTCTAAAATCCATTAAAGATGATTCATTACTATTGGTCATGCACATGTTGTGTTTTATTACTTAAATGTATAAATCACACATTGACAAGTAATTGTATGTGTCACACTATTTTAGGCCCTGGGAGGACTAGAGAAGTACGGATGTGATTATTATTCCCAAGGACAGTTCAATTTCATTAGGGATACAAGACTATCACATGTGCAATAGTTAGAGACTACACAAAAGCATATGATTGAGCAGTCAGTTTTGAATTAGAGGCTACAACTGCTATGATTCTCTTAGTTGTGACACAAGAGGTGTCACAGAAGCAGCAAGGCTTAAAAGCTTAAAACAGCAAAGCTTCAAAACAAGTTTTGAAAGACTGGTACAATCTTAACAGATTGAGAAGGAGTGGAGAAGTCATTCTGGATTAGGAGAATGGCATACACAAAAGCAGAGAGGGACAATGCATATATATGTCTGTGACACCTAAACAACAGTCTGCTAGACTAGAGGGTTTGGGCAGACAGCAAGAAGCAAGAAGGTGAAAGAGAATAGTGCCAGAGTAGGGAGACAAAACTTATCTGTTTTGATATCCTGCTTTAATCTTCCTCTCAAGCTCTATTACAAATCTATACTAAATCACTCTGTTTTGTCAATTTGCTTATTGCCATTTTTTTTTTAAAGGCGTAATTTGTGTACATAGCACTGTACTGGGTAACATGATCTGTCTTAGTTTGAGTTTCTTAGTTTGATACAAGGAGCCCAGGGCAAATAGTTTATTTGGGAGATAATCCAAGAAAATTCTAGTAGCAAGGTAGAAAAGTGAGACAGAGAGGTAAAGGAAGGCAACACTTAGAACAATAGTCTGCTAGGTAAGGGATGTGTTATCAAGATATTTACCAATGTGGACAACTGGAGCGTAATCCTAGGGCACAATGGAACTTAGTGTAGGGTGTGCCTCAGAATGGTGTATCCACCTGAGGGGTGAGAGAGTTGGGATATTTATCAATTTCCTTCAACCATTGACTGAGGGCTGATTTTGATGTATTAATTCCCTAACGCTTTTGTTCCAGAAAAAAACGTCTGTAAGCAGAAATTGCAGGTGCTTTCAGTAGGCAGTCTTGGTCCTAATATATCAACATTTTTAGGCTGTAACTTAGAGCCCCATTGTCTCAGGCGGCATGGGCTGCAGGAACAAAATATCACAAAGTAGGTGGCCTATAAACAACATAAATTTAGTTCTCATGGTTATGGAGGCTAGAAGTCTGAGATCAGGGTGCTGGCATGATCAGGTTCTGATGAAGAGACCCTCTTCCAGGTTGCAGATTGCTGACTTCTCATTATACCCTTGCATGTTGGAAAGGGAAGGATGAGAGAGCTGTTTCAGTCCCTTTTATAAGGTTGCTAATCCCATCATGAGGGCACCATCTTCATGACCTAATTACTTCCCAAAGGCCCTACCTCCAAATAGCATTACATTGAAATTAGTGTTTCAACTAATAAATTTTGTTGTTGTTGGATCTTGAATATTTAGTTTAATGCACTGCGTTTCAGAACCTCTAATAAAGGACAAGTCACCCTGGGACATTAAAAAAATTCTTGGCTAGCTCTTGTTTATCTCTTCTTCTTTCTTTCTATGTGTTACTATGGTCTGCTCCAATGCAGAGCAAACTTTAGAAGACACATTGTACAATTTGAGACGTGAATGGAAGAATGAGGAAGAGTTTATAATAAGACTCCACCTGGGTTGGTTTACTTCTAGTCCAAGGAGTTTCCAACACAGCTGTGAGACAGATTAATTAAAACGATAATAGCTCAAATCTGAAGGAGCAAGAGTAGTGATTTTGGGTTGGGCCTTGGGTTTTCGGCGCAGAATATATGTTAGTGAACTGAGTTCATGTTTCAGTTTTCATAGGGAAACCAAGATAGTCTTATTAAAAATATACAAACAAATATCCACCATATATACCTTGTCGCCAACACACATCCCATCCCCTGCTCTCCATGATATATAGTGTTTCCACAGGCAAGTTAGGAAATATAAATTTAATCAGGGGTTTAACTCAGTAATTTATTTTTTCTCTCCATCTGCAGTAACACTCTATGCAAGTTGGGTTATGATCCAGTGGGAGAGAGAGCAATTAAAGGGAAACCACAGTAGAGAAAACATTTAAGAACGACATTCTTTCTTCCTTCCTAAATTTTAATTTTTAAAATTTGCTTTGGGTTTTGTTTAGTTAACAAAGAGAAGAAAAGAAACAAGAAATGAAAACCATATAACATTTTGTTTTTCCATATGTCTTTGTAGAATCCTGGAATTGAAAGAAATCTCCAAAAGCCATTTTGATGTTCTTGACTTCCCACCAATATTTGTTGAGTTAAATTAAAGCTGTATTCTATATGAGTAATAAATAGAAGGCATACAGAGGATTCAAATTCCTTAAATAACCTGGTATTTGTTTGTCCGTCCGTGCATCTATTCATCCATCTATGCATCCAACCATCTATCATTTTACCATTAGAAAATTCTTTTATGTCAAGTACTATCAGTGCCAATTCTTTTACAATAAATAAAGAAAAATTTTCTCTGTATTACATTAGCATGAGTTAGATTATTTATATCATCTCACTCTGATGAGGGTTCATTTCTGAGTGTATCAAATGAGTTTTTTCCCCTGGATAATTTCCACTTTCCCTTTGTAATCTACTTTTTCTACATGTAAGATCATAGATTAAAAAATATTTTGACATAGTTGAACAATTTTGGGAGTAGTTGTGAATAATTTAAAAAACATAAATGATGACTTAAAAATGGAAAGACATGTTCATAGATAAGAAGAAAATATGATAAGGATGCCAATATTTAAAAATTAATGTATACATTTTATGTGATCCCAATAAGATTATTTTTAAAAACTAGGCAAAATGATTCTAAAATTTATGTAGAAAGATAATCAATAATAATTGACAACCTTCTGAGAAAGAAAGGTAATGAGCACCTACCCTATCTTAGAAAAGCTCATTAATTAAAGTAGCAAAGTATTTTCATATGAATACATAGACATTGTTGGAACAGAATAGAAAATATCAAAACAGGCCCAAATACACATAGGAATTTAACACAAGATGAAGTTTGGATCTAAAATCAGTGAAGAAAGATTATTCAAAGAATTGGTTTAGGGCAACTAAATAGCACATCATACTTTACAGTATAATAAGTTCCAAATGAATAAAATATTTAAATCTTAAAAACAATAGCCTTAAAAATATGAGAAAATGCAAAAATTATTATAGACAGGAAAAGTCTAATGAAGACAGAAAACTCATAAGACATAAAACAGAAGACTAGTTAAAAATAAAGAATTTCTACTTGGTACAAACCACGAAGATTAATGTAAAAAAAATGAAAAACTGGGAAAAATATTCCTGTGCAATAAAGAAGGCCCCCAAACCTATAAGAAAAAGATTAATTATTAAATAAGTAATGAACAAGAATAGAACAGTCAGTTTATACAAAAGGAAATTCATAAGAAAAGATGATTTACTTTGCTTATAAAAAGAGAAATGCAAAGCAAAGTTAAATTGAGATAGAATTTTACCTGTCAAATTGGCAGGATTTAAAATTTTGATACTGCCTGCTATTGCCAATGATGTGGGCATATACAGACTTTCATGGATAGCTAAGGGGATATAAATGGCAAAGGTCAGCACACTGAGTCAAATCCAGCCAAATGCCTGTTTTGTACTGCTAAGAAAAGTTTTTTATTTTTAAATAGTGGGAAGAATTCAAAAGAATAATGTTTTGTGACATGTAAAAATTATATAAAATTTGAATTTTATGTTCTTAACTAAAGTTTTATTGGCACAAAGAAATGCTGATATTTTATATGTCTATGGTTGCCTTAGTGCTATTTGAGTAGTTGTGACAGAGACCATATAGATTGTTAAGCTGAATATATTTACTTTTACTCCTTCTGTAGAAAAAAATTGCCAACTCTACAACTTGGAAATAGCTATCAAAATTATAATTTCCCTTTGAATTAGTGAATAGACAAGTAGGAACTTACCTACAGACATGCTAGTAGTAATGTAAAATAAGATATGTAACACGCACTACAGCATTGGTTGGCAAAAGAATAGAAATATACTAAATGTTTATTAATAAAGGACTGGCCATATAATTAAAGTATATTCATACAGTGAAATGCTATGTAAATATTATATATATATTATGCCAAAATGCAGTAATCTCTAAAATATATTAAGTGTAATAAGTGAGGTAGAATGGTAGATAAAAAGATGGATACTACCTTTTGTGTAAAAATGGGAGACAATAGTATATGTACATATATACAGATATTTGTCTGTTTACACACATTTTCTCACATACATAAAAATCATCTCTAAAGATTACACAAGAAACATTGGTTGTCAAAGGAGAGAGTAACTGGATGATTAGGGCCCAAGGGTGAGAAGTTAATTTTCATGAGCTGTTATACTTATTTTTATTATTTTTAGAAGTTTTAACCATGCAATTGTGTTATATATTCAAAAAATGTTTAGGAAAATTTTCTTCCCTTACCCTATCTAGTTGTTCTCCATCTTATTACCTGGTAATATTTCTTAATGCCACATATCTCCATCTGCAATTCTTGCTCCTTTGTTTATTTCTCTAATATCCTTCCTAGACTAGAGACATTTTGAGATTAGTGACTGAATCTGTATTACTGACTGACCTAGTGCCAGCAGCTGGAGCTATATGTAGAATGAAGCAACCAGGTCCCCAGGAGTTGAGTGTTGAGACACTGTTGGGATAAATGGCAGGTAATATGCGGCCCCTGTAGCAAAGATGAACCACCCCCTCTGAGCACATGCACAGTTCTTAGATAATGAGAGCCATAATTTTATAATCTTTGAACTCTTCAATAAATCTGGTCTCCTACTACTACCATTACTACAATTGAGAACTAAAGGTGCATTGGTACAAAAATAAGCAATCAGCAAAGAAAATAAACCAAAGATCTTGCCATTTCATGTGGGCATTCTTGGTGTTGCATATTCAAATGTGCAGCATGGTTTGTAATAGAGAAAAATCATAAATAATCTAAGTGTTCATTGACAGGTTCATGTGTGGGAAAATTTTGGTACACCATGAAGATATTATGAGGAAGAAGGGAGAACATTGTAAATTAACTTGAAAAGATGCAAGAGATCTTAAATGAAGAAAGCAGGTTGCAAAATAGCTTGTGTGATATGATCCTGTTTTTTAAAAAATTATGCATAAGAAAAATTAAAAACTATGAAGAATATATGCCATGTTGTTGACAGTAGTTTTTTTTTTTTTTCTGGGGGCCTATGAAAAAAAGGAATTTCACCTTTTATGTAATATTCTAATGTTCATAAATTTCTTGTACAACAAGAAAGAATATGTGAATATACATTTGTATATAGCTCTGTATATTAGTCTAAATTCCTGTCACAAGAATCTTATCACTATGAGTACAGATAACTTACCTGCAGAGCTCATAAAAGGGTAAATGATAGAGATCTAGAATCTGTAAAGGAAGAGTACCAATCAGAATTTATAAAATCTGACTCTTAGAAACTAGAAGAGTATATTCATTTGACATTAGTTCCTCAAAGAGAAGCTGTAAGCTCTGAAGATGAGGGGAAAGAGGATGGTTGTTAAATATGGAGGCCCTAGTATTAAATCTCAATCATGTGAATTTTAATAATGTTGTAATAATAATCCAAGGACTAAAGTGGCTCCAGGTTGGGATTGAGGAGCCATGTCCATATACCACCCCCTATAAACACCTGCTGTCTTTGTTATTATGTCCTGCTCTTGTTTTCTTGATTTTTCCTGATGCAGCTGAGACAACAAGACAGGGTGGTCCAGAGCTGGGAGTGGAGACACCTGGATTCTAGTCCATCCTCTCCTTTGGACTTGCCCTGGAACTTTGGGTTGTCCACAGCCTTTCTTACTTCCTCAGTTTCCCATTCCCAGCAAGAGACTGCTCTTGCTTGATCAGATTTTCATGGTCTCAGATGAGTACGTGGATGTCATAGGATTTGTATTTCCTTAGACAAATGGTTTCTATAAAAATGTGTGTGTGTGTGTGTGTGTGTGTGTGTGTGTGTGTGTGTGTGTCTCAATTTTTTTTTTTGGCATTCTATCCAGACTTTTATTTTATTCCCCCTTTGTATCTTCACTCTGATGGTTATCATGCAATAGCAGGGCTGGAGGAGGATGTAGAAACCAACTGGTTCAAGACCATCAGTTTCCAAATGAAACCCAGAGAAGGCTGAATGATATGGTCCAGACAGTTCTCAAACTATAAAGTGCACAGGAATTGCATAGGGATCTTGTTAAAATGTGGATCCTGATTTAGTAGGTGAGGAATGGGCCTGGGATTCTGCATTTCTAACGAGCTCCCAGGAAATTGTTAATTCAGTTGTTTCAAGACTTAAAACTGTCACCTTCGTGAGAAGTTTTGTGTCATAATCATTTGGGGGAACATTTAAATTTTGGGTGTCTGGGCCTCTCTTCAATAGTTTTCTTTTGGTTAATATAGGCTGAGGTCTGGGAATTAGTATTTTAATAAGGCCCCCTGATCAACTCATGATCAACTTTCAGAAACCACTATCTAAGTCATTCAGGAATATTAATCTATATCTGGCATAATCTGAGTTTTAAACTTTATTTTATTTATTATTTATTTATTTATTTATTTTATTATTTATTATTATTTATGCCTACAGCACCTGGTCTTCCTAGGTGGTCTCCCATGCAAATACTAACCAGACCTGACCCTGCTTAGCTCTGAGATCAGACATCGGGCTTGTTCAGGGTGGCATGGCCGTAGATCAGGGACTATGGCTCCACTGGGGCGTGAACCCAGGACCTTCTTCTTGTAAAGCAGCTGTGCTAACGTCTACACTATTTTGTTAGTGCATATTGATATTCAGTATATTTCTTATCACTTCCTAATCACTGAGGAGATCAGTGTACTGAAAAAAAATCATGTCCATTTATAACTGCCAGACCTCAATATGCAAACACACATCCACGTAAGCACAGCTCAAAGACATTGGGAGCCTGGGGGTGGGGTTAAGCTGTTAGGAAAGATATCCTTTAGACTTCAAAGACACTTAGGAAACCTTTACTGGAAATGCATTTACTACCACGTCTTTTCCTTTGTATATTTGGAATAATAAGATCTAAATATCATGTTAGAGTGAAGAGAACCTAGGCTTTTCCCAAAAACCTATATCCTAAAGATTTTTACATCTGACATGTTTTCTCCTTTTTTTTTTTTTTTTTTTTTGACTCTTGTGACAAAAAACAACTGTGGGATATACTTTCTCAGCAACAGTGTTCTCATTGCAATCTAGTTGGGGAAATCATTCAAAAGCAGCCATGTGCTGAAGGAGCTATGTTAGCCCAGGGAGGTTGCCATCAACCTGGGAAGAGATGCCTATGTTTTGAGTTTTCTCTCAATTCTCTGTGGATCCATACTATCCTTTATAGTACTCAAAACATAGATAAACTAATCCATCTTCTCACAAGCACAGTTCAGAGACATGCCTTTCCCAAGCTTTTCAGAAAGAGCTGTACTTTGTTCCAGCACCTGACCTCCAGCAACAAGAGACTCTTTCATATTTTATCAGCAATTAATTGCAATCATTGTTGCTTTATGACCTGACAAAGACCTTCAACTCCATGGTTTGATCATTTTTTCCTGCTCTTCAGTGGGGCTCAGTGATCACCTTCTCTCTCCACTGTTCACAGAGGTGCTAACCCAGATGAATTTTCCAGCCTGCAACAGGGTGAGGCAGTGGCTACATAGCGTGAGTTAGGTTTTGACATTTATGAAGACATGAGTTACCTTTGAACAATATATTCTTGCCACTAGCCTACTGCAGTCAATGGAGGACATGCTTCGTCTGCATAATGACATCTCAGTAATGGAAAGAAAGGATGATGATTCAGAAGCATTGGCATCGAGGGGGAAATTTGGAAAGCGTCAGGACATGGCCTGTTGTCACTTTTATTCTACCTCATCGAGATCCCACGATATGCCAGATGATGGGTGAATGATCATATGGAAAGTAAAAAATGGGGCACCAGAGTGACTAGTGATGGCCTCATTCTCTTTAGCTAATGATGGACTATCTTTTATTCCCATCATATAAAATGAGTTGGTGGTACTCAAAGTACAAATAAAAATGTTCCCAATGAGACAAAACAAGTTTGGATGGTTAAGTCACCTCCAACAACTCTTTTAAGAAAATGGGATTGTCAACATGTTTGAGAAACTAATTTATTGTTCTGGCAAGAAATAGAAGCAATCATTCTAGATTCCTCATATTCTCAGAGTCTACTTAAGCATTATATATACTGTTCTCCACAGTTCTTATTTATTTTATGCATATTCACCTCGTCTCCCAAATAGACTCTTTATTTCCCAAAGGCAATGAGCAGGGTTTTATGTTTTGACTCTTTTCTCTATTGTTTACACATAGCATGAAACACAATTCCCAGCACATAATAGAAACTGAATAAATCCATGCTGTTGTTAATAATAGCTACATTTAGAGGCCTTGACTATTACCCAGATATTAATCTGGGTGCTTTACATATTAGTCCATTAATTCTCACCACAAACCCTGAGATGGGGATTATTAGGAGATGAGAGATATTACATCTCATTTGAAACTATGGGAGAGATGTTAAAACTTGCATAATGGCAAGGGCCAAAGATGGAATTTGAACCCCAGTTTTTAAGGGACCTTTTCACTAAACCATTTTATGGATTATTGCATTATTAATAAGCTTTACTCTGGGTCTGTGATATTTCTTCTTAAATTAAAGCAGACCCTGATCAACTAGGTCTAGCCTCAGACACTTGACTCAGTAGATAGATGATGTTACATTGAGAAACGTAAGTGCAGGCCTGGTGTGTGCAGAGTGCTGTGATGCTCATGAATTATTTTGCTTTTTTTGATCTTTCCTTCTGGATTTTGGATTTGGTTTGAGCCCATGTATTTATTTTTTGAGTAGCTAAGATAAAACCCAATAGCTGACAGAAACCCTGCTGTATTTCCTTTTCTCACAAACCACTCAGCTAGACGTTGAGAGAAAAAAGTGTTGAGAGACAGGTCCGAGAGGTGAGGGTCAGCTTACCCTGTGAGTTTAACTTAATGTTGGGAATTGATCACCGTTTGACTATATTTCATTTTAGGCACCACTATCTCTATCAGTTGAAAAATTCGTGTAATTTACTGATTGTATTAGAACTGCCTGAGGGTTAATATTTTTTTTCAATATAGCACTCATGGAAGCTTCCACTGACCAAGCTGGAATTGGCATATGGAATAAAAACTATCTTCAATCTCTGATTTAGAGATTTTTTTTCTTCTAATATGTCTTTATTTTCTATTTGTAAAACAAAACACCAGGAAAAGATGTACTTCTAGTTTGGTGGAGGCCACTGGGCTTCCCTTGGGAATGAGAGCTGTTGGGCTGGTCTCTTACCAAACTGAGCTGGAAACCCAAGAAGAGAATGCTTCCTATCTATAATTACTTCTTCTTTCAATCAGTAAGAGATATAGGGAGAGGGGAGAGAGATTTTGCTTTATCCTACTTTTATTTAGAATAAGAGCCAAAGACTTTTGGTGGTATTAGATGGTCCTTTGTTTTACTTGGAAAGACTGAAAACTTAATATGCCATCTTAAAACTCAGTAGTACCAATTCAGGGAGACATACCTTTAAGGGAAAATATATAACTTAAATAATCTGTAATATTCTGGAATATTTGTGGTAGATTGATTGGAAGAAAGACTCCAATTTTCAATCACTTTCTATATCTATACCATTGAAATTGTGATCTTACAACTCAATTCATTAAAAAAATGGACTTTTCCCCCTCCCCTTGAATCTGGACTTGCTTTGGCCAATAGAATGTAGTAGAAGAAATAGCGTGCCCATTTGAGCCTGGGCCTCAGAGGTCTTATGTGCTTCTGTTTGCTCTCTTCTACCACTGCCAAATGAACAAGTCTGAAATATCCATTTGTAGGCTATGCAACAGAAATGAGCTGTCCCAGCTTAGGGCATCCTACTAGCTACCCACAGGAACATGAGTGAACTGAGGTTAAATCATCAAGCCTGGCATGAATCTGCAGAACCACCCAGGTGACCTAGAGATTCGTTAGCAGTAATAAAGCTTATGTTTTAAGCCACAACATTTTGGGTTAGTTTGTTATGCAGGAAATGCTAACTGATACATATTCTGATTCTAAAGATTATTTTGATGGATAATTTACACAGCATGCAGAGAGCTACTAGCACTGAATTTGGCATCTGGTAGATATTTAATAAATATTGGTTCTTATCTTCCTTTCCTTTCCCTAAAGAGATGTACCGACAGATGGGAGTTGGCAGGTTCTAGCCCAGAAGAGCAACTTGTAAGTCACATCACATTGATGTACATGAATGACCATATTTTATAATAGTCTATAGGATCAGGGAGCATTTTCTTCCTAGGCTAGACAGACACTGACATTTCTTTCTTACCTTGATATCATCTGTTTCCTGGGAGAGAAGAGGAAACAAAAAGACTTTATATATTTTAAAGTATACTCTGGAATTACCGGCAAATAAATGATAGTGTTCCTGGTTTCTATATTTCTTTCTTTAGACAAAAAAAAAATTGTCAAAATATAGAAAACATGATTAGAAAATTTTCAATCATGAGTCTGTGTAACCTTATGCAAGCCACCAGCTTTCTCTGGGCCTCAGTTTCCTTATCTCTAAATTGGGAAAGTTGGACTCTCCAAAACAACTCCTAGCTGCAACCATCTATAACTTTTCTGTCAATAATGTAATGAAGTTAGGAACACAAGATCCATGGCCAGACTACTCACACTGAAATCTGGCCCTGATACTTTCTAGCTTGGGTGTATTAGTTATTCTCTCTGTGCCTCAGTTTCCTTATCTGAAAATAGGACTGCCTCATGGCATGGTTCTGAAGATGACATTCTATAATTGATATAAACTGCTTAGAACAGTGCCTAGCACACAGAAAGTGCTTAACAAATGTTAGCTATTATTTCATTTGGCAGAGTTATGTCTTATGCAACTGCAGTTTCATGGGATTTAAATGATGAAAGTTCAAATGGTGAACATCAACACAGTAGATAAAACTGCAACATGTTTTCAAAATTCATACACACACTAAAGAGTATTAACTATCCTCAAGCTCTTATATCCATAATTCAAAAGATTTTCTTCTCACCTAGCTGAGCATCGTATCTTATGTAAGTAAAATTAACATGTTAGCTCTGAGATTATTTTTCTCTTTTGCTGCTACCCTTCGGTAGAATTTAATGCAGAATTTAGTTTAGTGCAGAATTAAGAAGAAGGGGGACTAACTCTGGCTCTGCCATTTACTAGTTTGGTTAGTTCTTTAGTTACTCTGTCCCTCCATTTTCTCACATGTAATATGTAGGTAATAATAGTGCCTACTTCATAGGATTATTGTGTAAACATAATCATTTAGGAAAGTGTTTGGCACACAGTAGGCCACTCTATGGATTAGCATATTATATTCTGTTCCATTGTAATTGTTTTAAATCAAGTATTAGAGGTCCAAACATTGTCCAAAAGAATATCTTTTGAGATGAATTAGGATGGTAAGTATAGGGATGCTGTTGCTGACCCACCCAGATCCCCTTTGCCAGGCTGATGATTCCATATTCCTTGTGCTATGAACATTGGCTGTTAATAGCTTTCAGCTTCCTCTTTCTCTCTGGAGAACTGCCCTTGGCCAAATGGGAGTTGCTTAGCCTAGAATTGCCTGGGAATTTAAGCAACTCTTCTGCCCCTGGATGTGGCCAATGACAGACTGACTCAGGAGCACAAAAGGACCCCTTTGCCTCAAAAAGGGAAGGAGGCAACTCCATGGTGAAATCCATGTTCAAGAGCTCCCCATGGTTTCAGACTGAGACTGGACTCCTGCTGAGATCTCGCTCTAGCTCTACTTTCCTTTCTCAGTCCTGCTCTCCTCACTTTCTCCTTTCTCAATAAAATGCTTCCATGTGAATCTCCATCTTGGGCTCAGCTTCTAGGTCCTGACTTAAGATAGGAAGGAAAGAGGAACTGCACTATGAGCAACTGCAGAATTTTTGAGACATTACTGTTGGATTTTGGCAAGGCAAACATCTCAGGTAGGTGTAGTTTTGATTCTTTCCAAGTCTTTGTTTGGGAGAAGAGGCTGGATGGGCTGAATAAAAGTTGGGATAACAACAGGACCTTGAATATGTGAACCAGCAATAATAGGCTATGTGCTTTTGAGGTCTGTACATAGATTTTGATAACTCATATAAATCTACACATAGATTTTGATAAACCATGTTACTATTATAACGATTAATACCAGCTAGGCCTAGAGTCTTCCAGGACCCAAATGACCTCCATCTTAAATTACATGCTGACTTCTTCTGACTATGTGGAAATCCACTTTTGTGTAATGACAGTTGCCTTCCTTCCACACTCGCCAAGGAAGATTGTTCAAAGAACTTTGGAGATAAATTAGGATGGTAAGTATGAAGTTGCCTGCTTATAAAATGCCGGCTGGACTGGCACATAGGACAGGTTTTCCATGGAAAGATCACAATAATTTGTCCCAGAAAAAAATGAGACTTAAAATTGCCTGTAGATTTAGGCTTAGGCTTACAAGTGCTGAAGAACCAGTCACTCACTTGAATTCAAAGCCCTATTCCATTCTGATGTTTCAGTGGAGGAATACAATACAGAACCTTCTCAGAATTATATTCTTCTTTCTTCTAAAAAGTGGGTAAGGAATCATCACTCTTTTTTTTTTCATTCATTTTTTCTCTGTCTCTGTCTCTCGGTCTTTTATTCCAATTTATATGTGACATCTATAAGAATGTCTCTGTAAACTCAATTTAAAAAATGAATTAACATTTATTAAAATGAGTTATTATTTCTCTCTTTGAAAGGATCTTATGAAATTTGTCCTTTGCTTCACAAAGCCATGGAAGACTGTCTATAGAATAGAACTTGGTTCTGAAGGTGACGTTACATAATTTGTAGTACTAGTTTTGTATTGGAAGGGGGCACAGATAATTTAAAGTAGTGTAGAAGTAGTACATGAACTTTAAAGATAGACGTGAGATTTCAGAAAAAAGTTTGCAATGATGGTTGACTATAAAGTGTTCACCCCTCAGATCTCTGGTGTAGTACAGTGTTCTCTTATGCTAAAGGACAACTTGGATGGAAGTGTCTGAGAAACACTTTTAGATATGACTCCTACAAATTCATAAGATAATGTAAACAAGTCTTCAAAATAACTACAACAGAAAGGAGGAAAAGATGGGAAAACTTCTAGTGCCATTTTTGACCTGGCTGGAAATACTAATAATATTCCAAGTTTAGATGACTAACTCATGATCTAGCTGAAAATACTATCCTCCACCTTCTCTGGAGTGAAGAATTCACACCAGAAGATCACAAAACAGTTTTGTTTTGGTATATATCATGGGGAGAACAAGCGTGGTTGACTCTATGGGTGGAAGGTAAGATATACCACCACTCAAATGTTGCTCCTTGGAAGTGATTAAGCAAATGCCCAATAAATGAATGGTGGCCAGATGACTCTTTGGCTACAAAATAAGAGTTACATAATTTATGAGTGAATTGGCGCTCTTCAGTCCTGGGGACTTCGTAGGCTTAACCTGTCCTGAGAAAAGCCTTCACCTGTCCTGAGAAAAGCCTTCCTTCTCGAGGATTCTAAATCACTATTACATTGCTGCCTCTTTGGAACTGGCAGCATGTAACCCGAGTTACACTTGGAAATTATCCCAGGTCAATTGGGGAGGCCATATTTCCTTATGTAAGAAAGCTAAGGTATTTTTGTTCAACATATGTGGGAACACCTTGGGACTGAGCAATACTCTGCACAGACTGTGCTCCTTCAGAAAAAAAAGGTGAAAAAACCCCACTTTGGGCCAAGCTTGCTGTTATATATATTACTACTACTACTACTACTACTACTGCTGCTGCTGCTGCTGCTGCTGCTGCTACTACTACTACTAACTACTGAGCAGAGTGACTTTGATTCTGACATCTTAGCTTTCTAGGGAAAACTATACAGCAAACTCAGAGAGGTGAAATTTGGAGCTGGTTTTGGGTCACATTTGCAGCCTTTTCATAAGGTGGCAAGACACAAAACATGGAACAGAGTTAAAGAAATGTACAAATAGAGATCATATCATATAAAACCAGGAAAAAAGTATGAGTATACCAGTTCCAAAAAGAGATCTTGAGAAAAGAACATGCCATAAAGGAAAGATTGGTAAACCAAATCCCATTGCTAGACCAGAAAAGATTTGTCTCCTTTCAGTTTATGGTTCTGCTTTTGGAGAGTCTGTGTTAAAGTTTCTTCATGCTATCTCTTTATTCTTTGAAGACTCTTGGTGAGCAGAGTCTATTCTCACAAGACCTGAGGTAGGATAGAGTCGGTACACACTAAGTCTTTTCATCATGATTTAACTTCAAGCTGTGGGGATAGATTCCATTCCTTCTTACCTTTTCCCATGAAGCATACAAGTAGTGGGTGACTCAGCCAGAGATGCCCAATAAATATTTGCAGGTAAACATAATGGTGGGAACATTGATGACAGTAAGATGTTCATTCCTCCTACCTGACCTCTCTACTTCCTCTAGGAGGTGGTACCAATATGGTCCTGACCCTGTGCCTGTGGAAGATTTCATGGTACCATCTGAGCCTGGAGGCCCTGGCCACATGCCATCTTGCACCATCCTGCCTAGTTGAGTTCCTTGTGCAGTTGCTGCCTTCCAGAGCTCCTCATTCCCAAGAAAAGGAATCACTCTTTCTCCCAATGAGCATGCAGATTGAAGAGAGAATTAAGGAGATAAGTGGAAACCACCCAGCAAGAGGACTTGAATAGTGTGCAGGGGAGGGTGGGGGAAAGAAGGAAAGAAAAAATTTGTCCAAACAGTACTGTGTCAGTTCTATAACTTTCCACTAATCCATATGTGGATTTGTATCAGCACTCATGTCTTACAATCCAAGACAAGAGCCAGACAAAATTACTTGGATTTAATAAACCCAGGAGAGAGGTTTGTTTATTAAGGTCTCTCATTGTTTGAAAATTCAACATCTGTCAAAGACTTGAAGGTCTTTGCCCCCCACATTTTGGACAGGTGCTTCTGTACTTCAAGCTCTGGCGAGTGGATTTAAAAGAAACATTCAGTGGGAAAACTCAAGGTCATCTCTATCTATCCATTTCCACTGCCTCTCCTTCCAACCAGGCTTCCTCATCCCTCAGTTGAACTATTGTAGATCTTCCATATGGGTCTCCTTGCCTCATATCACATCCACACTCAACCTCAGTCTTCCACATGACAAGTTAGTCTTTCTAAAGCCCAGAAGTTAAAAACTTATTAAAATTCCCCCAAATTCCTAGTAAGACCTTCAAATTCTGAATTCTTTGTTGCTTCCAGACTAATTTTTTTTGCCACTCTTCTCCCTCAGATGATCTTTTCTTATATTTTTAATGTAAATATTTCTATTAAAGTATAACATAAATGTAGAATATATAAGTGCTGCTTGATGCATTCTTATAAAATTTGTGTGCCCACAAAATTGGCAACCAGATTATGAAACAGAATATAACCAGAACCCCAACAACCCCTAAAGGTCCTTTCCAGTAACTATCCCCCAGGAGTAACCATAGCCCTGATTCCTAATTCCACAGATTAGTTAGCTATTGTTTGGAACTTTACATAGATGGAATCATAGGTATTTTACTATGTCATTTAACATTAGGTTAGTTTCATCCATATTGCATGTGTTTATAGTTGATTCATGTTCCTCATTGTATAATATTCCATTAAGCAGATATTTAGTATCCAGTTTACTCTTGATGGAAATTTGGATTTCTTACAAATTTTGGCTATAATGAATAATATAGTTATGAAAAGTTTTTCTAAACAAGACCTAAAAAGTGCTAATCATAAAGGGAAAAATTGTTTGACAGATTGGCTCTGTTAAGAACCTTTAACTTTTAAAAGACACCATTGAGAGAGAAAAGAAAACCCATAGAGCAGAAAATACTTGCAATACATGTGTCTGGAAAATGGGCTTATGTCTTAAATGTATAAAAAGCTCATATATATCAACAAGGAAAAAACAAATAACCTAATAGTAAAATAAAATAGAAGATTTGAATAAACGCTTTACAAAAGAGCATATACAATGTGCAGTGGCCCTAAACACGTGAAGACATACTCAGACAATATTTTTCAGCTTTACTAATCTCTTCACCACTCCCCATTAGACCACACACTTACCTATTTCAGTATCGTTGCACAGGCTTTTCTGGCTACCTGGGGTATCTTTATCTTCCCTTTCACTTACTTTTCTTTTAAAGACCAGACAGACAATATTAGCTTTGTCCTAAAACCTTTCCTGATTCAACTAGGCAGAATTAATGTTGATTCTTTGGGAATCCCAGTTTGAGTTCATGGAAATGAGGTGTTTAACTAATATGTCTTCATGTCCCCAGTGCATAGCATTGCACTTGGTGCATAATAGTTGGCTTTTGGAATAAATGTCTCACTTTCCCTTCAAACCTCCAGATAGGATCTAAAACCAATGAGATATATATGGTAACAAAATTCCCTGTGTTGAACATGGGAGTGTTTATTAGCTAATACAGAGGTTACTTCATAGGGGAAAATGCTGGCCTATTTCCCAAGTCATAGCTCATCTTTAATGAATAATATCACCGTAATCCTGTGCATAAAGACCTAGTGCTCTATAAATTAAATTGCAGGTTAAGATACATATTAATAAGTAAGTTTGAAAAACAGCATTGCCTTCTGCAAAGGTAACTGAAGTGAGTGTTTGGAGTCTTGTTGTAGGTCAATAGCACCAACTATCTTGTTTCCAGCCTCATTAAATTTCTTCAATCCCAGTTTCTTCCTCTTGTTGCTCTAACCTTTTTTTAGTCAGATGATAAGAAGAAAGCTTGTAAGATTTTCTTTTTTAAAAGACCCGTTCTTTATGGGACTTGGTATCTC
>NW_011888788.1:7342378-7349781 GCF_000151845.1 Pteropus vampyrus
AAATTCTGAATTCTTTGTTGCTTCCAGACTAATTTTTTTTGCCACTCTTCTCCCTCAGATGATCTTTTCTTATATTTTTAATGTAAATATTTCTATTAAAGTATAACATAAATGTAGAATATATAAGTGCTGCTTGATGCATTCTTATAAAATTTGTGTGCCCACAAAATTGGCAACCAGATTATGAAACAGAACATAACCAGAACCCCAACAACCCCTAAAGGTCCTTTCCAGTAACTATCCCCCAGGAGTAACCATAGCCCTGATTCCTAATTCCACAGATTAGTTAGCTATTGTTTGGAACTTTACATAGATGGAATCATAGGTATTTTACTATGTCATTTAACATTAGGTTAGTTTCATCCATATTGCATGTGTTTATAGTTGATTCATGTTCCTCATTGTATAATATTCCATTAAGCAGATATTTAGTATCCAGTTTACTCTTGATGGAAATTTGGATTTCTTACAAATTTTGGCTATAATGAATAATATAGTTATGAAAAGTTTTTCTAAACAAGACCTAAAAAGTGCTAATCATAAAGGGAAAAATTGTTTGACAGATTGGCTCTGTTAAGAACCTTTAACTTTTAAAAGACACCATTGAGAGAGAAAAGAAAACCCATAGAGCAGAAAATACTTGCAATACATGTGTCTGGAAAATGGGCTTATGTCTTAAATGTATAAAAAGCTCATATATATCAACAAGGAAAAAACAAATAACCTAATAGTAAAATAAAATAGAAGATTTGAATAAACGCTTTACAAAAGAGCATATACAATGTGCAGTGGCCCTAAACACGTGAAGACATACTCAGACAATATTTTTCAGCTTTACTAATCTCTTCACCACTCCCCATTAGACCACACACTTACCTATTTCAGTATCGTTGCACAGGCTTTTCTGGCTACCTGGGGTATCTTTATCTTCCCTTTCACTTACTTTTCTTTTAAAGACCAGACAGACAATATTAGCTTTGTCCTAAAACCTTTCCTGATTCAACTAGGCAGAATTAATGTTGATTCTTTGGGAATCCCAGTTTGAGTTCATGGAAATGAGGTGTTTAACTAATATGTCTTCATGTCCCCAGTGCATAGCATTGCACTTGGTGCATAATAGTTGGCTTTTGGAATAAATGTCTCACTTTCCCTTCAAACCTCCAGATAGGATCTAAAACCAATGAGATATATATGGTAACAAAATTCCCTGTGTTGAACATGGGAGTGTTTATTAGCTAATACAGAGGTTACTTCATAGGGGAAAATGCTGGCCTATTTCCCAAGTCATAGCTCATCTTTAATGAATAATATCACCGTAATCCTGTGCATAAAGACCTAGTGCTCTATAAATTAAATTGCAGGTTAAGATACATATTAAGTAAGTTTGAAAAACAGCATTGCCTTCTGCAAAGGTAACTGAAGTGAGTGTTTGGAGTCTCGTTGTAGGTCAATAGCACCAACTATCTTGTTTCCAGCCTCATTAAATTTCTTCAATCCCATTTTCTTCCTCTTGTTGCTCTAACCTTTTTTTAGTCAGATGATAAGAAGAAAGCTTGTAAGATTTTCTTTTTTAAAAGACCCGTTCTTTATGGGACTTGGTATCTCCGGATAGATAAGCTTAGAGCCCTGTACATAGTAAGTTCTCAATAAACATTGAATCAATGGCTTGGCAATTTCTTACTAAAATGTGAGTGATTGTTAACCCCTAATTTTCCAGAGACATTAGCATTTTTTAATGAGATGCTCATTAGCTCAAATGAATTTCTAACTTATGGAATTTCAGGTAATAATGAAAATGTTGAAAATACTTAGAAAAATATAAAGTATATGTCCTATGGGACCCAGTGGCACAGTATCCCTGGTCACCTAAGCAGGGTGCTCCAAGTATATCCCTTGTGTGGGTTGTGTGTGCCCTCCTGATGTAGCTGAGCATTGGTTGCTGTTTGCACATAAATGGAAGGTATTGACCCTCAAGCTGATTGGCTGTGAGGACTGACCATCACTACAGTGGAGGAGCTGTTGTGCAGGGTCTGACCCTATGGAACAAGATTCTCTTTAACAGGCTCTGGTGCTGCCATCTGTCCTTTGGGCATGTCTTTTGTGGAGGTGGTTGGGTAGTACACTGGTGTGTTCTAAAACTGGGTTATGTTGATTCTGAGGTCTCTTGGGAGTATTGTTTTGTAGATCAAGTTTAGCCGATGCTTATTCCCTGTGTAGGGCCATTGGGTATGAGCTGCAAAGTGATCTGCAGATGGTTGCCATTTGTGTTGGGCTCAGAGGTGCCTAGAAAAGGCTGAGCTTTGAATAAGGCCAGAAACTTTTGGGGGGATTTTTGAACTTTTGAAAGATTTTAGGAAAGTCCACAGCATGAACTAAGAAAAGCCATTTGTATGGAAAAGCCACTGGAAGAGGCTTGGATGAGCCCTCAAGTTGGGTGGGGCAGAGTCTCAGGGAATCACCAGGGTAAAGTGAACAGTCTTAGCCAGGTTGATAGAGACTCAGATATGGTGTCCATCTGCCTCTGCACATGGGTCAAAGGAGGGCTCAACAAAGGAACAATAGCTTTGGCTAGCACTTTGTCTAGGAGAAAGCTGCCCCTCCAGCCCTCTCCCTGAAGCCAGAAAATTCAGTTTCTCCCTGTATGTCCTTTACACCTTTCAAGCTGCTACCTTCACACTGGAGCTCAGAGAAGTGAATCTTCCTGCCAGTAAGTTTATAGACAAGCCCTTTAAGAGGAACTACAGCTACTCTCCATCTCACTCAGCCACAATCTCCATTGGTTTTTACAGCCAGAAATTTTGGGGACTTCTCTCCTTAGCACTGAAACCTTGAGTGGGGAGTCTTGTATGGGATTGGAACTCCTTGCTCTTCAAGGGGGTGGGGCTCCTCAGTCAAGATATCCCTCCTAGTTTTTAACTGACATACACGGGTGTAGGACCAGCCCTGTACCATGTTTCCACCCCTCCTACCAGTCTTAATATGGCTTCTTCTCTATGTCCTTAGTTATAGGACTTCAGTTCAGCTAGACCTCAGGTGATTCTCAATGCTGATTGTTCTGTAGTTTAGTTGTAATTTTAATGTGGTCATGAGAGGAAGCAAGCACAGCTTTACCTACTCTGTCATTTTGACTGGAACTCAGGAATTTATTTTCTAAATCAACAATACCTTTTTAGGGTATGAGAATTCCTACTTAACATTAAAAAAAAATCTTACATACCCAAGAATATTGAAATCAATAAAATATAAAATGACCAAAACCTACCCTGAATTGGTTGAACATTTTGTACTAAAGTGAATTTTATTATCACAACATCCATTTGTATTTGTTACTATTGGTATATATTTCTATGAAGCATCTCATTAATGTTTTCTACAAATGAAGCTTAATGTGCAAATGAATACATGGGTCCTTATCAATAACTGCAAGGACTCTTGGACCACTGTTTAAAAACATGTGCCTTTTTTTCTCCCCAGTGACATTCAGAGCACATGGTGGCAATTGTTTATTGGATGCTGCCTATAATTATTAGCAAGGCAGATGCTAATTTCATGAACTTTTATTTGTGGCTTGTCTAGGTTGGGTTTCCTAGAAACAGAGCCTGAAAAAAGGATTTGGGTAAAAGTTGCTTATTGAGAGAGAAAGAGAATGAGAGAAACAGAACAGGAAATGAGAAGAAGCATAGCAAAGACAAGATTGCAGGGAAAGTCTAGTTTCAGTCCAATTCTGCAAGTAGGTCTGGTGTGTGAATGGCACCATTACTGTTGTTTTATCTGAGAACTGGACTTATGTCTTCCATGTATCATACAGCCATTGTCTATGGGATGCCTCAGAGGATTATAAACTCACTCTGAGTGAGGAGCTCCAGATGCCCAGGATAATTCTCCAGAGAATAGTGCGTGCATGAGCCCTTAACAGTATGGACCACATAGCAGCTGTGGATGAATAGAACTGGTAAAGAGAACCGCACAGGGCACTGATTGTTATATGGTTCTTTCATTCAATCATTCATTTATTTATCCATTTAACAAATATTTGTTGAATGCCTACTCTGTGCGAGTTTCTGTCCTAGGAGCTGAGAATAGAGTAGTGAACAAGCCTGATAAGGTCCTTACTTTTATGAAACCTACATCTTGTGAGGAAGACAGAAATAAACTAGTAGCAACAAGATAATTTCTGAGAGCAATAATTTTCTAAGAGAGAAAATAAACAGTTAAATAGATTTTTGAATGACTAGGACAAGGGTTGAGCACTTAATAGAGACCAGAATGGTAAAAATGGAGCAAATCATGCAAGGATGTGAGGACCCAATATTTAGGCAGAGGAAGTGGCTATTGTCAAGGCCTTAATATGGGCAGAAGCTCAAATGTTTGAAGAAGAGAATGAAGGCCAGTGGCCCTGTGGTGAACTTGGGAGAGTTGAAAGAAAAGAGTGGAGAGGTAGGTATAATGGATAGGAGAAAGCTAGCATTGTAAAGAGTTAGGTGATTTCCCCTGTCTTGCATTAAGATGGTAAAAATGGCAATTTGTCAGCCTTTGACTTAGATTTGCTATAATGTTGTAAATCAGAAGTGTTTGCTAAGCAGACTCACAGAATGAATAAGAAAAAATAATTAGGCTTAAAAGACAGCTCACTGTTTTCAAACTGCAGGAAAATAGCAGGCATTGATTTCAGACATGTTATATGGTAATTATGAGAACATTTTCTTTCTGGGTTAAAACATTCCCAAGATTTTAAAAGATATATAGCTGGACTCAACCTTCCTTTGTCCTTGGCAGTGTGACAAAGCAGCATTTTTAGAAAAGAATGTAAGTTGGACTTGACCTTGCCTATACGCAGGGTAAGTTATCAAGGTCATTTTTTTTGGTTTGTTTTTACTGTAATTACTATTAAAATGAATCAAGAAAGAAGTAAGGACCATCTCTTTGTTGCTCAACATTTCGCTCTATCCTGAGACCACAAGTCTTAAGTGCAGATTTCTTTTCCAATTGTCAAATAATGATGCATTTTCCTTAATTTTCTGGAAGTCCACTGGAAAAGGTTCTGTGGTCACAAAATGACACTCGATCACGATAATAGAAGATTCTTCCTAGACTTTACTCCCAAAGAGAGCCTGAGCTACGGAAAAGATATTTGCTATCTGATCTATCAGGTCATGGTTAAAGACCAAGGTCCACAATGGTCTCCACACTAAAACAAACTTAACTTTTCAAATTGGGATGAATTGAAATATAAGTAGCATTTTTATTTGTTCTAAAAATGGATTTAAAAAATGATTGTAATTTAACAAAGACGCAAAATCTTTTTGTCATACTCAACCCCTGCTCCCATCCCCTTCACATATAAAATCCATGTTTAATTTAGGGGGAGCTTAATCCATATGTTTCTGATTCATTTGCACAATGTTCTTTGGTAAGCACTAGTTGATGTCCAAAGAGTCTTCTGGGAATTTTTATAAGTCTTTTAAAATTCTTCTTCAATCCAGAAAATCATATTTTCTACTTCAAAGTGCCCCTCTAAACAGAAATATTCTAGGTCTATTGGAAAGACTATACTTTGAGGAGGCCTTAAACTCAGGCAAAACATAACTCCAGTTGTGAGCTGTGCAACAAGATCCACTCAACTAGTCCTTGAGAGACAGGGGAAGCAGAGGAGAAGGGAGATGAAAAGAACTTGAATAGTATAGGGACTCTTGGACCTGCCATTGTTTTCCATTTCTAGGAACAACCAGGGACGACCTGCAACCTATAAAGTCAGATTCAATTTATGATGCACATCTGGAGCCAGATAATTTTCAATTGGTTTTGTACAACATCTCTGAGCAAGGGCAGAGAATTCTAGAACAACTTTCAGATTCATAAATGTTAAAAGGCTTCGTTTGTAAGCACACTTAGCAGTTGCTCAGCAATTCAATAGCCAGGCTTCATTTTCCGGAAAGCATGATAAAGTCTAAACACGAAAAATTGTTGACTGCAGAGTTAAACAAGCTCTGCCAGCAATGCAAAGCTTGTGGGCTTGTTAGGGACAAGCGAATGACTGTTGGCCAGTATGTGCAAAAGAATAAGAATTATTTCCTTTGTCCCTTTGACTTCAGCAGTGCTATGACTGCCCCTCTTCCCACGTTGTTTTTGTTGTTGTTGTTTGTTTTGTTTTGTTTTGTTTTGTTTTGTTTTACTATCCTTTAAGACACTTGATGTCTCTGGAGAATGATCCATAAATTATCTACTAACCACCCTTTGTAACCAAGTACTTGACAATGCATACATACTCATCAGATAATGGTCATTTTACTGATAAAGCTTGAATTCATGCTAGCTCATGTCACTTTTCTATTGGGCCAAAAACATGCTTCTACATCATCATGATCCCTAGTTTGGCTATTTTGCCAAAGTATCTTGCTATTCAATTTTCCTAAAAAGTTTTCCAGTCTTACCAGACAGCATTAAGTTCACTTAAAAAGTAGGAATGGTGATAAACCTCCCGATCTCAGCAAATGCCACTATCATCTTTATAATTTCTCAACAAACAAAACAAAACAAAATAGAATAACCTTTGATTCTTCTCTTTTCATGCTTTCCAAATGCAATCTATCGATAAGTTCTAAAAATTTTTGGTTCTCAACTGTGGTCTTCAGATTAGCAACATTAGCATCGCCTAGAAGGCTGTTAGGAATTTAAAATTTCAGATCCTACTCTAGACCTGTAGAATTAGAATTTGCACTTTAGCAAGCTCCCAGTGATTCATGTGCATGTTAAAGTTTGAGAAGCATTGCTAGATCACACCTCCATAAAACTTCTTCATTCACTGCTCAGCACTTGCCTGGATTATTGAAATTCTTTCCCAGCTTCTGCCTCTGTCCACCTGTCTATTCTTAACTCAGCCACTAGAGTGGTCTTTAAAAAAACCCAGGTAATCAAATTAATTTATTCTGCTCTTAAAAACACAACACTTTCCATTGCACGTGAAATAAAAAATGAACTCCTTGCCATTACTTAATAGTGTCTATGAAGCAGCCTCTGCATCTCCTCAACTCCCCTCTAAACCATCTTTCCTGGTCATTTTCTCCTCCAGCCATACTGTTCTTTCTATCCTACATAGCCAACAGTAGCTTTGCCTCATCTGGAGTGTTCTTCTGCAGAGCTTCTCATCATTCAAGACTCAGCACAAATGTTACTTTGTCATGAATTCTTGACTGCTAAACTTAAATCTACCTCCAAGTCACTTTCTACTACATCACCCTGTTTTATAGTTTATTGCTTTCTGAAACATTTGCAACTATCTTGTTTATTTGTTTATTGATGATTATACAGAATGGACACTTTACCTATCTTATTCCAGTTATATCCTCAATACCTTGATTAGTGACTGGAACAGAGGAGACCATATATATATATAAATTTAAATA
>NW_011888788.1:7350176-7378670 GCF_000151845.1 Pteropus vampyrus
TTATAGGCCTACAAGATTATAGCATGGTGACTAGTACACATTGTAGGTAGGTACTTACTGTTACCTATGTTATAGTATTATTAATATTTTTGATGTATGGATAATAATGGAAATTTATGAAAGGTATTAGAAGATGATATGGTCAGAATTGTGTTTTGCAAAGATCATTTAGTGTTCATGCGAAATAATATTTTTGAGAGAAATTAAAAGAGAAATGCATAAAGACTTTTTCTAAAATGATTGACACATAATAGGTGTTTAAGAAATAGACACAGTAAGTGATCATCATGATCACTTCTACTAAGAATATGAGTCCAGTAATAACATAGTTTTTAAATATATCTGGCCAATTTTCATTTGATAGTATTTTGGGACAAAGTAGCTATTTAAAATTTGAATCAATTTAAGTGTTGTTTTAAAATAAATGGGAGAAGTAGCAAAGATCAGAGTTGGAAGGACCAACTAGTTTACTCATCTAAGCCAAATTCTTTACTTTCCCCAAAGCAATACAGTTAGTCTTTGGGTTGCACAGGATTTCCATATGGATGTCCTATCTGGTAGTCGACAATTTCCAGGGGGGAAAAATTCAGCAACATCAGAAAGGAATAGGAAGGTTTCAGCAAATTCTTCCCAGTGGGCCTTGACTTGAAATTTCCAGGCCTGGAACATCTCCTCTACAGCTCACTGACACTCCTGTTACTCCAAGGATGAGAGGAAGCAATGTGAATGAAAAGGGGCCTTTTCTCCTGGGGTTAATGTGAGACACACCTCACATTCACTTGTCACTTTGAAATTCCACTCTCCCAGAAGTGTGGAGAAGGATTACAGAAACCTGGCAGATAATTAACGTTTCCCCAGTGTGAAAGGAAGGGATTTGTCACACAATGACTTGAGCATCATGACTTTTTCACTGAACCAGGGGAAAAGTAGAGATTTACAGGAAAATTCCATTTAAGGATGGCTGAGGAACAGGGACATTATAGTAAACTGTCAACCATTTGATTAACCAGGACTCATCATATTACCACATTTGGATTTCCCAGGTTAAAGACAGAATATATGAAGGTGATTTTAGCAAATTAAGTTCTCTGACCCTTCTCAAAGCCTTTATAAGCCTTTGGGAAGCCATTCTAATTGATTAGAGTTGATGGGGTGGAGGGGGGAATTTTGCTTTTAAAATTCTTTGATGACTTGACTTTTGAATAAAATAAAGATCTATTCTATTGATTTAGACATTGATGGTGAAAATACTATAGAACACTAGCAGACGACACCTGAGAAAAGAACTTAGCCACTTTAAATGTGAGGCAATCATTTAAGCTCCAATTCCCCAATAAAAAGATTCTACTTATTTGCAGTTAAAAGAGAAGTTAAAGCTGAAGTTTACTTAAAAAATATTTTCAGGTCTACAAGGATTTAAAAAAAATATTTGAAGATATGCTGATTGTCACAAAGATATTTTAAGGAGGTGGGCTTTAATTCTGGTTTAGAGAGATTGAGAAAAGATGAGGAGGGCAAAAACTGGGACAGACAAGCCAGGTGGGAGGAACAGGGGGAAGAAGGCAGGCAATCTTTTGGGTATAACAGTTAGAGGCGCTAGTAATGAAGATGAGAATAATGTTAACATTCACTAACATTCACTAAGTCTTCACTTATGTGTCATCATCTCATTTAATTCTTCTTCCTAACATTATCAGGGAATTTATATTACTTTCATTTCATAAACCAGGACAGACTGCAAAGGAACTTGAGTGCCAAGCTAAGGAGTTCATGACTATGTCCTTTTTAATAGGTAATTTCGTTAACATCAGTGGAATGCAATATATTCTGAGCTTTTGGAAGAGTGATATGGAGTTTCAAGCGCTTGTCTTATAGGCATTTTTTTATGTAGCAGAGATCTAATGAAGTGTTTTCTTAGAAAGGCATAGTCTAATTCATAAGCAGATAAGACAAATTTTTAAAGGATGTGATGTGTGAAGGAAGAAGAGAAACTCCTACCTCAAAATCTCTCTCTCATTGTTCCTTATAAGTACATGAAGTTCCACAAGTAAAGATTCTTTTCTTGGAACCCAAGAATATTTTGGAATTTTCCTGAACCATTGGCCTTTTTTCCCACCTTTCCTATATCTTTTTCTTCCTTTCTAAAATATTTATTGGGCTCTGTCTTAGAATGTGGTGTTTTACTTTAGGTTGAGGATACAAAAAAGAAAAGCATGTCCCTCTTGGAAGGTCTTAGAACCTGGTCAGGACATCCAGTCATTACCACACAGCCCATCAAGGGCAGAACATGGGGTAAAACATCTGAGAGGAGGTTGAGACCATAAGAAAAAATTGGATGGGAAAGTAATTTAGCAGAAGTTCGAAGGATAGGTAAAATAGGGGACGGACATTCTAGGCAATGGGGACAGTCTTTCCAAAGGTCTGGTGACATGAAATGAAAGCATTGTAAAGCTGGAGAATGGTGAGGTGCTCACTAATTTGAGGACATAAATTGGAATGGGCGGGGGATTGATAGAAGGATTTGCGTGTGTCAGTTGAGGGCCGTGTTCTTCCTACAAAAGAATTTAGATTTTATCTTATAGCTGATGAGTAACTCTAGTGATTAATATCCTTTCAGCTAAAAGTAACTGCAAAGTAATGAAGGGGACCAAAAATTTTGCCTTTTGGGATATTGATTTTTAAGCTGGTTATTTAGAAACAAAAGACTGAGAACTTTTGACCCTTCCCACTTTCCTAAGAGATTCAGATGGATAAACCTGCTCAGGAAGGAAACTTTAACAAGATCACCTCAGCATTAGACAGGAAGACTCAAAGCAGGAGCATGTTTACTAGATTCTCCCTGTGTATCATTGTTTCTGGGTTGCCTAGCAAAAATTTACATGCCTCGTAAATTTTCTCAACTACTTGCGAATTATCTATTTCCTTTGATATCTCACACTCGCTACCCTTATTTTCTTCTTTGTCCAAAACTTCACATAGACCCAGTTTTACCTCATTGACTTTAGAATTTTCATGCTTATGTGAATTCCCCATGTGCACATATTAAAATTTGATTTTCTCTTATTAATCTGTCTCTGTAACTTGATTATTAGCCCAACTAGAAGAACTTAGAAGGTGAAGGAAAAGTATTATTATATTTTTAGCTCTCATAATAATTAACAGGCAACTGAAAATCCAGGGTTGTATCTGACTTCAGGTACAAATACATCTGTTTTTACCTTAACTTTTGTTTTTGTGGGTCAGCTTCATTTTTAGGCAAATATGGCACCCAAAGGTCTAGGCTTATATCTAGCTATCCTTGCAAAAAGAAGATAATATTTTCATAATAGTTCCATTAAAAGTTCCAGGGAGAATTCTCAATGGCTCTACTTGAGTCATGTTCCTTTGTCTGAATCAGTGATTGGAGATAAGAGAATGTCGACTGACAAGTCATATGGTCATTCTTGGAACTGGGCAGTGAGATCCACTTAATTCCCATGGCATTTCTCCAAAGAGATGCTGGACCGATCACAAAAATTTTCAGGAAAAGAGACTTTGGAACATTTTGATGAAAGATGTGATATGATTAGTTTTGTGCTAGAAACCTTTTTGTTTTATCTTTAAAATACATTATGACCTACTATAAAGAAAAAGTTTTATATTTTTTTGCCAACAAGAAAAAATAACAATCAAACCAGGGCCCCTCAAATATTGAGCAAAATTGTCTTGGAAGATGATCTATGTTTATTCAACAGCCACACATACCTACTCTAGCAGATGCTATATGTGGCTCCCGCAGATTCCCTTCACTGGGCTGGTGGGTTACAGTGAGTGTTGGCTCCCTGTCCAATGAGCTGGACCAACTACATGTTGCCATTCACTCTCAAGAGCTCCCTGAGGGGATCAGTCTAACTATGGACTTCTAAAAGCACATATTTGCCTGGCTTTTGCCCCTGACACATCTAGATCCCATTGCTTTCTCATAGGTTTCTGCTATGAGCCCTGCCTCTATATATCACTTGTATGAGAACCTCTCCCTGCTCCCCCTGTCTGAGGCTCTTCTTCCAGGGAACTTATCTAGGATGCCCACAGACACATTTCTGTGTAGCTCAAGAGCAATGAGCCATTCTCACCTAAGATCTTCAAAGGGAGTCAGTGAATGCTAATTGCTTCTAGGAATGAAAGCTGAAAGAAAGAATGGGATAAAAAAGAAGATAAGCTCTATGCTAACACAATGCTCTGCTATGGGCCAGGCCTGCTTGTTTTCTCTGAAATTCTGTTGCTTATTCTTTGCTGAGCAAATATCTATTGCTATGTGCATTTTGGAATTTTCTTGGGAAAGTCAAGGTCTGATTTGCAGCCTTCATTATCTATGTAACCCCACCCTCTCGAAGCCTTGGGATACAAAGGAGAACACACAGCTTTGCTCTAACATTCACAATATTCTCCTTAAACTAAAAAAAAAAAAAAAAAATTTAGACGAGCTTAGTATGATAAGTGTAGTTATATTTTAGCTCAGTCTGAGGCCAGCCATGTAGATCTCAGAGATATTCAGATTTGAATCTTTTTTGCTTCTATTATTATTATTATTTAACAGAGATTAATCAAATGGAATTCTTTGGTTCTGCAAGTGGCTAGGATTTTTCTAATGGTTACTTTTGAATTCTGCATGAATGATACATTTTAAGTCACAAAGCAGCTATACAAGTTATTACAGAAAATATTTAATGATAAACAGGAAGACTTGCTGAGTTCCTAAAAGCTCATGAGTTAGAGATATATCTTTACTTTCAGTCACTCCAGCTATTTGGAGTCTTCTGATTTGGTCTCAGAATTCTCCTATTTCTGAAAGAGGCATCACTTAGGGAAAGTTCATTGAGGACAGGGTGTTGGTTTTATATTTGACCTTTGTTTAGGAACTTCAGCAAAGTTTCATGGTTCAGTGCCCAGTTTTCCTATGAAAATACTTACTGAAAAGAATATTTTATTCTGTTTTAATTTCTTCCACTGCAGAGAGAGTGTCAGGAGCTAGGAGTTACTGACTAAGCTTCTAACAGCTATTTCTATCATGGATGTGCCTCTATGTCCAAAGAATCTAAAAAGACCTGCATCTTAACCTGGTATCGGGCTGATTGTTAAGAAAGGCATGGATCATGCAATAAATTCCTTGAGTCATACATAATAATTAGATCCATATACAAGCAAATCCTCTAGTTAAGCCTCCACCTAACTTCGTCCATCTGCCACTTGTGGTTTCCTCCTCAAGCAATTTGCCTAGCACCCTACCCGCTGCGCTACATTATTTTTTGTTTCGACAAATTTTTTTCTTATTGAAACTTTATTTTTCTCCACCCAGCCCCTGAACAAATTATCTACGTACCTTAAATTTTATGCTAATTCTCGTTTGAAGCAGCTATATTCTCATATCACCTTAGTATTTTTTTTCTTGGATGCTTACATTTTTTTCTCTTACTTCTTTAACATTTTTTTCTCTTACTTCTTTAACACTTACATTGCTAAGTAAGCTTTCAGGAAGCACAAAAGAGAACTGAACAAATTATTTCCCTTTTGATAGAGAGATTGAAGGCTTCTACATAATTTTCCAATACAAATTTCTTAAAAGTTTAATTTTGAAATATTTTCCTAGACTTAGCATAAATAATCCAATTGCTTTTTTTTTTTTTAAACTGAATTGGAGGGAATGCAATAATACAGAGAGTGTCAGGTAAATGATGTGATTTTATGAAAATACCCCAAGAATGATTTTGAAAGTATTTGGAAGACAAATTACAGAAAGAAAAATTTTGCAATGAAAAATGCAACTTAGCAAAATGGAATCATCGTCCAAATGTTCTCATGACAGGTCTAAAAATAAAAATAACGTATACGCAGTAGACAATAAAATGATAGCATCAAGAGCAAAATTAATTAACAAAATTTTTCTACAAATGACATGAAAGGGTTTGGAGCTGGGCACGGATTAGTAGAGATAAAAGTGGCCGTAGGACTGGAAACATATAAGCATATAGATTTGTGTGTTAAATAGATCCTATTGTATTTAATGGACCATGTACAGATCAGAACTTGGAATTTTGTCAGTCACCCACACACAGTTTTGCACATATTGCTTTCACTTTGGTGTGTTGCCTAAGTATTTCATCATAACTTCAGGGAAGCAATGCTCCAATTCTTGTTTTTCCATGACAATGCCAGCCAAAGAAGCATTTTTCAATCTCTCCAGTCCACACTTATCCATGAAATGAGTTATTTTCAGATTTCAGATGTACTTGATTTCTTAGGATTTCTTTTGACCTTGAAGTTCTGTTTGCCATTGAATTGGACCTCCCATCTGTAGACATTGAAAAGATGGTGAGTTCATCCTTAGACGATGAAGTCATCGTTGACCACTCTCACGGTCATCTTTGTGAGCTCATGCTGAGTTCTAAGTCCAACTTAAATGAATTGTAACATACCATCTAGGAATATGATTATGGAATTACATGACCACAGATATTCCCAAGGTAGTGAACACATTTTGTTGAGTGGTGTTAGAGGATCGAAGCCAAGGAAATACTTTGGAAATTTAGACAGACAGAGGCAGAGAGAGAGGTGGTGGTGGGGCTGGAGGGAGATGTGGAACAGATATCCAAGGAAGATGGAGGAGACCTTGAAAAGTAGAAAGAGCTTTGAAAATTCATTACTAGAGTGCTGAATCTTGGAGTAACCCAACAAAAGTAAGATTTTTCTGTTCTGTTTATCCTCCACTCTCTTCTTCCCCCAAGAGAGAAATGTGTCCATTTGGCTAGAAACATGTCCGTATTACATCCTAAACCATTTCCTTTGTAAGAAACACTTTGAAAAAAGTTTTTGTAACAATTCCCAAGTAGAGAACAAATGAGTAGTTCACTGTAACTGCTTTAAGAGATTCATAGTGGATTCTCTCTCCTCCTACTCCTTAAAAATGAAATCCTGTAATGATATCTTCATATGCTTCATATATGTTTTAGGAAGATCATTAAATTAAAGGGGCTGACAATAAACTATCTTTAACTGGTGTCCTAAGATGCATAATACAAAATGTGAAACTGCTACTTGAATGTTTCAAACCTTGTCTTTTTTGGAAGGAAAAACTAACATACAGGGTGTCAAATTTACAAGTAATGCTATTTGTGACTATTCTTTTTACTTTTTCCCATAGTGGACTAGTGGATCAGTTTATGCCTATTATAATTCTTGATGAATATTTAAAGAACAAGGCAATAAAGTGAGTGATATGAGGTTGATGGGTAATTATGCTTAGGGAAAGATGTTTGCTCCTGTAGCTAAAATGCTTGTTGTATCTGAAGATCTGGAAATAAGAATGGCTTTGTTATATTATGTTAGATTTTCATGTTCTTATGGGTAAAATGTCCCATAAGACACATAAGAAACCTGATGTAGCCTAACTTTTGTATCTGCCCTTTGTCTCTTCAGGAGATAAATAGGAAAGGACATTTAAGTGGAAAAAATATTTGAAGATGTTATTAAGGTATATGAATGAGCTCATTGGATAAGTTAGGGTTGAGTGGTATCTAAAATTTAACTTTTCTCCCAGAAATTGGCATTTGTGGGGCAAATGAGTTTTTAGGTGCTTTAATTGTCTGAGGAATTAGTTTGCTTAATAATAAAATCTATGAAAAAACATTTTTCCAAGTGGAATGAAGTAGGAAATTAAAAACTTGCACTGATTATTTCAATTGCAGATTAAAAAAATAATAACAGTGATAGCAGTAACAGCAGCAATAGAAGAAGGGTGACCATAATTTTTATTGTATAAACTACTTTTTCCGTTTCTCTATTTGAAAGTCTACTTTTGAAAGTTGAAGCAGGTGCTATTAATGATTAAGGGCAGTGCAGCCAGTCTAAACCAAATAGTAATAGCAGAAGTAGTAATAGTAACACATACTTCCATAATCCAAGTGATCCAGCCCATCAGGATAATAAACACACACATATATAAATACACAAACACACACACAGTCCAGCATCCAAAAAGATTTTTAGAAATAATCAAATCTTTTATTTAAATTCCTTGAATACTGTGAAGAACATAAGAACATACCATAAGAACATAACTTCAAATCTCTCTTTATCTTTTAATAAATTTCCTCATATACTATGCCAATGCCTTTTTCCTCAGAGCCTCTTATTTAAAATTTCTGATCCTGTCTTGGCCTTCATCCAAACCTGCACTCCTCTGCTTTACTCTAATTTGGCAAGGCTGGACACTTCAGGGAGGACCACAAGAGAGGAAGCGACTGACCTGGCAAAACATAATCCTCTTTAGTAGGCAGAGAGTAGGCAAAACTATTAATTTTTGCCTGTTATTAGTCTTGGAACTGTACCAATAACTTATATTAATAAATAAATCTCTATATGCCTGGTGCTATGATAAAATTAGAAATCTCATCTAAATCTCAACTTTGAGGTAGTTGATCTTGGCATTCCCATTTTGCAGAGGAGAAAACTGAAGTTTACCAAGGGTAGATAAGGTACTCAAGTGGCAGAGCCAAGACCTAAACTGGGTAGAGAATTGATGTTCCTAGCCAGCAAATGCAAGGCAGACTTTGAACTGTAATCATTGAGATTACTTACAAGTAATAAAAACCCTCATGACTTTTAGTTAAAAAAAAAGAAAGAAAGAAAAAATCTTGCTATAACCAAACATGTCCAGTTTAAAAACACATGGTAGTGTTATTTCCCTCTTTGAAAATCACATGGGGTATCTAGAGCTCTCTGATAAATGAGCCCAATATGAAAATAAATGCATGTGAACACAGGTTATTCAGAACATTTACACATAAGTGAGCAGAACACACAATGAGAATGGGCTATTTTTCATCCAGTTGGAAGGGGCTGTCATTGACTAAGTTTAGTTGCTATTGCCAGAAAGACATCAACCATTTTTAATGCTCAGACTAATTTTTTATGACTGCCTGAAGGATATCAGATGAGCCGTCTGTTGTAAATCAATAATAATTTGCTTTAGATTAATGAGGAACTAAAACAGTTTCTAATAAATCTCTAAATGCTTAGCATATTTTGAAAACCAATCATTTTATGAGAATTAGATTTCTTCTCTGTCCTTAAGAAAGAGCTGGGGTTGGGGGAGGAAGAAACTGTAGCCAAACATTTTGGAAACAGAGAAATGTAAAAACAGTGAATGAGTGTATGTGCATTCCAGGACTTGGTTTCGTAATCTCAGCTGTTCAGAGGCATGCTTTGTGGTTCAAAGAGCTGCAACTTACAGCAAATAAGATGCCACAATGCCCTCCATGCAAGTTCCTTGGCAAAATCCATTGGCCACCTAACGGCTGGTCAGTCTTCAGTATCAACTAAGTAACTGAAATATATTGGAAATATCTGGATTCTAGCCCAAATCGTGGTCTCTGCATCCTGGCAATGCTCTGCAATGATTTGGTAACTGGAGCATGTCTTGGAATGTGGATGGATGGATCTTGTTTTCTGTCTAGTCTTTTTTTTTTTTTTTTTTTTTTTGGTATTTAGAATGTATCATGGGGAAATAAAAATGTAGGGTCAACTTATCTATTAATTTGATACTTTTACAAGTCTATTTTCCTGAGGGCTTTCTTATGAAATTGGAAGAGGTAAAGAAATCCATTGGGGAGGTGAGAAGCAGAGAAATGTGTTTTCTCTCAATGTATCTGTGATGCCAAAATCTTAAGAGCAATCTAGTGATTGGTAAACTGCTAAATTTGCTTTTCAACAAAGGCTAGCAAACGATTACTTGTAGACTCCCTGGCCCCTGATCTCAGACTAATTTGGGGGAAGGAATGGAAATAGTGCAGAATATTGCGGTGAGACAATAGTATATTCTGAACCAGGTTTCCTGTCTTTAACAGAGATTTTTCTTTAGCAAGCTAAAGTGAACTTAAGAATTTCAGATTCTGGGTACTCCATTGTGCAAGTAACATTTTTTATTATCTTTTTTTTTAACAGTAAGTAAAAAGTGGGTGTGTTCTTTTATTGATCACATTTTGGAATGGAGTGATTTACTAAAGAGCAGAAAGAGCTTACTCTCAGTGATGTAATGCTGTATAAAATCAGCTAAACGTCTGTCGCAAAGATTTGCCCATATCTGTGCTCTTACTTCATCTTTGAGAATATATTTTCCTTACAGCTGGAATATATTTCTCTTACAGTTTGATGTGGTCACGTGTCTGAGCAATGCCCAATGGAATATGAACAAAATCATACATGCTACTTCCAGGCATGGCTCACAAAACCCCCTCGTGGATCATCTCTTTTCCTTTTCTCCATGTGCTGCTGAATGGTAAGGACCCCTAGGACTTAGAGGAGGGTAAAGCTACAATATAGAAGGAGTCTGAGTCCCCAAATGAGTGCATAGAAGATTATCCCACCAGAAAAATCCATTACTAGCCAGTGAGAGGTATGAGAATAAAAATGTCATTGTGTTAAACGAGTCACTGAGATTTAGAGATTGCTTTTCCAACAGCTTGCCTTACTTACTTTGCTGATATTGTGTTGGTTTATGTCATGACTAGGGTGATGGCCTTGTATGACGCGAATGGTCCTGTTTTCTATGTTAGGTTGTCTAAATTCTGGTCCTGGCATCTGCCCGATAGTGGATGCATGATTCTGGGCAGATACTAACCCTTTTCTTTGGCTTCAATTTTTCAGCAGCAAAATGAAGACTTTGGCCCTAAAGGTTTTAAAGTAAGTCAATGAGCTTTCAATTGACAGAAACTCTGACAAATTTAAGCAAAAGAACTTGTCGTAAGGATATAGGGGACTTATAGTATTAAAGATGATGTTAAAGAACCAGGCTCAGAGAGGGCAGTATTGGGGAAGGTCTAGTGAACTAGGCAGCAAGAAGTAGTTAAAAATCTTGTTGTGGGCCCTCTCTAGAATTTATCATAGGTCTTTTCAAACCTTCTGTGTTGGTTAGTTTTGGCTGTGTAACAAACTGCTCCAAAAACTTTGTGTCTTAAAACAACATTTGTGCAGCTCATGATTTTGCAGATTGACAGTTTGGTGTATGCGCAGCTAAACTTTTTTGCAGATCTGTACCAGGCCCAGCTGATCTTAGCCTAGATATGTAAATGGTTACATATCTTCCATTAGCTTTCATGTTGATTGGGAGCTGGTCCATCTAAGATAGTCCAGCTGGGATGGCTTGTTTCTACTCCTGTGGTCTCTCGTTCTTCAGCAGGCCAGCAAGAATTTGTTCGCATGGCAATGATCAAAGATCCAAGAGTTTTATAGAAATATGAAATGTGCCTTGAGATTCTTGCTCAGAACTTTCAGTGTCACTTCTGCCACTTTCTATTGGTCAAAGCAAGTCATAGAGCTAGTCCAGATTCAAGTGTTGGGGAAAGAGACTCTAGCTGTTGATGAGAGGAGCTGAAAAATTCATATTGCAAAGTGGTATGGATATGGGGCGGTAGTGAAGAACAATTGTAAAATATTTTTTCAATTCACCAAACTTTGCTTTGATCATATGTCTACTCCCTGGGCTGGTCAATTTTACTCCTAAGAGTGAACACAATGTGAGAGAAGTTATTTAGTTCCCAAAAGGAAGAATGAAGAGAAGATGACCTGAGCTTGACAGACCTGATTTTAAAACCCACCATGAGCTAAACAGGTGACCTTGGCAAAACAAAGAACCTCTCAGAAACTGCTTTCTTGTGTGCAAAGTGGGTTTAGTAATATGTATGCGGTTGTTGTAAGAATTAGAGATTATAAAAGTAAGGCATGAGTCCCATGTTTATATATAGTAGTCACCCAGTAACTTCTCTAATTTTTACCTTGAATTGACACAGTGGAATGAAAGGTAGATTTTGCATATTTTAGACAGTTTTCCTTTAGTTTATTCAGAAAGTAATACAGGAGAACATTTTACAGTATAGCTCAACCTACTGTTGCTTTTACCACAGAATTTAGAAGCATTAGTCATTAAAAAGTTCTCTTATCAGAGAAATTAAAGTTAAAGAAAAGACATGTGTACATTTATGTTCATTGCAGCATTATTTACAATAGCCAAGGTAGAAAAGTAACCTAAATGTCCATTGATAATCAAATGGGTAAAGAAGATATGATATATATATACAACAGAATATTACTCAGTCATAGAAAAGAATGAAATCTTGCCATTGCAACAACGTGAATAGATCCTAGAAAAACAAATACCATATGACTTCACTTATCTAAAAAGTAGAAACAAACTCATAAATACAAAGAACAAATTGATAGTCGCCAGAAGGAAAGAGGGTTGGGGAGATGGAAGAAAAAGGTGAAAGCGATTAAGAAGTCCAATTCACATTTACTAAATAGTCACAGGGAAGTTAAGAAAACCATAGGATATATAGTCAATAATATTGTGATAACTATGAGCACCACATAGGGAATATAATCAATAATATTGTAATAACTATATATGGTATCAGATGGATCCTAGACTTATCAAGGTAATCCCTTCATAAGGCATATAAATGTCTAATCACTATATTATACACCTGAAACTAATAGAAAACTGTATGTCAACTATAATTAAAAAATTTTTAAAAACTCATAGCAACTCAAAACAAAACAAAACAAAACAAAACAAAACAAAACAAAACCCAACAATAAAATAAAAAGATCTGTCTTTATTCTCGAAATTAAAGGTTGTTCAAAGGCTATTTTAAGTATTAAGTATTAAGGTGGCCACATTGTATTCTTTAGCTTCATCCTCCCTTATTGGTTGAGTGGTGGGGGTTTGTTTTAGTTTGTTTTGGTTGTTATAACAAAAATACCATAGACTGTATGGCTTGAATAGCAAACATTTATTTCTCACAATTCTAGATGATGAAAAGTCCAAGATCAAGGTGCCTGCAGATTCTATAGACTGAGTGTCTGGTGAGGATCCTCTTCTTGGTTCAAAAACAGCTGTCTTCTTGCTGTGTCATCACATGGAAGGGGTGAGAGTGCTCTCTGGGGCTTCTTATAAGGGCACGATCCCATTCATGAAGGCACTGTCTTCATGACTTAATCACCTATCAAAGGCCCCATCTTCAAATACCATCCCCTTGAGAATTAGCTTTCAACATAAGAATTTTTGGGGAAACAAGCATTCAATCTATAGAGGGGTATCATTCTGATTGGCTGATGCCCATGCTCTGTCATTGTTAAATATCGTGAATATCCCCTTGGTTAAATCTAAGGAATATCCCACAGCCTTAAGGGGTTCCTTTCAGGAAAATACTGCGGCTTTACAGAGCCTAAGGTGCCATTTGTCTCCAAAGTGTTTACCAAATGAGTGTTGAATGAATATTTGAGTGAATGGATAGGTAAACGAATGATCTGATGAAATCTAGTTTCCTAGTACAGTTTAAAAAAAAAAAATCTTAATTAAATGCAGACTTGTCTAGCTCTAAAAGTTGCTAGAAGATATAGTTTAAGAACAGAATACAAATGTAAACTACAAAATTGCATGCTTGCCTTACAACTTTTTCTTGAAACCATTTCTCTCTTCAGTCTAAACTAGCTCTTCAAATAAATAACACAGCATTTGCTATTTGGGGTTTAAAATAGGATTTTATTAATTTGTCCTAAAACTAATTGTTTTGAACTTTTTGAATTGTGTATAGAGAGTATAGCTCCTAGTTTTTTAAGCTACAATTTGGTGAACAGGTGTTTGATGGATTTACTCACCTAGAATCCCAAATTGCAAGTGGACTATACATAGAGAGTAAAATGATGTGACTAAAGTACTGCACGCATGGCCACCAAACCCCATCCTGTCCCTCCTGTCACACTCCACATACTCATGCTTCATGAGTGTTAAAAGTGCATCCATTACTCTTCTCCACTAATTTGTCAGAATAGAAGGCTCTAGTGGATTTTAGCCTGTTTGTGTGTCTTATCCCCTCCACTTGGAATTTGAAGGATGACCAGCTTTGGAAGAGGGCAGCGAATAGTCAGCAAAGCCCCTTCCGAGGCTATAGCGATGAGGTTTCATTTGGACACAGTAGATTCTGTTTGCTAAGCAGATTACATTCAGGGTATCTGAAAGATGAATATGTTGCTTATCTTCATGGTAAAAGCTCCAAAAAATTATAACAATGAAAGAGCACAAAAATTGGGTAATTGCAAGTACTGGTTTGCCATTCATACCTGCTGTTCTGTCATCCGTCTAGGTTAGCATCTGTCCCTGATATTTCCTTTAAGTGATGAATTATTAACAATATTTGTATTAAGAGTCTGGGATATAAGGGAAAGACCTTCACATTATACTTTCAGTTCTCCCATTGTCTTGCCTAGCAGTGTGTGATCTCATATGTAGAGTGGACAGCATTTTTATTAAGCAGTCACATCTGAGAGGAATAGAGATGACACATTTTTGTTTTCTAAACTCTTTCTAGGTGCATCAAAATCAACATCTCCCTTTCTAGGGCAGCAGGTATGATGCATTCAGATAGGAGTGGCTACAGTTGGTTAACTTCCTCTGGAGTGTCATTGAGAGATGAATTCAAGACTGCTCCTGCTGGACACTCCGTGTATCCGCCAGTAATATTGTGGCTCAGGGGGCAGCCTGCATGATACTTGCAAGTCACACTTCAAATAGGAGATTGGTTAAGGTGATTCTATTAACAGTTTGATTGTCTTTTTTCACCAGTTCCTGGAATTTAAGTCAAGATTTTAGGATTCATTCTGGTGAAGGAGAACCACGTTTTGTAAATGAGTTTTCTCAATTTGATTGCGTCTTGTTCAAAACCAGTTGGAAATCTTTAAATCAAATTATTCAATCTTTAAATCAAATTATTCATGTCAAGAAAATTTTGACAATTGAAGCTTTTAGAGACCTGAAATTATTAATAAAATTTGCAGACAGAAAGACAGTCAAGTTTATGTCTGTACATTATATGTGTTAAACAATGAGAGTTCAAATGGTGTGTGAGATTTCCGTTTGAGACTATAATTATGCTATGAAAAAACCCTTGTGAGAAGACTCTATTGATAGAGCTCCTAGTTTTAACTGGATAAAGTTATATTTCATATATTGGAATAAAATAAAATTGAAAAGGTCCATGATTCTGTAGCATCTGAAACATTCAAAGTATTATAAATAAAAATAAGTTCTTTTTAAAAACTTTGCTTGTAAAAATGTTCACCTAAGAAAAGTACTCCAGCGAGAGGCAAAAGTCAGTCTCTGTGAAATTAGTTGAGCTGAAATATTTATATATTTTAATAAAAAAGTGGTATCAATGATAGTGGCCTTTGCTCTGAATTGAGTTGTATAACTCTTCCCTCATTCATTTGTCCCTATCCCCCAATGTTACTGTATTTGAAAATAAGACCTATAAGGAGGTAAATAAGGTTAAATGAGGTCATGAGTGTGGTGCCCTGATCCAATAGGATTAGTATTCTTACAAGACCAGGGAGCTCTCTATCTTCCTCTGCCTTATGAGGATACAGGAAGAAGCCAGCTGTCTACAAGCAAGAAAGAAGGCTTTAACTAGAAACTGAATTGCCTGACACTTCGATCTTGGATTTAGCATCCAGAACAGAGAAAAATAAATTTCTGTTGTTCAAGCCACCCAGGCTGTGATATTTTGGTATAGTAGCCTGGACAGACTAAGACAACCTTCATTTAGCAGAGTTTACTGTTAGCTTGCCAGGTAACATAACAAATGCAAAAAAAATTTCTCTTTAAAATAATTTAAAAAATTCACATATGTTAATCATCAGTTTTGAGAAAGATCTCAGGCATTTTATAATAACAAGAAAAATTATGAGATCACGTTGAAAAACATTATGGTGTAAGAGGCTGATTAATGTATTTAAATAAATATCAAGAAAAAATGTTTTGCTTGTCTTGTTTTTTAATGTTCAGATAAATATAAATATTATGTTTAAATTTAAAAATATATATGATATATTTTCCAGAAATAGTGTTGACCAGAACTACTTTATAGTCCACCAATAAATTACAAATCAACATGTTAGTTTTCTTTCTAAATATTTCAAAATATTTTATTTTATTTTATTTTATTTATTTTTAACATATTTTTCACTCTCAAAATTGTCCCAGGTTATATCAAAAATTATATAGTCACCTTTTGCAAGGATAAAATATTCAGCCTGGATAATGCATTTTCCTTGAAGTTTGTAGCTGTTATCCTTTAATTAATTTAAATTAGGTTGACAGATGTAAAGTGAGCTCTTTCTACCCTCCTGAGGCAAAGTGTTATGTAATATTCACATCTCTGGACATCTAAGAAGACAATTTTCAGTATACCTTGAAGTAGATGACAACATATAACTGAATTCTAGCCAGTGGAATACAGGCAGAAGTGATGCTAGCTGTAAAATGTCTTACATGATCTTCTGATATTCTTTTTCCTTTTCTACTGGATGAATGGGAATAAGCTAACAGAAGATTTAGAGGAATTAAAAGATGGTAGAGCCAATTGACAGGTAGACTGAGGTCCCTAAATAACTAGAGGCATATCCTCCCTGTGGACTATCACTTTAGTTATATATAACCATATTTTGTGTTATGCCAGTATAATGTGGGTTCCATGTGTTACAACTGCAAGATTGCGTACCATCATTAATGTTCCATCCAACTATCTCCTAGGAAAATTTACCCCAGAATTAGTTTCTCTGGCTAATTGACTCTCCTGTTTGACACAGAATTAGTTTCTCTGGCTAATTGACTCTCCTCCTGTATGTGATATGGTAACACCTTGGTTTGAAAGCTTTCCTAGGACTAAAGTATATGCTCACCATCAAACCAATTGATTATAAAAATAATTTGTATTTTTATGGTGTATAGATAAGTAGATATACATTTGTCCTTTGGGCTAATTTTGGATTATGTCCTTAAAAAATACATTAAATAGCCAAAGTAATGTTAATAATACATACCATATATTGATATGTAAAGCATACAATGATATGTAAAGCATATATTGATATGCAAAACACTGTACTAAGTACATTTATAAGCACAATCTTTTAGCAATTTTCCCCAATTTTTATTATCAAAACTTTCAAACATTAAAAAAAATTTTGAGAAAAATAGTACAATAAACACTGTACATCCATCACCTGAATTCAGTTGTTTCCGTTTTTTCAGGTTTGCTTTTTATAACTTTTTTCCCTGGCTTTATTGAACTATAATAGACAATTCATTGCTCATATTTACGCTGTACAATTCAATGAGGTTTTTTTTTTCAATTATAGTTGGCACACAATAATATATCAGTTTCTGTTGTACAGCATAGTGATTAGAGATCTATATAACTCATGAAGCGATCACCCCACTAAATCAGAGATCCGCATAACTTACAAAGTGATCACCCCACCAAATCTAGTAACCCTCTTCTCCCTTCCATATTTATTACATCATTATTAACCATCTTCCCCATGCTGCACTCTACCTCTCCATGTCTATTCTGCAACTATCTATTTGTAGCTCTTAATCCTTTTGCCTTTTTTTGCCATCCCCCACAACCCCCCTCCCATCTAGTAGCCCTCAAAATACTCTCTGTATCTATGAGTTTATTTCCACTTTTGTTGTTATTTATTTCATTCTTTAGATTCCACATGTACGTGAAATCATGAGATATTATTTTTCTCTATTCAACTCATTTCATTCAGCGCAATACCTTCTAGGTCCATCAAGGCAATATCTTTTTCCACCACCTTCCTTTTAATCTGTGTGTGTCTTTTAATCTGAAATGAGTCTTTTGTAGGCAGCATATGTAGGGGTCTTGTTTTCTCACCCATTCAACCACTCTATATTTTGGTTGAAGTACTTAATTCTTTTCCATTTGAGGTACTTGTTGATAGGAAAGTAGTTATTACCATTCTTTATTTCTGTTTTTGATACATGTTTTTTCTTCTTAAAGAAGTCCCTCCAACATTTCCTTTAATACTTGATAAATTCTTTTAGCTTATTTTTGTCTGGGAAGCTCTTTATCCTTCGACTCTAAATGATAGCTTTGCTGGATAAAGTATTCTTGGTTGTAGATCCTGGATTTTCATTATGTTGAATATTTTGTGCCAAGCACTTCTCTCCTGCATAGTTTCTTTTTAAGAAAATCAGCTGCCAGTCTTATGGGTGCTCCCTTGTAGTTAACTAACTGCTTTTTTCTTACTGATTTTAAGATTCTCTCTTTGTATTTAAACTTTGGCATTTTAATTTTGATGTGTTTTGGTGTGGGCCTCTTTGGATTCCTGGTTTTGGGGACTCTCTGAGCTTCCTGGGATTGTATGTCTGTTTCCTTCACCAGGTTAGGAAAATTTTTCATCCATCATTATTTCTTCAAATAGCTATTCAATGTCTCGTTTTCCTTCTGGAACCCCTACGACACAAATATTTTTACATTTAATTGTGTCCCATAGGTTCCTTAAATTATGATTATAGTCTTGGCTTCTTTTTCTTGCCATTTTAATAGAGTGTCCTTGGTTTCCCTATCCTCTATATTGGTTCAATCCTCTCTGTTTATTCTCTCTAATATACTTTTCATCTCAGTTAATGTGTTCTTCATTTCCGACTGGTTCCCTTATATAATTTCCATTCCCATTTTTACGGTTTTTTTTTATATCTTTGTTAAAGTTCTTACTGAATTCATGTACACTTTCCCTAAGTTCATTGAGCATATTTATAAGCAGTGTTTTGAACTCTGCATCTGTTAGATTGCTTGACTCCATTATTCCTAGATCTCTGTTCTGTTCTCTCATATGGTTTCTGCTTCTTTGTCTTCCCTTTTTGGCAGCCTTTCTGTGTCTGTTTTTATGTGCTAAGCAAAGTTCTTAAGTATCCCGTTCTTATTAGTGTGGCTTTGTGAAGTAGGTGTCCAGTGGCACAGTCCTGAGAAGGTTTCAGCTACAGGTCAAATTTAGTCCCAGCCTGTGCCCCTCTGGGGCCACCTGTTAAGATTCAGCAAGCAAACCACAGATGCTATACTTATAGTTGCCTCATTAGGCCATGAAACCAAGGTCAGCTGCCTCCAGTGTGAGTCTTAGGGTTGGCTCAGTAAGAAGCACTGGGCTCACTGAGGTTACGACTGGATGTGGCTTGAGTGGGGCTGCCAGTTGGCGAAGGTGGAGTTTTAAGGAATCCTCTGGGCGGAGCGACCTCTGTTATCTAGTTTGATGACGTCTCAGCTTTGGCAGTGCTGCATCCACATACTGGGAGACGGGAGTGCTCAACAGAGGATCAATGGATATATTTGGCACTTCTGTACAGAGTGAGTCTCACTTCGGCACTCACTCTGACAACTCAGTGTACCCCTGTAAGACCCTGGTGCCCCTGAAGTAGCCAACCTGGTGCTGGTGCTCAGAGTGAGCAGGTCCATTACCTTGAAAGTCTGCTTACATACACAGTCCCTTTAAGAGGCATCTGCAGCTGCCAGCTGCTACTGCCACAGCCTTTGTCCCATGCAGCCACTCTGACCATGCAGCCTAGCATCTTCGCCCCCTCCTACCTTCTACTGTTGCAGGTTGATTAATTATTTCTCTCCCTAGTTATAGAGCTTCTGTTCCTCTAGATCCCAGGAAACTTTCCTTGCTATTTGCTCCTTGTTTCAGTCATAACTTTGATTTAGTAGCAAGAGTAATGAACAGAGCCTCTATCTTCTACGCCATTTTTTCTCTCTTCTTATAGCAATTTATTAGCCCTATTTACAGATGATACACTGAAGCTTAAAGAGCTTAGACAACTTGCCCAAGATCACATTTATGGAAGTGGCAAAGTGGAGATTTACAGGTAGATAGATATACTTGAATCCAATACCTGGGCTCTTGATCATTATATTAACCATAGTAAATATACTCAGTGTTAGTCCCTGTACCTCTTAATCTCAATATGATTCATGATTGATTTATGATGCCAATAATTGACATTTCTGCACAGTCACTACCTGTCAGACCCTGTGCTCTGTGCTTTACTTGTGATAATTTAAGTCTTCATTACCACCATATGAGACAGACATTATTACTGTTTGTTATGTGTATGCCTTGTGTATTTAGTAGTTACAGTCAGTACTCAATAAATAGACATCAATCTTTAGCTTATAGAAAACTGTAGCTTAGAAAGACTACATATACCTCATGGAAACATTCTTTCGGCACCTTAAGTCTTTCTGCTTTAGTTTGTGCAGATTGCAAGCCTTCTCTTTAAAGGAAAAAAAACTGGAAGAGAGAGGAAGTATGTAGTGTAGAACCCTGTGACCCTTTATGTTCACTCCGAAATTAAAGAGGGATGAGGAAATAAACATTTTTCTAAGGTGGATGTTTCTATTACATTAAGAAATAGAGGTTCTGCATCCCCCTTCTCAAGACTATCACCACATACACAAACACATACATACACACAAACACACACACACCTTTGCATTGCTTTTGTGAATCTACACAGAACACATTTTCTATGAAAGTAAGGTGGCTCAGTTTGGCTTCATGAGATTGGTCACAGTGAATCTTCACACTGACTCTGAGCTAGTAGGATAAAAGCAGCTGATACAGGATCAAGAGAGTATAGCTACATAGTCTGGCTCTGCCTTCTCTACCACCAAAAATGACAAGGGAAAAAAAAAGCAGAAAAACAAAACCCGGGACAGAAGGTAGGAGGAGACACTGGGGCAGCTCCAGCTTTCAGCAAGCCAGCTCGGTTCCACTTCCTTTTGATTGTCCAGGAAAGCTAAGAAAAGTAAAAACAGGGCTGTGAGTGCATGAACACAGCCCTGTGGAAACGTTATGTTAAACAATCAACTTGTGGGTCAATTGTGAAGGCCGTTAATGTGCGAGACCCCGATAAAGAGATTTGCACGAATGGCTACAAAGCATTTCATATTTAAATATGGATACAAGTTTGTTTTGCACAACAGTATAAATATAACTAAGGTGGAGTGAAGAATGAGATTTGGAAATCAGCCGGTTTGAAGGAAGCCAACACAAACACACCAACGAATGCAGTATTTTGCACAGTCTTTTGTGCTCATTACTAGTTGTTAGCAGAAGCTCATTAAAATAGAATAGGCCATGAAATGTAGTGGTTGCAATACTGTATACCCTGGTGGCAATAAAGTATACTATTTGTTTGAAAACAGCCTTCTTGTGATGTACATTGCTTTTCCTGGAAGGTGGCTGTCTTGTTTTATTTCATTTCATGGTGGTAAGTGACAAGCTGGAGAAGTGTACGATATTTCAGGTAGGCTTCAGTTTCTTTTTAGTGGCTATCTCCTCATAAGATAAGTCTGAGGATGAAAGTCCCTAGCCTTGAAGGCTTTTCAAAAATAGATTTTTAATATATAGGGATATATTTTAGTCTCCTTAGCAAATTTATTCTGCACGAAAGGGTATTTTGTAATAGACTAAGAAGGCCATATAAAATTAAGTAAAGCTGGATCTGGTGCCTAGAAATATTTGGCAGAAATCCCTGGAAAACCACATTTGAACATTTCTAATATATATTATGAGGCAGAAAAGAATAATTATCTTCTACTGAAGTCTCCAAGTGAGAGAAATGTATTTGTAGAGCTCTTTCAAAGAAAACCATCTGTATTGCAAAATTGTTGTGTTTGGGATGATGTCCTCCTTGCTTTGGCTGATGGCTTGCGGCTTGTTTCTCATAGAAGAAAGTCACGACCCAGACATTACTCCAATATCTCGTGAGACTGCTACCTTGAGCAAGGTATTTTTGCCAAGGCCCTTGAAATATTTGGCTAAGAAATTTCCAGAACAAAGACTTTTGAACCCTATGGGTGTGATATCATGGAAGGTTTGGTAGCAAAAACTACCTTGAGTGACTATCTCTCTACCTTCTTTCTTACTTGAACTCATGATTTGACCTAAATTGTTTCTCTCTTCCTTTTATTTCTTTCTCCAGTGAGGGTCACCTTCACAGGAGACACTCGTATGTGTCCAGAGCATTGAATTTCTGAAGTCAGCATCTGCTTTAGTTTAGATTCCTTCAGATAGGAATTTTGGCGTAAGCAGATTATTTGGGAGTGGATCCCAGGAAGCACATTGAGGGAGTGGGGAAAGTGAGGGAGGGAAGGGAGGGGAAGAAAGCCAATAAAAGGTTGTAAAAGAACAGAACAACTCCATAGGACTGAATCCCACTGGACACCCTCTGGGTCACTGTGTAATATAACTGAAAATTGTCCCGTGGAGGATGAGGCAGTTCAGGCATGCATCCACCAACTCTGGTCCCTCTTGTGTCAAGATTTGCTCCTGAGTTGTTACCCTCAATCTGAGACTTTCCAGCCTGCTTAGGTTGATAGAGCCACATCCAGAGAATGGTCTTGTGCAGAAGAGAGACGGGGAAAATGGTCCATCTATATGGGAAATCTTTTCAGGCTCCCTTGGGGCTAGGCCAAATGGAGTTTTGTGGCAATCTGGCGCATCAGCTATAGCCACCAACTTGCCAGTTAATACAGGCTTCTTGCAAAAAGAAAAAAAAAAGCTCTTAGTTTTGATAAGTGCCCCATTCAAATTTTTCTCCCTTAATGTAAACCATCTTGATCTTTGCAGTAAATGAGTAACTATGGCTTTTAATATCCTTAATTGCTAATAAATGTAACATTGATTGAGAGCCTACCCTGTGTCAAATACATTAGCTTATTTAATTCAGTTTTTATCTCATGACATAGACAAAAATTAACTCAAATCGGGTTCTATTCTTAAGGATAAAAGCTAAAATTAATCACAGAAGCTAAAAATATGAAACTTCTAGAAGAAGACATGTGGAAAAATCTTCATGACCTTGGCATGGGCAAAGATTTATTAGATATGACTCAAAAGCACTAATTTTAAAAGGAAAAAAAGACTAAATGTATGTGATCAAATTTAAAACCCCTGCTCTTCAAATGATATTAAGAAAATGTGTAGGCATGTCCTGACTAGGAGAAAGTATTTGCGATAAATATGTCTGATGAATGACTTTTATGTATAATATATAAATAATGCTTCAATTCAATAATGAGAAGACAGATAATCCAATGCGAACATCAGGAAAAGGCTTGTATAGATAAATAGGACTTAAAGGAAAGACCAATATTATGGACTGAATGTTTGTATCCTTCCAAAATTCATATGTTGAAGCTCTAATGCTCAATGTGATGGTATTTGGAAATAGGGCTTTGGGGAGATAATAAAAATTAATGATGTCATGAGGGTGGGGCTCTCATCTGATGACATTAACACCCTTATAAGAAGGCACTAGAGAGTGCCTTCTCCCCTGCCCTCTGCTGTGAGGACACAGCAAGAAGATGGCTGTCTCTAAGCCAGGCAGAATGCCCAACCATGCTAATACCCTAATCTCAGACTTCCAGCTTCCAGAACTGTGAGAAAATACATTTCTGTTGTTTAAGCCACCCAATCAATTGTTTTGTTATGGAAGCCCAATCTGCCTAATACAGCCACTGAACCCATAAAAAGATGTTTGCCATCATTAGTTCTGAGGGAAATGCAAATTAAAAACACAATGAGGTATCACTACACATCCACCAGAATGATAAAGTTGAAAAGACTGACAATACCAAGTGTTGACAAGGGTATGGAGCAACTAGAGATCTCATACATTGTTGGTGTGAGTGTAAAACTTTAAAACCATTTAAGAAAACAGTTTAATAGTTTCTTATAAAGTTAAATGTCTACTCTGTGAACCTTCAGTTTGTCTCCTGGATATTTCCCCAAGAAGAGTAAAAACTTATGTTCACAAAAAGGTTTGTACATGTTTATGGCAGCATTGTTTGCAATGGTCAAACACTGGAAACAAGCCAAGAGAATGGATAAAGAAATTGTGACACCTTTGTACAAAGAAATGCAATTCAGCAGTGAAAAGGAATGAACTTCTGATACATGCAACATGAATTTAGAGCAAAAGAAGCCAGACCAAAATAATACATACTGTAGATTCCATTTGATTGAATTTCTAGAATAATCTACAGTGATAGAAATCAGATCAGTGTTTGCCCGGGGCCAAAAGTGGCCTGACTGCAAAGGGGCATGAGGGAATTTTCCAGGATGATGGCAATGTTTTATAGCTTGGTTGGGGTGGGTTGTTACACAGGTATACACATTAATCCAAATTCACTGAACTCTGGACTTAAAATGTCTCCATTTAATTGCATATAAATTACACTTCATTTAATAAGGTTGATTCAACAAAACCAACAATGAAAGACTGAATCACAGGTGTTTGTTATATTGTCCCTGTATTTTTCTATATTTTTATTTTAATTTTTCTCCAATTATAGTTGACATTAAATATATTAGTTTCAGGTATACAGCATAGTGGTTAGACATTTATATTATTTATGAAATAATTCCTTCTGATTAGTCTAGTACCCATCTAGCACTATATGGTTATCACAGTATTATCGACTATATTTTCTATGCTGTACTTTACATTCCCCAGACTATTTTGTAACTGCCAATTTATACTTCTTAATCCCTTCACGTTTTTCACTCTGCCCTCTCTATCCCCTACCCATCTGGCAACCATCAGTTTGTTCTTTATATCTCTGAGTCTATTTCAGTTTTGTTTGTTCATTTATTTTGATTTTTAGATTCCACAAATAAGTGAAACAATATGGTATTTATCTTTCTCTGTCTGGCTTATTTCACTTAGCATAACATCCTCTAGATTCAGCTATGTTTTTGCAAATATGTTGTTTTTTTATGGCCAAGTAATATTTTATTGCATACATGCACTACTTCTTCTTTATCCAGTTGCCATTTGGTGGACATTTAGGTGGTTTTCGTTCTTGGCTATTATAAATGATGCTGCAATGAACATAGAAATGTATATATCTTTTTGAATTAGTGTTTTTGATTTTTTTGGATAATTATTCAGAAGTAGATTTGCTTGGTCATAAAATAGTTCTATTTTTAATTTTTGAGAAATTTCCGTATTGGAAATTTGCACCAATTTGCAATCCCGCCAATAGTACATGAGTGTTTGCTCTTCTCCACATTCTCATCAACACTTATTGTTTGTTCTTTTATTGATGATCGCTATTCTGACAAGTGTAAAGTGATATTTCATTGTGATTTTAATTTGTATTTCTTTGATGATTAGTGATATTGAGCATCTTTTCACATGTCTATTGGCCATCTGTATGTCTTCTTTGGAGAAATGTCAGTTTAGGTCCTCTGCCCATTTTTTAGTGGATTGTTTATTTATTTGTTGTTAAGTTGTGTGAGTTCTTTATAAATTTTGGATATTAACCCTTTATTGGATGTACCGTTGGCAAATATCTTCTCCCATTTGGCAAATTGTCTTTTTGTTTTATTGATGGTTTCCTTTGCTGTGTAAAAACATTTTAGTCTTATGAAGTACCATTTGTTTATTTTGTTTCCTTTGACCAAGGAGATATATTCAGAAAAAAAAAATATTACTAATGGCAATGTCAGAGAGTTTACTGCCTATGGTTTTTTCTAGGAGTTTTATGGTTTCAGGTCTTACATTTAAGTCTTTAATCAACTTTGAGTTTATTCTTGCATATGGTGTGAGAAAATGGTTTAGTTTCTTTTTTCTTTTGTATGTATCTGTCAGTTTTCCCAACACCATTTATTGAGGAGACTCATTATCCAATTGTATATTCTTGCCTTCTTTGTCATAGATTAATTGACCATATAGGTATGGGTTTATTTCTGCTCTCTATTCTGTTCCATTGATCTACGTGTCTATTTTTGTGCCAGCACCATGCTGTTTTGATTACTGTAGCCTTGTAGTATAGCTTGATATCAGGAAGTGTGATATCTCCAAATTTGTTCTTTCTCTAGATTGTTGTGGCTATTCAGGGTCTTTTGTGGTTCCATATAAATTTTAGGATTATTTGTTCTAGTTCTGTGAAAAATGCTATTGGTATTTTGATAAGGATTGCATTGAATCTTTACATTGCTTTGGATAGTATAGACATTTAAAAAATGTTAATTCTTCCTATCAGTGAGCCTAGTATATGCTTTCATTTATTTGTATCTTCAATTTCTGTCTTCAATGTCTTATAATTTTCTGAGTACAGGTCTTTTACCTCTTAGGTTAAATTTATTTCTTTCTTTATATTTGATGCAATTATAAACGGGATTGTTTTCTTAATTTCTATTTCTGATAGTTTGTTATTGGTGTATAAAAATGCAAATGATTTCTGAATATTAATTTTGTATCCTGCTACTTTACTGAATTCATTTATTAGTTCTAATAGTTTTTGATTGAATCTTTAGGGTACTCTATACATAGTATCATGTCATCTACAAATAATGAGTTTTACTTCTTCCTTTCCAATTTGGATGCCTTCTATTTCTTTTTCTTGTCTGATTGCTGTAGTGGACTTCTAATATTATGTTGAATAACAATGGTGAATGCGAACATTCTTTTTTTGTTCCTGATCTTAAGGAAAATGCTTTTAGCTTTTCCTGTTGAAAATGATGCTGCCTGTGGGTTTGCCATATGTGGTCTTTATTATGTTGAGTTATGTTTTCTCTATTTTCACTTTGCTGAGTTTTTATCATAAATGGATGCTGGATTTTTTCATATGCATTTTTTGCATCTATTAATAGGATCATATGACTTTTAGCTTTCGTTTTGTTTATATTGTGTATTATGTTCATTGATTTGCAGATATTCAACAACACTTGCATCCCAGGAATAAATCTCTCTTGATCATGATGTGCGATCTTTTTAATGTATTGCTAAATTAGATTTGCTAATATTTTCTTGAGGATTTTTGTGTCTCTGTTGATCAGGAATATCGGCCTATAATTTTCTCTTTTTTTTTGTAATATCTTTGGTTTAAGAATCAGGGTAATGCTGACCTTGTAAAATGAGCTTGGGATCCTTTCGTCTTCTTGAATTTTTTTTGGAATAGTTTGAGAAGGACAGATGTTAATTCTTTGAATGTGTGGTAAAATTCATCTGTGAAGCCATCTGCTTCAGGATTTTTGTTTGTTGGAGTCTTTTGATTACTGATTCAATTTTGTTAGTAGTAATTGGTCTGTTCAGATTTTCTGTTTTGTCTTAGTTCACTCTTAGAAGATTGTATGTTTCTAGGAATGTATCCATTTCTTCCAGATTGTCTAATTTCTTCGCATATAATTATGTAGTATTTTCTTACAATTCTTTGAATTTCTGTGGTGTCAGCTGTCACTTCTCTTTTTTTCCTTAATTTATTTAATTAGGTCCTCTTTCTTTTTATATTGATGCATCCAGTTAAAGGTTTATCAATTTTGTTTATCTTTTCAAAGAACCAGCCCTAAGTTTTATTGTGGTTTTACACTCTATTTTGTTTATTTCAGTTCTGATCATTATTTCCTTCTTTCTAGTCACTTTGGGTCTTGTTTATTGTTTCTTTTCTAGTTACTTTAGGAATAGGGTTAGACTGTTTATTTAAGATTTTTCTTGTTTCTTGAGGTAAGCCTCTATTGCTATGAATTTCCCTCTTAAGACTGCTTTCTCTGTGTCCCATAGATTTTGGGTCATTGTGTTTTCATTTTAATTCATCTCCAGATATCTTTTGTTTATTTCTTGATCTCATTGTTAACTCATTCGTTGTTTAGTAGCCTGTTATGTAGCCTCCACGTGTTTGTGTATTTTTCAGTTATTTTCTTATAATTGATTTCTAGTTTCATACCATTGTTGTTGGAGAAAATGCTTGATATAATTTCAATCTTTTAAAATTTATTGAGACATTTTTGAGGCCTAACATGTGGTTTATCTTGGAAAATGTTTCACATGCATTTCAAAAGAATGTATGTTCTGCTACTTTGGGTTGAAATGCTCTAAAAATATTAATTAAATCCATCTGGTCTAATGTGTCATTTAAGGCCACTGTTTTCTTTTGATTTTCTATCTGGAAGATCTATCAATTGTTGTCAATGGGGTGTTAAAATTCCTTTCTGTGATTGTATTACTCTTGATACTTTGTTTTATATCTGTCACTATTTGCTTAATATATTTAGATGCTCCTATGATGGGTGCATAAATGTTTACAAGGGTTATAGCTTCTTGTTGAATTGATTCTTTTATCTTATGAAATGTCCTTCTTTGTCTCTCATTATAGCCTTCATTTTAAGGTGTATTTTGCCTGATATAAGTATTGCTACTTCAGTTTTTTTTTCATTTCTGTTTGCATAAAATATCTTTTTCCATCACTTTACTTTCTGTCTGTGTGTGTCATTTCATCTAAAGTAGGTTTCTTGTAGGCAGCATATTATGGGTCTTATTTCCTTATCCATTCAGCTACCTTATATCTTTTGATTGGAGCTTTTAATCTATTTACATTAAAGTGATTTTTGATAAGTACATAGTTATTGCCATTTTATTATTTGTATATGGTTTTTTCCCCCTTTCTTATTTTTTATAGAAGCCCCCTTAACATTTCTGGTAATTCTGGCTCATTGGTGATGAATTCCTTTAGCTCTTTTCTGTCTGGGAATCTCTTTATCTCACCTTCCATTTAATTTTTAGCTTTGCTGGGTAAAATAGTCTTAGCTGTA
>NW_011888788.1:7378720-7415651 GCF_000151845.1 Pteropus vampyrus
TTTTTTTGGAATAGTTTGAGAAGGACAGATGTTAATTCTTTGAATGTGTGGTAAAATTCATCTGTGAAGCCATCTGCTTCAGGATTTTTGTTTGTTGGAGTCTTTTGATTACTGATTCAATTTTGTTAGTAGTAATTGGTCTGTTCAGATTTTCTGTTTTGTCTTAGTTCACTCTTAGAAGATTGTATGTTTCTAGGAATGTATCCATTTCTTCCAGATTGTCTAATTTCTTCGCATATAATTATGTAGTATTTTCTTACAATTCTTTGAATTTCTGTGGTGTCAGCTGTCACTTCTCTTTTTTTCCTTAATTTATTTAATTAGGTCCTCTTTCTTTTTATATTGATGCATCCAGTTAAAGGTTTATCAATTTTGTTTATCTTTTCAAAGAACCAGCCCTAAGTTTTATTGTGGTTTTACACTCTATTTTGTTTATTTCAGTTCTGATCATTATTTCCTTCTTTCTAGTCACTTTGGGTCTTGTTTATTGTTTCTTTTCTAGTTACTTTAGGAATAGGGTTAGACTGTTTATTTAAGATTTTTCTTGTTTCTTGAGGTAAGCCTCTATTGCTATGAATTTCCCTCTTAAGACTGCTTTCTCTGTGTCCCATAGATTTTGGGTCATTGTGTTTTCATTTTAATTCATCTCCAGATATCTTTTGTTTATTTCTTGATCTCATTGTTAACTCATTCGTTGTTTAGTAGCCTGTTATGTAGCCTCCACGTGTTTGTGTATTTTTCAGTTATTTTCTTATAATTGATTTCTAGTTTCATACCATTGTTGTTGGAGAAAATGCTTGATATAATTTCAATCTTTTAAAATTTATTGAGACATTTTTGAGGCCTAACATGTGGTTTATCTTGGAAAATGTTTCACATGCATTTCAAAAGAATGTATGTTCTGCTACTTTGGGTTGAAATGCTCTAAAAATATTAATTAAATCCATCTGGTCTAATGTGTCATTTAAGGCCACTGTTTTCTTTTGATTTTCTATCTGGAAGATCTATCAATTGTTGTCAATGGGGTGTTAAAATTCCTTTCTGTGATTGTATTACTCTTGATACTTTGTTTTATATCTGTCACTATTTGCTTAATATATTTAGATGCTCCTATGATGGGTGCATAAATGTTTACAAGGGTTATAGCTTCTTGTTGAATTGATTCTTTTATCTTATGAAATGTCCTTCTTTGTCTCTCATTATAGCCTTCATTTTAAGGTGTATTTTGCCTGATATAAGTATTGCTACTTCAGTTTTTTTTTCATTTCTGTTTGCATAAAATATCTTTTTCCATCACTTTACTTTCTGTCTGTGTGTGTCATTTCATCTAAAGTAGGTTTCTTGTAGGCAGCATATTATGGGTCTTATTTCCTTATCCATTCAGCTACCTTATATCTTTTGATTGGAGCTTTTAATCTATTTACATTAAAGTGATTTTTGATAAGTACATAGTTATTGCCATTTTATTATTTGTATATGGTTTTTTCCCCCTTTCTTATTTTTTATAGAAGCCCCCTTAACGTTTCTGGTAATTCTGGCTCATTGGTGATGAATTCCTTTAGCTCTTTTCTGTCTGGGAATCTCTTTATCTCACCTTCCATTTAATTTTTAGCTTTGCTGGGTAAAATAGTCTTAGCTGTAGGTTGTTTTTCATCACTTTGAATATTTCATGTCAATACCTTCTGGCTTGCCAAATTTCTGTTGAAAAATCAGCTGACATTTTCATTTCATAGCTGCCTTTCTCTTATTGTTTTTAAAATTCTCTCTTTGTCTTTAACCTTTGGCCTTTTAATGATGATGTATGTTGGTGTAGATCTGTTTGGATTCCTCTTGTTTGGGATTCATTGTGCTTCCTGGACTTGTATTTCTATTTCCTTTGCCAGGTTAAGGAAGTTTTCTGTCATTATTTCTTCAAGTAGGTTCTCAATCCCTTGTTCTCTCTTCCCCTTCTGGTACCCCTATGATATTGGTATGCTTGATGTTGTCCTCAGTCCCTTAAACTACCCTCATTTAAAAAAATTTTTTTTTCTTTTGCTGTTCCAATTGGGTGTTTTCTGCTACCTTGTTTTCCAAGTCTCTGATTTGATCTTCTGCTTTATCTAATCTACTATCGATTTCTTCTAGTGTATTTTTCATTTCGGTTATTGTATTCTTCATTTTTGGCTTATTCATTTTTATGGTTTCTATTTCCTTTTTTATGTTTACTATCTCTGTTAAAGTTTTTACTGATATCATCTGTTGTCCCCTTAAGTTTATTGAGCATCCTTATAACCATTGTTTTGAACTGTTTCTGGTAGGTTGCTTGCTTCCATTTAATTTAGATTTTTTCTGGAGATTTCTCTTGTTGTTTCATTTGTGGCATGTTTCTTTCTTTCTTTTTTTCCATTTTCATTGCTTCTCTGTGTTTTCTTTTTTTAATGTATTAGGTATATCTGCTACATTTACCAGTCTTGGTTGGGTGCCCTTACGTTGTAGGTGTCCTGTGAGACCCAGTAGTGCAGTCTCCCTGATCACCTGAACTGGGTGCTTCAGGACTATCTCTTGTGTGGGTTTTGTGTGCTTTTTTGTTGTAGTTGAGTCTTGATTGCTATTGGAATGTCAGAGGGTAGAGTTGACCCTCAGGGTGACTGGTTATGAGGATTGACCATGACCACAGTGTAGGGCTGTAGGGCTTACCCCACAGAGTGGAATTCTCCCCGGCAAGGCACTGGTGCCTGCCGAGACCATCCTCTGGGTGTGACGCTTATGGGTTAATCAGGTGGTGCTCTGTTGTGGTCTGAAGCCAGCCTCCAGGTGTTTCTTTTTCTGGGGCCTCTTGGGAAGGGTTCTTGTGCTGGCCGAGATTAGCTGCTGCCTTTGATCAGCCTGAGGCCACTTGGTAGGAGATGCAAAGCAATCTGTAGTTGGTAGCAGACTGTGTTGGACCTGGAGGCGTGTGGGAAAAGGCATGCTGTGAACCAAGACTAGCTGTTACCAGGCCTGGGGCCACTCATCAAAAGGCACAGGGCACCACAAGGCCTGCCACCACCTGCCAGCTGCCTATAAGGCACAGCCACAGAAAGAGCATCAGGCAGTATGTGGGTTACACAAAGTAGGGTCTCAGAGTCGTGCAAGTGGTGTTCACTAGGTTAATGCAGCCAAGCCTGGGCATACTCAGCAAATGGCACAGGACCTGGGGCCTGCAGACCTTTGAGAATTTTTAAGAAACACTGCAGTGTAGGCCAAGCCTGGCTGTCTGCCACTGAAGAAGCCTCCAGTGATGCTCGAGTTGAGTGCGGCAAGGTACCCGCTGTCATCAGGATGGAGCAAGCAGAGTTCACCAGGTTAATGCGGACTCAGATTTGGCCATGTGAGGTGGGGGCTCAATACAGGAAAGATAAAGTTCGGCAGCTGGTTATGTGAAAGGAGGGCTGAACACAGGGACAATGGTAGCTATGCCTCCAGCCCTTACACTGAAGCCACATAAATCAGTTTCTCCTAGTAAGATTCTGATGCCACTCCCAAGCTGCTGTCCCTTCATCAGAGGTCAAGGTGCATGCCTGTGGGCATGTGAGTCTGTGTGCAGGCGCTTTAAGAGGATGCCTAGAGTTTCAGCAATCTTCTATCTCTCCTGGATGGATGGAATCCCCACTGATATTTATAGTTGGATATTGTGGGCCCCCGGCTGGGAAGCCCAATGTGGAACTGGGACCCCTCACTCCTTAGAGGGTACCTCTTCAGCTCCTGATTTCCAACTGCCACATGTGGATGCGAGGCCAGATGGTTTTGCATCTGTGTCCCTCCTACCAGTGTCGATGTGGCTTTTTTTTTATATACTTAGTTATAGGATTTCTGTTAAGCTAGTGTTCAGATGGTTCTCTAGTTCAATTGTTTTTTAACTTAGTTACAATTTTGATATGGTCATAGGAGGAGGTGAGCACAACATTTTCTTACTCTACCATCTTGACTGGACGTGCTTTTTTTCTATATTTTTTAAAAGAATATTTTTTCTCTCAAAAGTTTCCAAAATGGAAAATTCCCAGTCTACTGCCATGTACATCTCTCGTTACTTATATTCCACTTGTCTTCCTGTCGCTTTAGGAAATCATCACTTTAATTAAGGGAATTTAGTTAATACACAACTCATTCTTCACAAAAAATTCTCAACGACTATTTAAATCATTCATTGCCCTTCATTTGGATGTGTCAGAGATTTCTTTACCATTTGGGACTCTTTTTTTTATGGTTTTATGATTTTTGACTTGCAGAGTTCATGGATTTATATGCTTGTATGTCTCATAAATTTTCCTGAAATTCATCTAAAAATGTAGGATATTTGTGTATGTGTGAGCTTTGAGATCTTTTTTCATTTTTTCTTTGAGAAAGGATATTTGAAATGTTTAATTAGGTCCTGGCATGAATTCTTGCTAATACCATGCCCAAGGGGAAACATGGCTGGGATTGACAATTGACCTATCTAATTAAAATTCCAGGACTCAAGTTTTCTTCCTTCAAAGATAAAATATGGGAGCTTTCTCATTTTTCATTTATCACTCTCAAGCACTCACTTAAACTCATTTTGTTTCTTGATACAAAGTTCTCAACATCCAGTGAGAAAGTCAAATTTTTTTATATCAAATTTTTAATGAATACTAGAAAACCTCAGTCATCTCACTCATTTTAGGGTAGCTGGTAGTAAGAATTGTTTCTCCTTCTAGATGGGAACTTTATTTGTCTTGTTTACTGAAATATCTCTAGCACTTAGAACCATGTTTTATAAACATAAATTTTATCAATGAGGAAATAATAAATGCTCAGAAAAAATTTAATGAGTCTCTCGAAGTCACACAGTTAATGTTCCTGCAATTCTGCCTCTGGGTGTATATCCAAAATAATTCAAAACAGGGTCTTAACGAGATATTTGTACACCCATGTTTATAGCAGTATTATTCACAATAGCCAAAGTATCCACCATCCCAATTGTCCATCAACATGTAAATGAGTAAACAAAATGTGGTATATACAAATACAATGCAATATTATTCAGCCCGAAAAAGGAAGGGAATTCTGAAATGTGCTACAACATGAATGGAACTTGAGTAAAACAAGCCAATCACAAAAGGTCAAAAACTGCATGATTACACTTATATGAGACACCTAGAGTTGTCAAATTCAGACAGACAGAAAGTAAAATGGCAGTTGCAAAGGGCTAGAGAGAGTAAGGAATGGGGAGTTATTATTTAATGAATATAGAGTTTTAGTTTTGTACAGTGTAAAGAGTTGTGAAGATGGATGGTAGTGATGGTTGCACAACAGTGTGAATGTAATTAATACTACTAAACTGCACACTTAAAAAGGTTAAGATGGTAAGTTTTGTTATGTGTATTTTACCACAATTTTTTTTTTTTTTTTAAAAAGTCATACAGCTTGCACACAGCAGATTGATAGAACCTCGGTCTCATCAATTCAAAATTCAAAATACTTTTCTTTACAGCCATCTGCCATTTTGGATACTGTGAGGTAGGTTTATCCCTAGCTGACCTGATATATAGGAAAAGCAATTTGATTGCTTAATACCATGACTTCAGAGATGATAGGATAGCCCTGCTACTCATAATGAGGAGCTCTCCTAATTTCATTATTTTAGTGATTCTCAGTCTTGGCAGCACATTGAAATCACTAGGGGAGATTTTACAAATATTGATGCTTGGGTCTCACCCCTCAGGTATTCTGATGTAATCAGGCTTTGAGGTGTGGCCTGGGCATCAGGATTTTTAAAGCTCCAGGTCTATGTGTAGCTGAGACTGAGGCTGGCTACTCTGTTATGAGACGTGATATCTTGATTCCTGCTATGACAGTGTGTCACTGTGTGGCAGAGCTCTGAATGTTTCTCAGACTCCAAGTACCTGAGCTAAACTTAGGCATCTTTCCCTCAGGTCTGGAGGAAAGGTTGTCAGATCCTTTCCGGAACTTTTGAGGGGGAGGAGGAGTTAACATAGCATGTGTTTAAAGCAGGGGTCTGGCTACTGGGATTGAAATTGTGGTTGCATCACCCATTAGCTGTGCAACTTCGACTAGTTATTTAACCTCTCTGAATCCTCAAGTGGGTACAAGGTGGTTCATCAGTCATGGAATTATTTGAGGAATGGGTGAAACAATTCCTTTAAAAGACAATATCCAGCAAAGCCTGAAAATTTAATCAGTTTTACTACTGATTGTGAAGAACTCATATACTTAATGTCTGGTATTCTTTTTCTAATTTCATTTTTCTCATTTTATGATTAGACAGATTTCTTTCATACCATACATAGATTTGCTCTGCATGGCATATGCTGTCCTGAACTTCCGAAGGTCAAGAAAAGAAGGGAAGGAGGAAGGAAGATAGATAATGATGAAGGGAGGGGTGTGTGTGTGTGTGTGTGTGTGTGTGTGTGTGTGTGTGTGTGTGTGTGTGTGTGTGTGTGTTTAAAACTGCAGAAAACAGAGCAAGAGAGAATGGTCTGATTACCAAAAGGTGTTTACTAAAAGATGGGAATTGGGAAACCATTTTTTGACTTTCTGAGCTTGACACCAGATGGAAATAGAAGCTTTAAGAAGATTCAAAAGATTTAAAGCATCCTCAGAAGAGAAAGTGCTGTCACCAGGAACGACAAATACCTTGGCAGAAGAGATTAAGAGAAGAAGAAAGAATGAGCTTTGGAATCAGCCAAGAGGAAAGAGACTTCAGAGAAAGTCTGGGAAGGCCAACACTAAATATTTATTTTTTTATGCTGATACATAAAAAGTTAAACTTGGAGGAAAAGCCTGTTTGGGTTTATACTCTGAATCATTTCTGTCAAGGAGAAAGTCCATTTTGGAACTGTACATAGGAGTTACCGAAAATGGAGGCTGCCTTGTAATGAATCTCAATTCACCACCAAATATTCCATAATTGAGGGCAGCCTGAGCCTCTGAAGAACCAGCTGTTAGATGTTGACCTCTACTCTGAAGAGTTTGCAAGCCTGTTTACCATACTCCCAAATGGCCAAAATCATACCCCCTGCAATGGGGAGAAAAGACTGCCTTGATCCAGCTGCAGAGAGCTCAGAGTAGGGAGGTGCCTGCCCAAGGGAATGAGCTCAGATCCTCCAATGATGGTGTAGCTGGAGGTCTGGCAGGCATCCATGAGGGTTACCTTGGATGATTTTTGTCCAGTAGAAGAGTGTGTTGTCCATGTACCTCAGGGTGAGTTCATTCCATTTGCTGAGTAATTCCTTTGAGACTTAGTCAGAGGGAAGGGTTTGGCTATTCCTTTCTGTGCACAAAACATGGGCCTCTACTCTCACTTGTTGGAAGAGTTAGGCCTTTTTCCATTATCTGGCAAGTTTATAAGTCTCTGTTATGACCCCTCTGCCCAGCTTTCCATTCCTTCGGAGTTTCTTTTGCCCTTCTAGAATGGGTTGTAGTGTGCAGGGTGTGGAAACCTTTATGGATTTCTCCATTCTCTTTTCTCTCTGCTCAGCATGCCACTCCACACAGAGGTAAGAAAGCAGTTTCTTTCCACCCACCCACCAACTCAGTGACTCCCAATGGGATTAGCTCAGAGAATAGAAAATCTCCAAGGAGTTCCCACAAGTAAAGGTCTGGGCCCTCTCCCTGGTGCCATAGGGTTGGCTAGCCTACATTTTTTTGAAGTTGTATTTTTGTTTTTTAATATGACAGTCCAGGCTTGAAAACCAGTACATTTGGAAATATAAACTAGATGAAAACAAGCTATAATGAAAGTGAAAAAAAAAAACATATCAGTTTACTGCCGATTGAAAATCAGGACCAGATGAGACTGTGAGGCTCTGGGCATTTAATTTAAGGGAGGAGGTCACTGCTTGGTGAAAACCAGGCCCAGCCTAACTGGCTTCCCCTTTGCAATATTGTGTTTATTTGTTTGTGCCCTTCCCTAGTTTGTGGAAGGAAGTAATGAGCCAGCTTATTTGAAGTTCTTTCTGCCTTTCTATATCATGGTGTGTTTCATTTCATTCCATTTCATTCCATTTCATTTGGAGAGAAAGGTAGGAAAAAGACATCGATGGCCAACCTGAGAATCCAGTTTGTTTCCTAAAATGTGCTAAAGGCTGGAAGAGGGCAGGAGCAGCATCGATAGGCTGCTAGGATGCTCAATGAGAGCAAAAGGGAAGGAGCATAGGCTGCTCCAGCCAGGGCAATGAAATATTGGACCTCATACAGTCACCCCATAGGGTAGAGAAAAGCAAAATGGAGTAGGAGTATAGAACAACATACTCCAAGTGTGGCCCATGAACCAGCAGCATCAGCATCACCCTGGAGCTTGTGAGAAATACAAACCTCAGCTGTCACATCAGACCTTCTGAATTGAAATCTCTGTGATTCTTTTGCTTAGAGGTTGAACACTAGCAAGACAAAGACCCTTTTAAATCAACGGATTTTTTTTTTTTTGAGCTACAGAATGTTGGCCTATAATTTATTTTTTATAATTAAATTTGTTGTCAACATCTCCAAGTCTAGATGTAAAAAATCTAGATTTACAGCTTATCATGACAAAACTAAAGGTCTGACATCACTGACCTCATATTCTTGTGTGGCATAATCTATTGGAATGGAGTAGAGCCTGCCCTCTTAGGTTTGTGTAGACTTCCAGTGTATTCTACGGTGTGCTCATAAGGAGCTCAAGTGTCTACTGAAGTTTAGCATCACTTTAAGGCCTTCAGTGAGTAGTTCAAGGAGGGTCATGTGACTCAGACCACTGGCCAACAAAACACAGGAGAAAATCTGCCAGAAGTCTTCAAAGACTTTTTCTCTCTTAGAGAATTTCTCTTTTTTCTTCTAATGTTGTCATATGTGGACCTGACATCTGTGTCCATTTTGCTTCTAGTCTGTGAATGAGACCAGTCCCAAGGTGGCAGAATGGAAACCTGAAGAGAATCTGGATCCTTGAAGGTCTTGTTGAGCTGTTGAATTCACTTGCCCTGGATCCTGCCCCACATCTGTACTTCCTGTTAGGGGTTACAATACAGTCCTTATTGTTTAAGCCATTTTGCCTCTTGCAACCAAAAACATCCTAACTGATTCAGTGGAAAAACAATTTGTCAGTAGAGAAGAATGTGTGCTTCTTACATATGCCATCTTTATTGATTCTATTATTTGCCTGGCCTGGGCCTTAATTTCCTCTATCGGATATGGGCATAATAAGCCCTGTTGACTTTCCTAGGTTGAAATGTGGTCCAGATATGATCCTTGTATGTGGAAGTGCCTCATGTCCCCCTCATGTAAAAGGAAGGAATAACTAAAGCGCAGTATGTGATTAAGACAGTAGGTTCTGGTTCTAATGTTTTTTCCTTGACGATCTCGGCAAGTACCTTAACCTTGCTAGGCCTCGATGTACTCCTCTGTGAAATATTATCCTACTTTAGAGAACTGCAGTGATGGTTAAATGAGGGAATTGCAATTGTCTGACTTCAATTTTTGATGTTTGATTGCTGACAACTTTTAAGCCTTACTCCTCCCTCTTTCCCTTGTGCCCTACATCTAGGACTATTGATAAGAAAGCTCAGTGCTTTTTTTTTTTTTTTTGCTGGTGGAAGATTCAAGCCACACAAGTCCCTGCCTGTACATGGGAACTCTTACTCTGCCCACCTCCAACACAATAAAAATATCAAGCCAGTGTCAGACCAGCTTGAGGGGCCTGCCCTGCTCTCCTCTCAAAGTTTCATTATTAAACAATAAATCTTTTCATACCCTCTTAGTGTGTGTGTGGCTTCATCATTCTAGACATGCAAACCAAATTTTGGGTGGGAGTCCAGTCTGTTTCTAAGGATTGGCAATAATGATGGTGTATGTACAGCAATTTTCATATCCTAAGTGCTCAGAAAGTGTTAACTCTGAACACCCATGTGATACAGCATCATTCTTTCTGTTATTATTAAAATGAACTTTTAAGGATATTTTCAAAATGTATTAATGTGGGAAAAATAGTACTGTGAATCCTTCTTGCCCACCACCCAGCTCTAACAACCACTACCTTTCTGACATTCTTGTTTCCTCTATCCTGACTCCTTCTTTTTTGAGAAATTTTTAAAGCAAATCCTCGCAAATTCACTTGTAAGCACTTCAGTATGTGTCTCTAATAGATAAGGACTTTTATTGTTTTTCTTTTTTAGCATTAGCACAAAGCCACTATCACCCAACAATATTAATATTAATTCTTTAACATCATCAAATACATAGTTTGTGTTCAGTTTTCCTAGACTGATTGAAAAATGTGTTTCACAACTAATTTTTCAAACAGAATCCAAATAAAGTCCATATACCTTTAATTTTCTGCATAACACTTAATGTCATTTGATATGTTTCTTACTAGATAATCTGTTCATTTTCTTGTTAATTAATCCATCTTTAGCCACCCTTTAAAACCCCATTAAATTGGAAGCTGGACTCTGTCAATTTTGCACACGAGAGTCCCCCTAGCACCTAGCTTAGCAACGTATACTAGATTCTCATGAATATCTGCTGAAATTACAAATATATAAATGAAAAGACATGTATGGAAATTGCTCTGTCCACATATCGACTTGTATATATTTACAACCTCCTATTTGGGGCCTGCAATCCATAGGACTCATGACTGATTTTTCTTTTCCTCTTGCTCAAGTTAAATAAAAGAAAAAGACTGAAAACTGAACTAATAGTCACGAAATTATCCTGAGGGAGTCCTCAGAAGGCAATACTAAATAATCATATGTTCTGACCAGACCTAATGATGACCTTTTAAAAAGGCGAATTAGCTTTATTCAGAGAAATTCACCCAGTATAAGGGGAAACAATTTAGAATTAAAAATGTCATTTTTTTCTTTAATTCTGTATTTTATCAGCATCATCATAAGAATTCCATATAACAGGAATATTTTTGTCAATTGCCACAACTTCTGTAGGAGCTACACTTCGTTTGCTGTGAAACAGCAGGGAGTTTTAAAGCTAATCTGTAGGGACATGAAGAAATGGCCATGAGATCACAAGGTCATGTCCTCTGGCACTATTCCAGAAATGATATACTTGCATTTTATTCTTTGTAAATTCAAGAAGAAAGTCTCATAGAATTTTTCTCATGAAACTGGGTGACTCTTAAATTCACCTTCCTTTAAGTTTGCACAGAATTGGCACCAATGACCTAAAAGATGTATATTTTTGTCTATAGGACAAATGGGATTCTTCAGATCTTATAGTTGGCTTGGGAGCCAGAATATGACTTATAGCATTAGAGGGGATTGGAAAAAGAAGAATGAAAAGACAAAAGATAATTTATTTGGGACTCAAGACAAAACTTGGGGAAAAACTCAGTTTCTCCTTCTCAATTATCAAAGAGGTATCGAAATACTAATAACTTTAATATAGCATTAAATTATCTATATACAAATGCACATACATTCAAGATATTTAGTAGCTCTGAGAAATTCTGAATTTTTCCCCCTTATTTTGCTCAGATTATGCATGTGGCCCCTGAAAGTAAAATATGAAAGTGGGTCAGGAATAACAAAGTTTCCCAGATCACACAGAGACTGCTATTTTAGATGATCTGAACAATTTTAATGATCGCACACATAGATCTGAGAGATCCAGAGGCACACAGCTGTGGCTTTAGAACCCTAGCTATATTTACCATCTGTCTGTTAGCACCGGGAATCTTGGCTGAGAGAGCTGCTTCACAGATCTGAGAATTCTGTCTTTTCTTCCAAGCACCCTGGGCTGGGTTTTCCAGAGGATTAATGGAACCTAGGAGAAATATTTTTTTTCTCTTCTCAATCTTGGGGCAAAATGAGGGAAGATGATGAACGTGAAGTTGGTTGTGGGGCCTTTCAGATGCTTTTATTTGTAATTCTGTGGTAGAGACATTAGTCACTCACCTTCCGTGAGGGGAGTCACTTAAAGTAGATGCTCAAGGAATTCAACATCCAAATAGGGTCATGGCTGAATTTGTTGGGGGAAAATAAGACTATTTTTGCTGGCTAATACAGCATTTCTAGATGCTCATTAAGCTGTTAAAAAATGTGAAATGATGACTCACTGTGAGCTCCTCCCAACCCCCCTCCCTGCTCCTATTTGCCTGCGGTTAAAGGAATGTATACTGACTTGAGTTAAAGAAGAAACTTGTGGTTTCCATTATAGTCTGTAAACATCGATTGCTGAAAGCCTCAAGCGAGCTATCATCTTCTGCCACACACACACTTTATATACAGTTCATCTTGGAAAACAGATTGAGAGAGCACGGTGTTTACAACTCTAGAGTAACCTAACTAAGGGGGGACTGGTCTGCCTGGGGGTCTCCAGACTATCACTGTTCCCAGCTAAGCGGAGGTCTCCTCTGATGTCTTCTAAGCCAAAGCATCAAAAGAGAAGCCAAAGCCAACTCTCCTTAAAAGAAAGTCCTCCTGGTGCTGATAGTAGCCCTCTGTTACTTCATCGACAAGTTTTTTTTTTTTTTCCTTTAAATTCTCTTCAGAAACAGAAAAAAATTGCTCTTTGCTTTTCTTTTAGGTTTTATCCTTAAAGTCACTTGAAAAGTTGGTTTATTTATCATTTCCAAGGCCATTGGCAATGCTGTCATTTTGGATTCAAGACTAATTTAATTACATGGGGTGGGGGCAAGGTGTAAGCCATCCAGGGAATGATTTGAGTGGTGTGTAATGGATTTAAAGAGTCCCTAAGAGAGAGACTGCAGAAAGTATCCAGAGATTTGCTTGGCATCCTGACCGTGGCTGATAAGAAGAGCTGAACAAGGGCCAGTTCCTTCTGGAAGAAGAAATCATGGGTGTGGTATGGGTGGAAAAAGAACAAGATGTAATATTAGAGGGTTTGAATTTGCCTTCTGGCTTTGACATTTAGTGGCTTTGTGACCTAGGGCACTTTTTAAACTGTAACGTGGTTTACATCCCATTGGAGTACAAATCCCCTGGGAGGTTTGCTAAAATGCAGATTTGGACTCAGTAAGTGTGGATGGGACCTGAGACTCTACCTCTCTGCCAGGCTCCAAGGGATGCCCTGCTGATGTTCCTTTCACCAGCTATGAGTAGCAAGGAATCCGGCAAGTCTTGGAACCAAAGTCAGTCTTAGTTGGCTCTTTAGGAAAACAGGGTTCAGAATGATGCCAAACTTTCAGGATTATTATCAGGATTCAGCAATGGTAAGAGCGCCTGACATGGGCACTGGTATTGAGAAGGCAAATATTAGATGTTGGCTTCTGGGTCTCAGGAAGTTAGTGGTGGAAGACTTCTGAGGAAGGATCTGATTTTAACCCCTCATGTTACAGGTGGAGAAACAGAGATGTGTGTAAGGTAACACTCTTCTTGGGCTCAGTAAGTCACTAACTATGCCAACGTCTTCTCTTTGAGTCTAAAGAGAGTTCCAGTGGACAGAGGTGTCTGATTTGTACTTAGGGTGGGTGTGGCTCATATCTCTGACATCATCTGACCTATGATTTGATATAAAATGAGTCATTGTTGCAAATATTTCACCTCCCTATTCTCCTTCTCCCCCTTATAGTTATTATTTTTTAATAAACTAAGGAGTTCCCATTACAGGCCATGATAATATCTTATATTCCAAACAGGATGCAGCAAGGAGTCTGTGATTTCATTCATGTTGAGCTAAAAGTGGTTGCTTTTCCCTGATGTCCAACCTCTCACCCCTCCTAATTCCTTGCTCTAACTTGCCCTCTCCTCAGCTCTTAAGAATGCTAGGCAGGTCTAGTTGTCATCTTTAATCAAGTAATACGATCAGTAAGCACCGTAAAATTATACCTTTCTACTCTCTCTGAATTGCAGTAGTGGGGAAGGTACTAATGATGTAATGACAAGGCTAATTAAAAACTAATAAATATTATAGTCTTTGAATTTGGCAAGTGACTAACAAGAAAGGCTTAATTCCATTAGCTTGCTTGCTAATAACTCAATGGTCCTTATTAGGAAGTAATTCTCACTGTCTGCTTCTCTTTACTGAGAATGGTAACAAAAGGTTGTTGAAATACCCTACACATGACTGGACTTTGAAGAGGGCAATGCTTCCTAGGTTTCCCAGCTTTTAGAATGTTGTGTTTGCCATTTCCCCTGTCTGAGCCAGTTAGCTGTCTGAGCCAGTGGTGTGTTAGTATGATGCTAATGAAGTGGAGATTTTACCCCAGGTGTGTTTGTAGGACTCAGCACAAAGAGACAGCAATGTTCTGACCCAAGACTGCACTGCTTATGTTGGTCTAATTCCTCTGAATATGAGGAGGACCGAGAGACAACAGAAGCCTGGCTTGATGAACCCTGAAATCTTTGCTGAACAGAGAGAAGGCATGAGTTCTGGGAAAATGGGATAGTGACCTCATCTCAGTTTACAAAAGACAGACTGTAAGCAGTGAGTGAAGAGAAGCAGGGAAGAAGTGTGTTCTCCAAGAAGAACCAGGAAAGAGGTTGCATAGGGAGACCTATGACTTTAGGATTGAATGATGGAGATAGCAGAGTGTAGCAGGGCCCCAAACCAGGTTTTGAATGTTAGCACATTTACCTCCTGATTACTGCTTCCTTGGGGTAATTGCTAACTTTCTCTGGCCTGCAACCTCACCTGACTAAGATATAGATATTAAAGTATCGTCCTTCACTTCTGGAGCTGAGATCTTCTAGATTCTGAAAGTCCTATGTGTGTGACTGCTGGCGAGTGATCAAAATTAGGTGAGAGTGTAAGTTTGACTATAGAGGCCCAGTTGCTTTGTGGTAACAGTGATTAGCGACCAGTAAGGTAGATGTGGTAGACTGCAAAAATGGCCCCAGTCTAGGAAGGCCTTATGATTGGTTTTGGCCAACAGTCTGAAAGTAACAGCATGACATTTTCAAGCCAAGGACTCAAGAAGACTTTCACACTTTCACTTGTTCTCTGGATTCCTGTAACCATTATGTTAACAAGCCCCTGCTAGCCTGCTGGAAGATGAAACATGGAGAAGAGCTATGCCGGGTGAGGCCATCATGGACTGCACAGTTTCCAATGTAATAGGACAGAGGCATAAGTAAGCCTAGCCAAGATCAGCCCAGCCCAGCCCAGAGCAACCTATATATTTATGAACTAAATAAGTGCTTGGTTTGTCTTTCAACATTTTTTAAATGAAAATTTCTAAACATATAGAAAAACTGAAATGTTTTTTTCAGTGAACAGCCATATATCATTATCTAGCATTTTACTATATTGTTTTATCACCTATTCAACCATCCATCCAGCCTTCTATTCATCCATCAGACCATATTTGTTTTTTATGGTGGTTATTGTTTTTACTCACTAACTTCTGAGATGGTGTTATGTAAGCATTATTTGTGGCAATAGGTAATTGATATAGTGGAAATAATATAAAAGGAAGCCTTAGCTGGGGGAATAAGCGAGGGTTCTGGGAAAAGTGGTTGATTTGGGGTTCTTTGCACGACAGTGTTTTCTATCCAAATGGTACTGATGAGATCTACTTTTCTAGGAAGATGTATATTGACCAGAAGTCATAAAATGACTCAAGGTTTATCAGCAAGAAGGGGGCCCTGGTCAAACTATATCACTTTCCTATGTTCTGTGTTTTCCTGGCAGTTAGAAATGCTCAGAAGTTTTAAATTCCAGGAGTGGATATTTAGGAAGCAGATGACCATGGAGATGAGGAGGTAAGATGTCCCTTCTAGATGCACACATTTCCATGGTTCTCATGCACATAGATGTGTGCACATTTTGACATTAAGCTCGGGAGAAAAGTATCTTATAGATTTGGAAATCAAGAGGTTTTTGACTTGCTGAATGTCACTCAATTAGTTTAAGGTTGATGTTAAGACTCAAACCTAAGCTTTTGTATTGTAAGTTTCAACCCTCTTTCTACCCAGGTTTTTTTTTTTGTTGGTGCTATAAAAAAAAATTAGAAAGGTGGAAAATGAAATTAGGAATGAGAAAAATAGACAAAGAGAAAAGAGACATTGGGGAATATATGACTGATTTATTCTAAAATTGTTTCTATCAGAAATATTTATTGCTCCTCCTTCCAATATCTGGTGCTATGCTAGATTTATGGCATGGCACCAAGTCAGAGGAGACAACCTCTGCCCTGAGAAACTTGCAGTCCAAGTTGGCGTGATAGACAAGAGCAAATGCCTCTGGTATTGGCATCATAGACCCATGGCCCACCTCTGATTTCAGCCCACATGTGAGAGACAATTCCATGAACTAAAGACTCAACTCCAGCTGTCAGCATCTCACTTCGAGGGTGTCTGTGTGGCTTTCCCTGCTAGGCCTTCTGCCAGGACATAGGAGTTTGAGCTTGTTTGGCTTGTGCCACTCAGAAAAGCTCGGCGACTAATACTCCTGGGATGACATTCAACCTGGGAACAAGATCTGGTGAGTAAATGCTACATCCTCTTACCTTGCAGTTGGACAATTCCAGGAGATACTTGCATCCTTGTCTCGGGTTCTGCTTCTTTCCCCAAGCTAAAATGAAAAGACAAAACATACTCACAAAATCATAAATAATGTAGTGAAATGATACTATATATATGAGAGAGGGAGGAAGAGAGCATAAATAGATAATACAGGAGTTGTAAAGAATAAGAAGAAATCATGAAAACTGGGGTCACTAGATTCACTCTTTAAGTGAAAGTGTGATTTAAGTACACTGTTAAATGAAATTCTGGGCATGGGAATCCGTGGAGGGCATTTTTCTGGGGTTCTTATAAACCTCTCTTTTTCTTTGCTGTACTAAATGTCAACCATTAATAGTGCTTCAGTACCCAGTGGAAACTTTAATCACCAAGTGCCTACCATGAAACTGCTAATGCTTCTTGAAATCTAAGTTGTCTCCATTTTTTCTATCTTTGATTGTGGCATAATTTTTTAGGGTCAACTCCTTATATATTATGGATGATCACATAGATCCACATCCTGGTAGGATATTTATGAATGTATTCAATGCCAAAATTATTTATCTTAAGTCCCAAGGACAAGTGGAATGGGAAAGCCAAGGTTGGTTTGCGATTGAACTTGTCAGTCAAAAAGTTCAAATGCCATGTGGTTGGCTTTTAAATCAAGACCAGACTGCAAACAGTATTTGGTGGATCTTGGTTATACTCCAGTTGTATAATGCTCCAAAGTCTGATGAAAAGTGGAGATACGTTTGCCACAGTGAAATTCTGGCATCGTTAGCCAGTTGCCTCAATTTCCACCACAGAAGGCCAGTTCTGAAGCAGGACTTGTAGAAGAGACAGTAAGGAAGGCCTAGAGGGAGAGGGTGGTCCTTTCAGGTCAGCCATCAGTCTAGAGAAAGGGCACGGTGAGAAGGCTCAGTTTGCAGCTTTCTACATAGTGCCTGATCTTGTTTTAAGCAGACAGTTTTATTTTCTAGGACTAATTTCTCTCTAGCTCTTCATTAGCTCAATGCCTGAAAGGCAAGAGGGTCTCAAAGGGGAAGCAAGAAGGAGGAAATTCAAAAGGGAAAGAAAATATCTGCATATCATGGAGAGCATAAACAAAATGTAAACCTTTAATAATAGGCACCCATAGGCAGATGAAAGGAGATGAAGCGAAAGCCCCCCTCCCAAGTAGCCACAGCTGCACAACTGTCTGTTGAAAACACTTTAAAAGCTCCAAACATTAACTATTTTGTTCTTTTTAAAGTTTATAACCTTTCCCTTTTTGCTCAGCTGTGTTCTAATGACATTTTTTTTTTCTGTTAAAGAGGATCAGTTTATGAGAACAGGATGTTTGTATTAAATATTAAATTGTCAAGGCTTCCTTCAGCTGAAGGTCCCCGCTTGGCTTCAGTTTTGATTGAAATAGACAAACCTACATTCTTATAGAATTGCAGAGAGTATAAAGAGTTTGTCAAATCTTGATAGTGTAACACAGCATGGGGCCAAGAACAGAATAATTGGTTAATGTCTGCATAGTTCTTTGAAGACAGAAAGTACTGTGTAAATTCTAAGTACTATTGAGAGCCAAGCCAGCCTTAGAGGGCTTGATTTTTCGTGGGGGGGTGGGGGTGAGGAGAGGTCAATAGACTACTCTTCTCCAAATTGACTTTCAAGGAGCAAAGTCATTGGCTCATGAGATGAACTGGATTCTTTGTGAGAATTATTTGGGTTCTAGAAATTAGCCTTCAGCTCTGGGATGCCTACTTTTACCCTTTCTTCTTGGACATTTAATAATGGGTTTAGCTATGTCATTTTTGGCCTTCAGAAGCTTTGCAATTTCCTAGAAGATGTCATTCATTTCATGCAAAAATATTCTGTATTTAGGAGGTAGAACTTTGGGAAAATAGTCAAATATATCTTAACAGGCTTTACCAATTCTTCTGTAGGATGTCAATACATGATCACAAAGATGAAGGGAATATGGAGAAATAAGTCTTGGGCATGCTCATTCTTTCTCTTGGAGAGTCATAAATCAAGTAAGTATGTTGTATCTATTATGGTTTTTCAAGAAAATCGAACCCACACAAAGTGGTTCAATAGAATTTGATATAGAAACTGAACTAGAGAGGTATTGGAAGAGCTGAAAACCAGGGAAGGCAGGGCAATCTAAAGGTGAACATGGCAGGAAGCCACTATCACTCCAAGGGCTGCAGGACAGAGCAGGGATGTGGTGTTAGCAGAGCTCAGGGGTTGCTTATGGGGATCTGGATCTTAAGAGGAAACTCCATTGGGCAGGAGCTGGAGTCATGGAGAGATGCAGTCTCTGTCTGAGAAATCACTCAAAGCAAAGAGAGAAGAAAAAAATACTCTGACCTCTTTCTTTCTCCTGCCCAGCCCCCAAGGCCAATGCTTCCCATTGTCCCATTGTAATTAGAAACCAAATGGGCAAAGAGATCTGGGATATTTACCCTGCAGGGGCTAGTCCTGTGTACAAAACAGAGCAGGTTAGGGAGGGTGGGGGAGAATAGAATGAAGGGTCATGAGGCAAGTAGACAGGCAAACAGATGAAAGGCAATCCTTTCAGAGAAGTCCTACAGTCATAAGATCTGTTTATCATTGTCTGACCCACAGTTAGCCACATTTATTTGGCAGTGGTACTGTTTTTTGTTTTTTACTTCATGGATCTTGTATGGCCATCTTTATGGAGTTTCAATAGGATTTCAAATTGCTAACTAAGGTGTGTTATGTTTTCACTACAGCAGTTGGTTGTATACTGAGGTTCATCAGAGAAGCAAAAGTAATTAAGAGCAGAGACTCCTGGCTCTCTAAGTGGTTTTATTTGTCCACTTTTCTTTACTCATGTGAAAGCAGAGGCAGGCATGGAGATTTGGGGAGTTCAGTTAGTGCTGGCCAATGTGATGCTGGCAGAAGGAAAAGTCTCCTCCAGAGAACCGGACAGGGCACATGGCAGCTCAGGCATGTTGACAAAGGGATAGGTAGAAGGGGCCTTCCTCAGGGAATTCTGAGTTATCAATGGAAATTTAATTTTTGCAAATGGCTATGATTGTCACACGGAAAAATTACAGCCGAGAGTTTGGATTGTTGGTCTCAAGTGTCAGACCCTCCATCCAGAGTGGAAGTTCTATCACCCCAAATGCCCTGTGGAGCCACTGACCCATCTTCTTTATACTTTAGGTTTCCTGCCTCAATGCCAGGTCCTTCCTAGTATTATGACCATTTCCTCTGAGAATCACCTCATCCTCCAACCATGTTTATCTTAAGTAGCTAACAGAGTGAACCCAGTCAAAAATACATATATAAACACACACACACACACACATATATATGTATATATATATTTGAAATATTATACACACCTTTATGAGTCTTTGGTATAGTGTTTATGTGTGTTTGTGTGTATTTATTTCTACTCCTGCACTACGAGTGGGATTATTACAAAGTACAGTGTGGGTATTTAGAGAAAAATTCATGCCATACCTTCTCTGCCATACATCCCTCAGCATTACGACCCTCCGAGGTCTGCTGTCCTAAGCCCTGCCTGGAAACTGAGGATTGATAGTGGACTTGGTACATAGTGTCAAGGTTGCCTCAGAACACAAGAGACTTTTCAAAAAGTAGCATCAAGGAATAGCCCTATCTTGGCTTTAGGCTTCTAAAACTTTGATCTCAGATCTATGTGCTTGAGAGAGGTGCATCAGGTAGAAGACCCCAGCATCGAATTTCAGGCAGCTACCATCCAAGGTTGGTAAGTGGCAAATGAACTCCACTCTGCACCTGCTACCAAATACTAAAAGCAGTTTCTTATTATTTCTTAGCCCTTCCCACGAAGCCCATGCTTTCAGTAAGGCCAGTCTCTGTAAGTGGAATGCCGAATACTTCTAAATACAAGCAAGGTGAGTAATTCGGGCCTTGACAATGAAACATTTGGTAATTTTCACAATGAATTGTGGCTTCATACTTCTCTGAAGATAATATTCACTATGTTCCCTCTTTTGCTTAGAACAAATCTCTACTACTTGAATCAGCTCTTAGATTCAAGGTTTTGTCTGGCTGCCTGAGAAGTCTACTTTGTAGTCTCTATCTTCAACCTCTTCTTTAACAACAGTTTCCCTCTTTCCCAACTTTAGCTAAATCCTTCCTCCAACTCTTTTCCGTTTCTCCTCAGTCAGCATGAGCAAGAAGGCTTTCTCACTAATCAATAAGACTATCCAGTTTCTTTTGAAGATACTATCAGTTTATCCCAAATTTCAGACAAATCTGTGGGCATATTTGCATACAGTGGTGGTTGGTTTACTACAAATTGCCAGACAGGTCATCTCTAAAGCTTCCCTTCTAGTCTCAAGATTTAGAATTCAACCCAATATTATGCAATAAAATATAGTAGAAGGTAGGAGAGTAGGGAAAAGAAAACCAGGCACATGATTTTATATAAGTGAAGAAATTACCTATCTTTCACTACTGCAGTGAAAACCAAATGAAATTTCTTTGGAAATTTCCCACGATGTTTTGAACATTGCGTCTTTTGTATGTTACTTTATTTTTCTTGATTCTAGCTGAGATGGTAAGTGGAAGTACCAAAAAACACGAGAGAGGCTGTGCTTGTGATATTGCCAGCCTGAATGGAAACAGGAAATACCAGGAATCTTATAATAAATGCAGAGATTTCTAGTCTAATTTCACAGTCTCAGAAGTTTGAATAGAGCTTAGACTAGGCTGCAAATCTTGGGCATACATTTCAACAAAACTTCCGGTCTCATGGTGACCTGCGCTGTGTCACAGAGGTGGCTCCTAAATTCAGTCTTGGTTATCTAAATTCCGAGATGGACAAGTCCCAGTGCCCTTTAACTTTATGAATGGACTATGAATAGAAAGGCTTTGGCTATGTTGGCTAATGGCAAGGAGATTGTGTCATCTTGATAATTCTCTAAAGCTAGTTAGGAAACCGTTTACTGTGGCTTAGATAAAGCCTTCTTAGGAAAAAGGGGACAAATCTGGAAAATTACTATTCACATTAACAGTATAGCATCACCTGCGAGCTTGGTAGTAATGTAAAATCTCAGGCCCCAAGACTCCTGATAATTCTTTGAAAGTTCAAAGATTTCTATTTAGCATGTGAATTAATGAGTAGTTTTATAGGTAGTTATGTAGATATGTAATACTACCTATATAGTATAGGTAATGTTATAGTTTCTGTATAATCTGAAGGCTCCCATAAGGCTTTCCTCCAATTAATTCTCTCAAGTTCCTTTACATTGTAAGGTTTTTAGTATATATGTATATGTATGTGTGTACATCTGTGTGTGTATGTATGTCTACATATTTCTCCTATTACTATGTAATAAATAATAATACAATTAGCAGCTTAAAACAGCACAAATTTATTTTCTCACAGTTTCTATGAGTCAGAATTCTAGATATGAGTTAGCTGTCTCTGCTTAGGTTCTTGTTAGGCTGAAATGAAAGTGTCAGCTGGGTCTTAAGTCTCATCTAAAACTCAGGTTCTTCTTCCACGCTCACTGTTTGTCGGCAGAGTCTGTATCTTGCGGCCATAGGACTCAAGGTTATGCTTTTATGCTAGCTGTTGGCTGTAGCTTGCTCTTTGCTTAGATGATGCCCTAAGGTCTGTGCCACATGGCCCTCTCTTTTCATAACATGGCTGCTTGCTTCTAGGCCAGCACAAAAACATCGTTGCTGTTTTTTTTAAAATTCCTTTTATGGGCTCACCTGATTAGGTCAGATGATAATCTCCCTTTTGATTAACTCAAAGTTGACTGATAGAGACCTTAATTATATCTGCAAAACCCCTTTTACTATACAATGTAACATAATTATGGAAGTGATATCCCATGGTATTTCCAGGTTTGCCTGCACTCAAGGGGAAGAAATTATGCAGAGCATGTATACTAGGGAATATTGGGGGCCATGTTAGAATTCTCCCTGTCATTATAAATATATATATATACATATATATGCATAAATTATCCATAATACATATATATGTAAATTACTATAAGATTATAGATTAAAAACTCTTTGGAATAAAGTCATGTTTTCTAAACTACATTTCTTCACTTAATGCTTTTATTTTTACATAACCTTGAAAAAAAGCATACTGCTGTTTATATATATTTTCTCTAAATCAATTACTTTTTAAACTTAAAATTGTTTTAAAAAGGAAACTTTAATGTCAATAACATAACCTGAAGGTCATTATTATTCATCGCGAAACAGAAAGAGACACAAAATATAAATTCAAGGGAAATAAAACATTATTAAATTAAATCTATTAGCCATTGCCTGAACTTGAAGTCTGTGCCTGATGCTTGCTTCTCTTTGTTAAGAAAGGAGTATGGCAAGTGTTAAAGAGGGATTAAGATGTCCTAATCCAAACATTCTTCCCAATATAATAAATTGTTAGATGAATGTAAATAGAATCAATTTCTTACCATGTGATTCAGTGTTCTTGATGCCATCCGATTAAGGTGAGTCTCACACTTTGGGATACACTGAGTTTCCTGAAGTTCTTTATTAAAGACCTACTTGGGAAAAAAGACATTGCACATAAGCTTTGTGTGCTACCTTACATTTTTAGGCCTTTGCTGCCTCCTATATAAAATAATGCATGTTATTATATCAAATATTCTGATAGAGCCAGATATAATTTCTTAGAGGTCTTCTATCTCCAAGATCTATGATTATATCCAATTAGTGATACTAGATATTTGTATAGAATTATTTATGAGGTTGGCTAGCTTGCCACCTAGCAAGGAGTAACTTTCCTTGAAGAATTAGGATGTAGAAAGATGTAAAGTAGAAATATGAGGACTGCGACTCAAGGAAGACAAGCCCATGTGGATGCCATGGACAGTTGTGAAGCCACTGCAGGCTGCTGGTGAACTTCTGGTGGTGGTAGTGGATCAGCCCTGGACTAGAAAGAGAAGAACATCAAACAATTTCCATATTATCCACCTTACTTTGACTTCTGTGGATCTCCTCTGACTTCTAGTTTGGTTGGTCAATAAGAGGTATGAGGAGGAGATGTAGGGGACTGGAGCATTATGATGGAGTATTTTTTCTCCTGACTCCCTCCCTACCTGCTCCCTAACCATGGATTGGTTGATACTGCTATGAAAGACCATGACTCTTGCTAGGCAGCTCTCTTCTACAGACATGCTTCAGTATTATAGTGACTACCTCCAACTCTTGCTCTTCCTGGTTTAGGAGTCTTGCCTTTTCTTGTTGGTCTCCTAAACTTCGCCCACTCACTGTAAACAGTCCCTTCCTTAAACTCTTGTCAATTTGTGTGTGTCTCTTCCTTTCCATGATCCACCGATACATACACCATTAGTAAATTTAATTAATATATGTTTTTGAATATTCCAAGCCTGTAAGTAAAAAAGATGGTTTAAGACTCATTTTATATCACCTTGGATTGTGAAGTTGAATATATACTCTTCTTAATGGCTGCCCACATCCAGTAACCTCATCTGCATCCTTCTTTCATACTATAGACCTGAGCTGTTATAAAAAGGTACTTGGAAATGATAATTTATTATTATTTTTTTCATTCTAAGAAAAACTATCTTCTGGAGGTGTAAGTAATAGATTCACTCTGCTAAAGTACAGTTAAGTCTAATCTATTTTTAATTTAATCTCAAAATAACAGAAACACTTTTGAACTTGGGAATACAGTATGATGACTCCTTCCTCTTATTATTATAAAGACTTGATTTGAAATCAGACACTCAGACCCACTGAACCTTCTCAATTTTTTCTATGAAAAGGATCAAAGTAGTGGATGTAAGCCTCAGACAGGACGCTGAGCTTCTCATAAAGGAAAGAGAAACAAGGCCGGGTGCCAATTATCCTAGAATTCAGTGGTTTCGATTTCAAACAGGATAGGGATTAAAAGTTTTTTTTTTTTAATTGAACAATTATCATATTCCAACAAAAGATTAGGTAGGATGAACCTGAATTTGAAGACAAAAAAGACATGGGTATTTCTTTAAAAGGAGTTACACTAAGCTAGTCATGTATTATTCTGGTACATCTTTACTGTGAAGGAAGAACTCACACTGTTTTTGGTGACTCAAACTTTCTTCAGCCAGAGTAGGCTTAGACTGTCAACAGGAACATTTCAACCAGAAAATTCATGACAGTTGTTCTCTATGTATGTAACTAGTTGAAATAGTGTGAACAGATGATCATAAGCTCCTTTGTATATAAATACGAAACAGTCTAGACTTGTATCAACAGCTTCTCTTTGAAGGGTTTGCTTTCTTAATAAGAACAATGACCATTTTTCATTTATTGAGTGTAAGAGTTGAGTAAATATAGCTATGAACCACTGGTGTTATAGGAAATTGTTGCAGGTGATTCATAGACAACCCAATAAATAACACATTTTGTAACAGCTTTTCCTTTTCAATAATTTCTCAGGCTATATTAAGGACTCAATTTTAGTTTGTTGATACCATATTTCATTGGCTCTAAGACTCACACAATTTTTTATGTTAACATCATTGTAATTGGGATGGATCTTGTAATTTGATGCATTTCAAAATTGTTGTCAGTCATAAGGCAGTAAGAAGTAATTAGATTGTTATTGCATGTTTGAACTTCAATTTGGTTACTGTTCGCATTGTATTCCTATTTTTACCTGAAACAGGTAAAAAACAGTTCTTTTAATAAGTATAAAATATAGATTCTAAGTTTGTCAGCAGTTTATATTTTCTCTGTGTAATATTGTATATTAATGTGTCTTACCTTCGTTGGCATCTTATATTCTATAAGAAGCATGCTCTGAAGCCTGGTGACCCACAGAATGGTTTTGCCTAACTTAGAAGCAAGCTGGACTGAAGCGATGCAGCTGCAAGCAGGGTGGAACCAAAGAGACTTATCCATGGGTAGTGAAAAGCAACCACATTGAGCCATGTGTCAGAAAGTGTGTGATCTTGGTCAAGCTGTTTAAGTTCTCTAAGCCTCCGCTGACACTTTTACTAAGTCAAAGTAACAATAATAATATCCACCTCAGTAGGTTGTTGTTAAATTAGGTGATAATATGTTTTTAAATGATTTTTTAATAACTTATTTTAAAGTAATAGTCAACATATGATATATTAGTTTCAATGTAGTGATTAGACATTTATATACATTACAAAGTGATCACCACAATGAAGTTATGTCTAGAAACATTATTTACAGTATTGTTATTCATAAGAATATAGTGAAATTGACCTAAATGTCCTATAGAAGGAAGATGGTTAAATTATTGTGTATGATGGATGTTCATGCAGCTCTTAAACACAATTTGATGTTATGAGGAGATGCACAAGATGAAATACTAGCCATCAAAAGGAGGATATAAAAACAAATGTATTAAAAATAAAATGAGTAATTCTAAAGTGTCTTGTAAATTACATGGGTGAAATATTACCACTAAAACAGAAACAATAATAGTAAGTGCATTTCCCATTACAATCTATAAAGCAAGTTCACCTACAATTTCCCATTTAATTTGCTCATTATAACTTTGTAAGGTGTCAAGTATGCTTTCAGGAAATGACACACAATCTTAGAGATTTGCCAAACATCCACGATAACTGCTGTTAGCTATTCTTTGTCCACAGCGATAGATGGGCTCATGTTCAGGTGTATGGTGCAGGGAAATGGGGCACCTGCCGGGCCAGGTGACAGAAAACTTCCTTCTCATTCTGGCCCTGGCCCAAGGTTCTCTGCAACCTGTCACCTTAGATATTGGACAAGTTATTCTGGGATAAAGCAGGCAAGAATGGAAGGCGAAAACATCATGACTTTGTTGAAAGCGAATCTGACACTATTCAGCATATGAATCTAGGTATTCTATCTGTCAGTCCAAAGTGCTGGATTGTTTTTGTCAGATTGCTCCTCTGCTTCAATTCAAATCTACTGGATCACTACTGGTGTTCTCCCCTAACTTTTACATCTACACAGTCTTCCCCATTGCTACCCACCTTAGGACAGATCTTCATCAACTCACACATGGAAATTGACAATTCACCTTGACCCTTCAGACTATTGAAGATTTCCATCATCTTTGGACTCCATTCTCAGCAATTTATTTACTTATCCTGTTTGATTTTTCTCTGGTAGTAGTTTATTAAGTTTCAGTTACTTTGACTGCTATTTCTGAGGCCCCCATAGTATTGGCTCATTGTTTCTATTCACTCTGCTCCCATGAAGCCTCTCTCTTTGCTTTGCTGATGGTTATCTTGTGCATTTTCCTCCTCTGGTCTTTTTTCAGCTAGAATGTTTTCTCCTCTCTCTGCCACAAACTCATATCACACTCATTCCCTGGAGTCCACAGCAAGCATCAAAATTTCCACCCTTTCCCAGTGCCTATAACCTTGAACAAATAATTTCAGCTCTCTCCTAGCTACTGTCTTATAATGGATAACCTTATTTTTGCTTAGTTTCATCAGAAACAAGTCATTTTTCTCCTCTGGGCTCAAGATCCCTTATTTGTCATAAATGAACAATAATACTTCATGTTCCATCTATTACAAAGTGGTGTGGTGTTTTGAGAATCAAATGGTAAAAATGTGAGAGCATGTCCTTTGCAAAGTTAAAGCACCAGATGTCTTATCCATGAGTGTTGGTCCATAGAAGCACAAAAGCTTGCAAACCAGTTGTAGAAGACTTTGCCCAGACCCCGAGCAGATCCCTGTGGATCACCTTTATTTGTTTTATGTGCTCACACCAGCTTCTGTGTTCCTCGTTTTTTGCACCTTGACCTTTGGAATCTTGCCTCCTTTCATCTCTCAATGCAGCCCATACTCCCTAATTGATGGGCAAGGGAGGTTGAAAGCTCAGCTTCTCTTCCTGAGAAGGGACAAACTCTGAGACATGATCAATGCTGCAGAGCTTCCCATGGGATCAGGGATTAGGCTGAGATGGGGATGTCACCTGACATTGCACTCTTGCTTGGTGTGTCTCTTTCCTGTCTACTTCTCCCACTCACATAGCAGTCTCTCTTTGGAGAACTTTCTTAATAAGTCACTTATACATGTATCCTCTCCCCAGGTCTGCTCTGGAGAACTCAACCCAAGATAGCAGTCTTCAAAGCTTGTTCGGAGATGTAATTTCCTCAGAACAAGACATTCATTGACTTATTCATTCAAGCACATATGTATATTCACATACTTATTGATTACCTATTTACATGGCAGGCACTGTCACAGGCATTAGGCTGCAAGTGAATGGTGGAAGTCCCTCCCCTTGTGGATGTATAGACACACAAGTAAACTCTGACAGAGCCAGAGTTTAAATAGAGTATCTTGTCTCTAAATCCAATGTTCTTTTTTCTGCTTTCTATATGTGAATGCAAGATGCGTTAATACACTACCCTGGTGAGTTTTAAAGGTTTAGGTCATTTGTTGATTGTAAGGATCTTCCAAAGTCATATTAAAGTAAAACAATATTAATTTTATATCCCATAAGCAAAGATGTATTAAAATAAGTTGTATATATTTAGTTTGTTTTTCAGCCTGCTTCAGTTTCCTGGGAGAAACATGGTGAATTTGATCAGTCAATAGTGTATGTAATTCCTGAGATGATATAGAAGTTAGACAAAGATTTTAGATGAGCCAGGCTTGGCCTCCTAGCAGCCAGAAGTTCCTTTCTACTAGTAGCTGAGGCCTACAACAATGGCAAAAACCCATTCATAAGCTTTTTGATAAATCCTTCACATCAAGAATATCTCAAGAAGGTTAAGACAGCCTAGCAAAAGGTATGACATATATTTTCAAATTTGAGCCACTAATCCCCAAGCCAGATATTACATCTGCTGATATTTTGAAGTCTAAAGGAAGGGTGAAGTTGCAGATGGAATGCTAAGAAGTTTTCCCATGATGTCAGCTTCGTCACTGTGATTGCTTCTTCCACGGGATAGGCAAACAGTTTGGTCACCTGTGGGTAAGTCTGAGTGTCTTTTTGCCAACTGACTCCAGGTTTATAATTTCTTGATGGCACAGTCAAAATAGTAGTTTATTGTCTGGAAAATATAGTGAGAGCACAGTGGAAACATCAAGACCTCTCCATTGATCTTAAAACACTCATGTTTAGTGTAATTTATATTTGCACTGACCAATTCAGCACTCCTCTGGGATAGGTCACTTAATTAGAAAGAATTAAAAAAGCTGTTGTTTGATGTATGTGTCTTAATTATTTCCAAGTGGCAGAATTGATTCCCCCCCATTATGAATTTGCCTCCATTTGTAAGACTAATGAAGCACCATTAAAGGGAATGGAAGATCAGAGGTCACCCTTTCTTTACATTTAATGTCCTCAAGCTGATAGATTATTTATGAGGGTTATTATGCCTTGGGTAATGTTCTCAGTTTTTAGAAGAGCTATATCGATATGTAATGATGAGATACCACCCATCTCGACTTCACTTGAGCTCCAGATGTCAATTGGAAAGTAGATGGGGAATATGATTCATCGTCATGAATATTGGCAGCAGTCAACATAGTTCCCATAATCTCTGAAATAGTGATTTGACTACCGTGGACTATAAATCTTCTTCTTATACAGTGTTGTAGCCAGTTCCTTGAATCCTAAAAGGAAAAATAGTGCTTATTTACCAAGAGCACTCATAAACTGTATTGTAGGCTGTGTTTTCTTTTGGATTGCATGCAAAATTTCAACCAAAAATGTATATCCTTCAAAAAAATGAGAACTTTGAACATAACTGTACAGAAGGGCTATGAGTTTGTGTTCCTAAACTAGATTTCCTGTATTTAAATACCAACTCTGTTAACTATAATTTCTGTGGTCTTGGACCAGTTACTTAACATCCTGTGCCTCAGTTTCTTCATCTGCAAAATGGGCATAATAGACATTGTTGAGAATTAAATGAATAATTTCATGCCAAACTGCTTAGGATAGTTTCTGGTACACATTATGTACTCAATAAGTGTTAGCAGTTATAATTATAAGAATTCAAAATTGATCAGGGGTTAGCTTCTTTATTTTTGCTCCATAGCTTAATTCCTAGGCTGGTCTAGTGAGTTGATTTGGTGGATTATCTGTTTGCTTGACTATGGTTTGTTCCAGGTTTCCCTCAGCATTGCTGGCTTCTCTCCCTATGCCAAGCTAGGATTCCCATTACTTCTTTTGAAGAGGTGGATGATTTGCCACTGGTCAATTCTCATCAGAACAAGAGATGGAAAGTCACTGTGTGTATATTTGTATATGTGAAAAGGACCATGGTAGGACAGTGATAAGACCATAGATTCTTGAGTCAGATGGATCAGGCTTTCAGTTCACAACTGGAGCTTCACAGCTATATGACCTTGGACAAATTACTTCTTAACTCTGAACCACAAATTCTTACCTGTAAAATGGATACAATTCATAAAGTGATTATGAAAATTAAATGCAACAAAGTGCTTGTCATAATTTCTGATACATGGGAAGTCTTTAGTACATGTTAGCTATTCTATTTACATATTTACACACACACACTACATAGTCACCAGCTAATATCAGTCTCTACAATGGAGATTGTTACTTTTTAGAGACTGATTGATATATAATTTAAAATATAAAAGTCTGCCATAAAATTTCTAATCAACACACTGTTTTGGTTGTCCTTGCTAGGTTTTAAATGGGGAATCTCATTGAATTATGCAAATGTAAGTGATAAATTTTACCTCTGCCTATGTGCCGGGCATTCAGGCTGTTGCATTCTTCATTTGATCTGTCTTTTGCAGAAAACCCATTTGCTCACTCTCATTTGTTTAGATGGTTGGTGAAATGGTATTCATCATGACCAATAAAAGGCCTGACACACTCCTCAGACAGATGGCAAAGGCTGGGCCCTCATGAATTTGTTATTACCTTAATTGAAATTACGTTTGGGCCTTGTCCTTCACTGCTGGAGGAGATATGGGGGGCTTCACTTTAAAAATATGGAGCTGAGAAAGTGAAGTGTGGGTGGGGGCAGGACCAGAACTCCATAGTCATGTGGCCAATGCACAGTCCACAGCTGACCCTGGGTCAGGCACAGGCTGATTCCTCACAGCAGCATGAGATGGAGTGGAAGAGAGGCAGGGAAGCCTAGCAGACCCTTGGCTTTGATTCTTTTAAAAATTTGAGCATGTCTGGGAGGACAGCATCTCCCTGTCCTCTATTCCATGTGAACTGAGGTAGATTTGCCCCACCTCCTGAGTTCCTGGCAGCTCAGTCTTTGAGGGACACTATAGTACATATCATATCCATCACTGAATATTTTTATGTTATACTGTGGAAGCTGTGATGGAATTATTTCTGGAGTTAACAATATTTTACCTAAAATAACTTAAGATGGATGAAGTGATTTGTGGTGACAATGGTTTAATCCCATATGACAAATTTCTTCTCAGATGACATATCTTTAAATAATTATAGCTAAAATGTACTGAGTGCTTACTATGTAGCAGGTTAAACATTTAAAATTTATCATTGCCCTTTATCTTCACAGCAGCCTTGAGAGGTAGCCATTATCATCCTTATCATTTTACAGATGAGGAATTAGAGCTCAGAAGGGAGAATTTCACATGAGTCTCATAGTTGGAGAAGAGCAGAGTAATACTGAGGCCTAGAATGATTTACCTGAAGTGATGATAGAGATTATTATCCATGCTGGAAAGATGTTTTTGAAAGTGAAAAGGGGCACTGTCATATCAGGGGAACAGGCATAGTCTAGGACCATTGATGTCAAATGGGATGTGAGCTCTCAGCCGCCAACTATATTAACTGCGTGTGTGTGTGTGTGCATGTGTGTTTATATAATGTAATATATTTATTTTATATATATACTTAATAAATCAACCCAATTAAGTTATTAAAGATGGGTCTTCCAGGCACCGTTTGCTAGAGGCTGGGAAACCTTTGAATATTCCTCAAATACATACATATTCCTCAAATGTTTGCATAAGGTACATGTCTGTAGGTCCAATTGGATGCTATCTTTCTTTTTTCTTTTTCTTTTAAAAAAATTAATCACCGTTAAATCTTCATTTCAACTCCCAAAGATCCTTCCCAAAGTGAACATTTCACTTCAAAATCTCAGCAAGATGAGTGGCTTCACTTTGTACTAAATACCTCTTAACACATTTGTCACCAATGATCCTCTTACTAGATAAATAAAACAAACCTCTGAAGTCCTCACAGTCAAAGCTAGTTTGATTTAGCTCTCAGGGAGAAAGACTGAAGGAGAATCATCTGAATTCAAAATTGCTTAATAGAAAGGTTCATGATACAGAGGCAAAGAAAATCAGAACAGAAAACATTCTGATCATCTTCTTCATAGGATATGTTTCAGAGGATAGGCAGACAGGATCTGCCCAGTTGTGCCAAATACTGATAAGCAATGACTTTTAGTTAAATATTCATGAAAGGAATGTTTGCTTTTGCCCAGGGACACAATGGTCTTCTCTGTTTAGAGTAGGCGATGCCATTCACACTTTCTTGGAGTAAACAAAGATGACCCCAAAATGGGTAATCTGGGACTGGTGTATTGATAGTCTCTGCAAACTTTTGTTTAGTTGGACAGTGCTGCTAAAGAGAAAATTATTTGGACTTCTTTGAAGGGCCTGCTTAGATAAGGGATACCACCAGATGGGCCTTGGGGGTAGGGGGCAACGTGTCCCAGAACTTGGATGTTCTGATCTCTGAGAACAAAACCAAATGAGGGGCGGGGGTCTGGATGACCTTATGCCGATTCACAGTCAAGTTTAAAGAATATTTTAATTAGTAGGTTGCAGTAAGACTGGCCTTATGATAGCCCAAATCCCTTGCAGCCTTCATTTGTAAAGGCCAGAGGTCACACCTGATTGCCAAGGAAGGAATGAAGCCTGTGATTTTGTGTTGTCTGACTGACATGGTGCTGGTCTTGGATAGGTTTTTCAAAAATTTGAGCTAGTTAACATGTAGTAGTCAGAAGATTTTGTACAAATGTTTATATGTTTGGCTTCTTGGAAATACCAGAAACTCTAATGATAATTATCTAATCGTCATAAGCAGATACATTCACATGGCTGGGAAGTGGCCTTTCTAGTTCCCCGTATGGCCCCTCTATACATGCCTGCTTCACTTGCCTGGAGGCTACTGAGTTTGCTGCCCCTTGAATAGTCCTTTATACTTTTCAAGTTACTACTCTGTGCTTTTATTTTACTGAACCTCCTTCTTTGAGGTAAGCAAGGCATACATTAGTTTTCTTAATATACTTTGAAAAAAGAAGGTAAGACCTAGAAAGATTAACTTACTTAGATAGATCTATCCAGAATGTTATTGAGAGAGTCGAAACAAGATACCAAATCCCTGACCTTTAGTCTAACATTTCCACTACAATGCAAACCATGCTCACACTCCTAGGGCTGCTCCAAATGAAGGGGCCAGTGTTAACTTGTGCCTTAGATAGACACTCTGTTTCTGTCTTGACACATACACTAGGTACCCCAGAGTTGCTGCTATAAATTTTGACTTTGAAGGGCTATCACTTGGAGAATATAATCCAAACAATCCTGCAAATGTAACATGTAGTTGTTGTTGTTGTTGTTGTTGTTCTTCTTCTTCTTCTTCTTCTTCTTCTTCTCCTCCTCCTCTTCCTCCTCCTCCTCTTTCTTCTCTTTCTCCTATTTCTTCTTCCTCTATCCCTACCCCTTCCCCTTCCCTTTCCCCTTCCTCTCCCCCTTCCCCTTCTTTTTATCCATTGCCTATCTGGCTGGACATATTTCAGCCCCAGGATTAGGCAGCCTGTCTTTGATTGGCGTCCCTCAGAAGCTGATCCTTAGATAAAAACTTGAATGAAAGTAGTTTTTATTTGGGAGTGGATGATTTTAGGAAACACCAGTGAAGACCTGGAGAAATGAAACAAGAGAGAAAAGAAAAACAATAAGTGGTGTGTCATCAAGCAAGTAACTGGGAAATGGGAGCTTCGTTCCCCTGGGGATCCCTTTGAGGCAATGTAGAACATATGTTTCAGATGTTCGAGGTCTAGGGCACTGGGGAACTTACTCACTAACTCCTGACAGTCACTGAGGATATTCTATTGGTATTGGACAATAATTCTCTTCTGTTTCAAGTTTGCATTGCACACGAGGAGAATGAGCTCCAGCATCCAAAAAGAGTCCTTAGACAAAGAATTCTAGGAGCTGGCAATTGGAAGTCACCATGAAAATGACAAGTGTAAATGGAGTATGGATGAGACATTGACAGCACGTGCTATGCAGTCCTTTTCAGTGAGGATAAGGATTAGTGTAGCTAGGAGGCAAAGGGTTGGGTGAACCACGATAAGTCTTTTAAGAAGAACTCAGGCCTACCTATATCCCAAATTATACAAGTCCTTCAAGGTTATTTCCATGGAGTTGTGTCCCCACAGTAGCTAACCCAGAGATGTTCCATATCAATTAGGAACAATTAAATAAAATGACACAAAGCCTGAAATTAAGTTTCGTTGTAGTTAATGAAATCTCTGAATGCAAATGTTGGTATATATATGCCTATGCTTATTTTTTTATAGTCCTTTTAATCTTTGAATATACAAAGGAGTCTATGATGGTGAAAAGAGTTAAGAACTACAGTTTTAGAATTTATAGATCAAATTCTGGTGTGTTCGTTACATTTTAACTTTTGAGAAATGTGGTAATACTCAATTTAGTCATTTTTAGGTCATTTTTATTGATTCTTTTCTTTGTGTTTTCTATTTTCTTCTAATTTCTATATAGCCATGTCTACTATTTAAGTATTCTGGGTCCAGGAACGAAGAAAAATGTTTTCAAATTTTGTAGAGTTTTTTTGTTTATTTATTTTTACATCAGTACGATTTTCTGATATGAATATTTGAAAATAAATTGACTTCTGTTATTGTCTTATGTATTTATATATCTATAACCATATGACTCTCAACATCATGTATATGTATATCTCAGTACTTCCCACATATGTAACTTTATAACTTTATTTTTCTATCTAGTTTTAGAGGTAAATGAATGATACCTATTTAATTTCCATTCACTGATATATTTATCTCTCTCTTTCCCACATGCACATGGTTGAACATAATTATTCATAGAAATTAAGAACACGTAATCGGCTTTTTATTCATCATCTTACAATTGTGGCATTTTAGAGAGGAAAACCTTTGATCTTGGATATGTATCTAAATTGCTAATTGAAGATTTGTTGAGGAAAATAGGGTGAAGAGGACTTGTGACAGTATCTCGCATTGTAACAATGGGAGACAGCTCATCTTTAAATAGGTAAAGAAATTTTAAGGCAGCAGATTCTGCATCTGAAATTTTCAAGGAATATTGGGGCTTTACCTAAAACTCAAACCTACTTTTAAATATGGAGATACGAAATTTTCGATTGGACACAGAGTAAACGGGTTGACATTGATTACATTGATAAGGTATATCAAATGATCTTATCAAGAACAGACACATTCTGATCTAAGTGAGAGAAGAGTGAAATACTTAAATTTCACTCACAAACTCATGCTGAATCATTTTACATAATTCTTTCCGGAATATTCACTGAGCACCTAGTAAGCTCCAAGCACCATGCTAAGCGTTAGTTCCCAATAACTATTCCTACTCTCTTAATTTACCTTAAGGTAAAGGCCTTGAACTTCTATTTCCTGGTTCTTTTTTCTTTGCTACAGGTGGGCAGGCATGTATAATCTTGTTAATTATTTGCCTGGGCCTTGAACTCTTAAGAGAAACATTCTAAGTATGGAAAGAATTCTGCTAAGAATTGCCTATTGATTATCTACCCTTTAGAACTTTTAGAAGGCCAGCTTTGTTTACTTATGTAATCCTCCAAGGAATATAGATATTCATATCTAAAGCCTGAAAAACCATAAGATGACTTTGTGATTCATTTTTGTACTGAAGTAAGTCATAAACCAGAGAAACTTAAGCTCTAGCAGATGGTGGAGTTGAAGGGTTGAGGCAAACTCTGTCTCAATCATTTCTTAGCTATGGAGCAAGTTTTATTCTCACAGTTGGGCCACCAGATGCCCTGCCCTAGGCCCTGTACTGTAGCAAGCCATACCCTGGTTCTCTTTGATTGCATTTCTCTCTAATGGGGAAGGAGTTCATAAGTCTGGGGCACATACCCACCTGGAACCAATACTCTCTCTCTTAGACCATGCTCCAGGTAACCTGGATTGGAATTCTCTGCTTGGTTGCCTGAGTCCTTTGCAGGGCTTGCAGGGGCTTTTTCTCTCAGGGTATCCTCCTGAATGACAATGCTGATGCATGCACTTTTAGGCTGAACGAATGGTGGTTGTTTGTAGCATGATAGGGTGTGGATGAAGCTTGGGCAGGTGGTCTGGGTTGTCAAAATGTTGTACACTCAGCCCTTTGTGAGCATGGATTGCCTTGATGGTGTAAAAAAAGGTGGCAGAACTCTTCTATTTTCTTGCTCTGGCCCCATAGATATTGGGAGCAAACCTGAATCTAGCGGTAGGCAAGTTATGAAAACTCTCCAAGCCTTGGTGTCTCCAACCCTATGAGGGCAATAAAAATACTTATGTCATTACCCTTATAACTAAAGATTATGCATATAAAAGGTACACAGTTAGCCCTATTAAAAGTTGCTATTTTAGCAATATAATGTGTTTTTAAAGCACAGCCTAACTACAGAAATAGCATAGTATACTATTAATCAGCAAGAATTTCTAAAGGGGGATTTTCCATGAAAAATTATATAGGAGAAGAAAGATCCGTATGACATAGGATTTCTATATGGAATCTAAGACTATAAAGTTTTTTTTTATCTGTAAAAAAGGTATAAAAACAGTACCTTCTTAATAAGGTAGGTGTGGTGTTTGCATAAGATCATAGATGCAAAGCAGTTAGGAAAGTCCTGGCATATAGAAATTGTTCAACGAACATTAGCTCTGAGAAGTATGATTATTACAGTAAAAGGAGCCAACATGCAAAATGTCTAATTTGTTTTTTCCATTTCAGTTGAAAAGAGAGTAGAGGTTAGCAGGAAATTGAACCATGGTGATTGGACATACTCACTGAATTCCAAGAGACACAATTCTTTCTGTATAGAAGTTTAGCTGAGATTATGTAGTATGGGGGCATGGTTATTCGGGTTTCCATTTTATTTTATTTAAAGTTTTTCCTCAGTGTGTTTAAGAGGGCCACACCTCTATACAAAGGCAAAAAATGTGTAAGGGAAGGGAATAAAAGAGTATCGAATGTGCTCTGAAAGCATACAGGGAAAGATGATAAAATATTTGACATATTATGACCTTCAAAGATAGCATATCAAAGACTAGGTTAGCTTCATTGGTTTCCAAAATGGTCTTGTTATTAGAAAGTTTTCCAGGGTCAGCCAATCCTGTGACAATTGTCTGTGAGTTTCAGGTTCAAGGGAGATTATTGTCTCCAAAGCATTATTTTTAAAGACTTTTATTTTCTGGCAGACGGCAATGGGCTTTAGTTTCTATAGGAGTGTGTCAGGCAGATCAAGAAAAAGGAACC
>NW_011888788.1:7415896-7426505 GCF_000151845.1 Pteropus vampyrus
AAGCAAGTGGGCGTTCTCATCTGCAGCTGAGCTTTAGCTTCATACATTCCATGGGGAGTTCTGGAGCATGAATTGTACTACAGTTGGTCCTCCATTGATTTGGTTAGAATTAGATGGAAAGAGGAAGAATCCTTTCTCCAGCTTTTCTTACATTTGAGGAGGTGGGCTGAGGATGCAGGCACTTGGATCTATTCCACCTCTTCCTCCTGATATGAGTTTCAGGAGTTTCACTCCCAGTATTCCCAGGAGCCTATACCCAGGTATAGGGTGACAGAGGAGGCCAGTGTGAATGGGATCCCATGTTTCCAGTTTACCTGATTTCAAATTATACTGCTCAAAGAATAAAGTGACAAACAGTCTACATGCCTGCATCTTTTTATTTGTCAGCTACTGCTGCATTTGTACATCAGATGAAGGCAAATTAACTATAACATTTCCAGTGAACAAGACAAGTTTTACAGTGTGGGTAAACAAAGATGGTAAAATATACATATTGTATCTTACTGTAGAAATGAGTATAGTTCTCCTCCCTCCATTTCTTATGTACATCTAATACAAGGAACTAACGAGATTTTTAAAGAGAAAAAATCCAAATTTATCCAACATCTTGCATTTTACTTTAGCTCCAGAAGTAAATTCAAGAGAAGAAAATAGGCACCCAGTTTTAGATTCTTTGGAACTATTTTGTTCTTCCAGAAAATTTTTCTATTTGTCATCTGGAGGAAAAAAAAAAACAATGATAAAGAGAACATTTGAACAATAGTGTAGAAAAATGTTTTTTTAAAGATTTCAGCTATATTAAAAAGTTCTCTATCACAAGCCTGCCTGCAAAATGGTCAACAGGAGATATAGAAGCCACATAATTTGTTAAAGCAATGTAATGTCTACATTTGCAGTTACATTAATATCCTAACTTTACTTTCTTCATTGTGGATTTCTTAATTTACTTAAATTATTTAAGTCTTTTTATTACCTTCTTTTATACACTTAAAGTTTTGATTCTATGTGTTCTAGTATTAATTCTATTCCTCTTTGGGGATCTGGATTTGTGGAGTATTTCTGACATGTTTATTTTTTAAAAAGTAAAAGACATAAGTAAATTGTGATTTAACTATCCTTGCCCCCATACCAGAATGCCTGTTCCACTATTATACAATGAGAAGTTGTAACTGCTTTGTTAACAGTACTGAAGAACCCATGCCACTCAAGCATCCCAGAAGAGAAGGAAGCAGGGGAGACTGCTGGGCAGAGCTTACAGTCTTATAGAACTGCCTCTGACTTGCTCTGGGCAATGGGATGGTAACAAGTATAAAGCAAGCAGTCTTGAAAAGTGCTTGAGCTTTGGGGTTGGCTCTTTCTTGATGCTCTTGGGAATGTGAGACCACAAAGTGAAGAAGCCTGGTTTTGTCTGCTGGAGGATTAGAGACACTTGGCTCAACCAACCCAGCCAATCATCAGACATGTGAGTGAAGCTATCCCAGATCAACGAGCTACCAGCTGACCACAGGAACAGACACATGAGAGCCCAGAAACATCAGCCCGGCCTGCCTAGACCAGAACTGTCAGTTGACCTACAGAATAATGAGCTAAATAAATCGTTGTTTTAAGCTTATAAATTTTGGATTTGTTTAGAAGAAATTTATACTACCTTAAAAAGACACTAACCCAAATAATTTCTAAGGTCATTTTTCATCCACCAATTTTATTTAATCTTATGTTCCTAGGAAGGTTGATAAATGTTTATCTTATGGTGCAGTAGATGGGAGGCTCTAGAGTTTTTCAGGTAGTTTATTCCTTATGACTTTGAAAACCTGGCAACCCACTAGAGATAAAACCCACCAAAAAAGACTGAGGTACTCGCTACATACCACCCTGTTCTCAGCCAAGCTCCTGCCTCTCCTTTCTCTCACCTCAAGGGGGATCTTAGTGAAGAAAGAGCCTCCCTTGCTGGCATCTTCCTTGCCCTATCTGTGGAATAAAGGCCACTTGACGGATTTGTATCAGACTTGCTCTACTCATCGATATGTTACAGAACTCCCACTGGGCTGGGCTCAGCCAGTTAGTAATGTGACCTCACCAACAGCAAGGTCATTGCAAAGCAAGGGCCTGATGGGTAGAGCTCAGGGCTCTAGCAAGAGAGTTGGTCCTGGTACAAAGGAAACAAATTACTTAATGAAAGATCCCAGGTCCTTGATCCATCGGATGTGGGCATTTACCTGCCAGATATGAGTGTTGACTTGTTAGCTAACACATTCCACCTGGAGGAGTCATCAAGGAAATGCCAACCCTGGCTTGCCTCTCCCTACAAGAATTCCTGACACATACAAACTGCCAAACAATGGATCCAAGCTTGCAAACAGAGGGGATAGTTTGATCTTAAGTCACTGGTTCCAGACACTTCTAAGATTTTCTTTGCAGAGTTTTAAGGGCATAAAAAGGAGAATCAGAAAGCCTGAGTTCTTCTTGCCTGAGCTCTGCCAACCATGGTAGTGACTGTGGCCAAAGCACTGTCTTTTCTGGGGCCTCTCTTTTATCACTGGTAAAATAAGAAAGCTGAACTATATCATCTCTTGGGCCCTTTGAGGGCTGATAGTATATAATTCAGTGGCACTCAGTGATGTTGAAGGATAATCTTTCAGGTGGGCCCTTGAGTAGAGTTAAGCAAGAGAGATGAAATCTGAAGCGGTTGCAAAGAAAGATATTTTTCTAAAAGTTTTTAACTCTACTCAGGCTGACAGCTAGTACCAACCTTGATGGCTATTGTTCATGGAAATATAGAATATTGGATTAAGCAGACCACTCTTTCCATCTTGGAGTTCTTTCTTGGCTTCCCAACAGCATACTCTCCTAGTTTTCTAGTTTATCTTACTGGCCATGTCTTTTCCAACTCCTTCTTCATCTAATCCTTGAATAAAAGGGACCCAGCTCTGGCTTTTTTAGTCTACTCTATTTTCCATGTCCTTGATCCATCGAATGTGGGCCTTTACCTGCCAGACAGGTAATCTGGCATGTAAAGACCCACATCCGATGGACCAAGGACCTAGCTGCACACTAGAATCACATGGGAAGACTTTTTAAAAATCCCAGTATCTGGCCTAGGCCCAAGATAAACTGCATCACAACCTGTAGGGATGGGACCCAGGTATCAGTATTTTTTTAAAATTTACCCGGTGATTTCAACATGCAGCCAAGTTTGAGAACCAATGTCCTACATCAGGGGTTCTCAAAGTGCGGTCCTCTGATCAGCAGAATCAGCATCACTTGGAAATTCAATAGAAATGCAAATTTTCATGTCCCTCTCCAGAATAATTGAATCAAAAATTCTGAGGAGATATCCAGCAATTTGTATTTTAACAAGCCCTCCAGATAATTATGACATATACTCAAGTTTAAGGACCACTACACTATATTTAATATATCTGGAGTTTCTCAACCTTGGCACTTTTGACATTTTGGACTAGATGACTCTTTGTTGTAGGGGACGTCCTATACTTTGTGTTCCTGGACTTAACTTTCTGGATGCCAGAATCACCCCCACCCTCAGTAGTGACAACCTAAATTATTTCCAGATATTATTGCCAAATACCCCCTGGGGGTAAATCACTCTTTAAGACCGTTCTTCTAGATGAACATTTGTGACAATGGTTCTCAAATTTGGCAGCACTTTGGAATCACTTGGGGAGCTTTAAAAAATATGGATGCTTAGTTCTACCCTAGAGATTCTTACAGAATTTGTTTAGGGCCTGGCCGAGGCATTGAGATTTTTTTAAGTTCACCTGTTGAAGCAATCCAAGATGCACCTATGACTGAGAATGACCAGTCTAGACAATCTCATCTAGTTCTCATGGTAGTAACTCTCATTCACACGGCAATGATTTCTTGACCATTCCTCTGAATTCCATGTGCACATACAGATGCCTAGTTGACAGCTCCCCCTTGGATGGCTTGCAACATGTCAAATTTAATATGCCCATGGCAACTTCCTGCTCTAAAGTCTCAGCTAAATGTCACCTCCTCAGAGAGTCTTTCCCTGGACACTGAAGCTAAAATGGTCTTCCCTAGTTTTTCTCTTATTTTATTACTCTGCTCAATTTCTTTCTATTACTTATTATAACTTTTATTTTTTCATATGTTCACCTACTTATTATCTAACCGATCCCACCCAAATCTAAGCTCTTTAAGCAAAAGGATCTCGTATGTCTTATTTATTGCTATGCTCTCAGCCTCAGTATGTCTTGCTATTTAGTAGCTATTTCATAAATATCTGTGGAAAGAATGAATGAATGTAGCATGCCCTGTGTCCTCAGGAATGAAAATTTCAATCCAGCTAAGCCTTCTCAGGAAATGACCAGAGATGCAGTGTGGTTTTGGAATAAAATGTCAGAATGCAGTCTTCAGGGCAAAATTCAGTCTAAAGGTGATAGTCCTGATACTCTTTCTACCAGGTGAAAAATCCACCATGGCTTCTTCCCTTTTGCTCTCATAACCTTGGTTTTGGTAACTTTAAGGAGATCCTCCCCAACTATTCAAAGGCATAAGGGCCCTAACAGAAAAAGCATGTTCACGTCTTAATTGGCACTTAAAATTTTTTTAAATGACTTTTATGATAATAAAACAGAATCCAGAAAGCTGCTTTGTCCATGTAAAAGATTTGGAAACTTTCCTTCACATGATCACTTGCTTCATTTGGGAAGCTGTGTCTTTGGCACTCTGAACTTCTGATAGCCCCCAGCAGCCTAGCACTGACCCTTGGCTGCTTCTCATGCTTGGATGATGCCATCTCATGAGAACCGCTGTCATGCTCACCCAGTGCCTGCCTCTGCCCACTCAGTGGTCCAGTCTCCCAGGGTCTAGCAGGGTGGGTACCTACACAGGGCCACGCTCAGGTTGCAGTGCTGCTCCTATGGCATTCCATTGAGGCTGTTGTAGGAGAGGTTAGGCCCACGGACTGTCGGAATCTGAAGGTGTTGACTGTAGATTGAAATAGTAGTTGTGGCATTAGACCTGCCATGCTGGGGAATCTGAGCTTTTATAGTGGTGTATGTGCAGTATCAAGCCAGTCTTGTTGAGTTGGCAGGGAGATGTGGTTCTGCAGTGACGACTTGTCAGCTTCTGTCTTGTCTTTATTCTCAGAGCTGCTGGGAATGGCCTAAGAATTCAGGAGGTCCTTGAACTCAGCTGCAGAACAAGAGACAGAGTACTCGAGGTACGACATTGATGTGGGCACTAGGTTTCTTATAGGAAGCGATGCCTGCCTTCCTGATGTCCGGTGGCTGCTGTTTTGGGTTCCCTTGCGATTGGTTCTGGAGCAGGACTAATGGAGGGTATGGTGAGTCTTTTCTGGCTAGTTGGCCTGTCCAGTGACAGCCTGCATTCCTCACTGTTACTGAGAAGCTGGGAGAGGCCCTGAGCCAAGAAGCCTTGGGCCTTTCTTTTCACTGGGAAAGTTCCATTAGCTCCCAGAGCTCAAGAGCATCACTGACGTGGCTGGGCCTCAGTCAGGTCCCAATGTCATTAGGTTGGAGGATTTCTGTCCTGGTTGCTGCAGAGAATAGTGTCTATGTGCAGAGCATGCAGGGTTTCCTGGGTGCATTCTCTGGGTGGGGTGCTGGGTGCACAGCTGGGAAGTCCCAGGGGCATGCCGTGTCTCACCATGGCCTCAGTCTGGAGGGCCTAGTGGTCTAGACACAAGGATGGGAACTCTGGCTATTACTCTTGCTTGACCTCATTGAGGTGCATGGTGTCCCCAAAGCAAGAGAGCCCCAGTGCAGTGGTGGTCTCCCTCTGGTCCAGCTGTGCCTGGGCAAAAGCTGCTCCTGCAGCGTGGGTGTTGTAGCTCCAGCTTCACTGAGCTTCCTACCTGGCTACACCTGGAGAGGAGCAGCTGGTACACAGCAGCCGCAAGGTCCCTCGTGGTCAGCGGAGGGTCCTGGTGGTGTCAGCAACGCAGGAACTACCTCTCAGGGTGACTAGTCCGCATGTAGTTTTAAAGTGTTTAAAGCTAACTGCATTTCTAGAGTCTCTTCTGATTTTATTGAATGTTTTCTGTCAAGACTTGCCTTTCTTACTGCTGTGATTTGGAGTGTACTTTTATAGATGAATGTCTTAAAAATGTCTTTTGGTTTCTACTGTATAGAACTACATATTTCATAGTTGAAATTTATTTCAAGAAGACAAAAATAATCTTCAAATCCAGAAGAACAACTAGAAGCTTGTGTAGTAGTTATAAAAGATCCAGAATAATTAAATAACTTTTTGTGGTAACTGTTCCTCCTATTATTTTAATAGACTTTATTTTTTAGAGAAAGTTTAGGTTCACAGAAAAATTGAGAGGAAAGTACAGAGCTTTCCCTTTACCACTCCTCCCCCACCCTCCCACACATGCATAACCCCCGTATTATCAATATTCTCCACCAGTGTGGTACATTTGTCACAACTGATGAACCTACACTGACTCATCATTGTCATAGTCCTTTAGGATTCGCTCTTAGAGTGCTTTTTATGACTTTGGACAAATGTAAAATGCCATATATTCACCATTATAGTATTATATAGAGTAGTATTATTGTCCTAAAAATCCTCTGTGTGGCTCCTGTTCATACCTCTCTCCCTAACCTGGCAACCACTGATCTTTTTCTGTCTTCATAGTTTTGGCTTTTCCATAATACCAGAGAGTAGGAATCATATAGTATGTAGCCTTTTCAGATTGTCTTCTTTCACTTTGTAATATGAATTTAAATTTTCCCCATGTCTGGCATGGTTTGATAACTAATTTCTTTTTAGTACTGAATAATATTCTATTGTCTAGGTGTAGCACAGTTTATTTATCCATTTATTTACTGGAGGATATTTTTTTTTTCTTCTCCTGGTTATGGAAGGTAAGTGGTGATAGTAAGAAAGGCTAGGAAGTTATTCAGGCCCTAGGCTTTAAAATAATTTCTGTTTTGCTAAATGTGATAGAAAGTAAATACCTCACATACTTCCATAGGTTATTATGCCACCTCATATATGCTGATTCCATGACCCTCTTACTTTCAGGAATATATTGTCATCATTCCCACTTCACATGAGTGGGAATATGCCTATAGGTTTTTCTACTTTCATATTCTTCCCTATTCTAATCTAAACTTTGACAAATTTATTACCTATAAAATATTTCATACATCTAATACCTATTTAAAAATTTTTTCATTGATTTCTTATTTTTTTATGGATAGAGAAACCTAAAAGCCAAGACTCTTCAGAAGTTCGCCTAAAGGACTTTGACAATGTTATCTTCCAGGAGATAAGTGCAATGGTATCTTCCAAGGAGATAAGTGCACCATGGATTCAGTAGGCATGCTGGACACACCATGGATTCAGTAGGCATGCTCCCTTCCTTGTGTAGAGAACTCACATGAACATTCTCACCACCTCTTTTCTCTCAAGGTGTTGCTTCTGCCTAGGAACTCCACGCCCTAGCTCTCTTCCCAGTAGTGTTTCTTCATTCTCCAGTGTCCAGGAATGACCCTTCTTTCACCATGAAGCTTTCTTTAGCAACTTGCTGCCACTCATCTGCTTCCCCTCATATGATTATAGCAGTATTTTTCAGTACATCTTCAATAAGTAATAAAATTAGCCTCTGCTACATTGAATACCTGGTATTTCTATGCCTATTGATTTTTTAAAAATAATTTTTTATTTTTCAAACACAGTTGGCATACAATATTATATTATTTTCAAGTGTGCAACATGGTGGTTAGACATTTATATAACTTACAAAATGATCATCCCAATAAATCTAGTACTCATCTGATATCATACGTAGTTATCACAATATTATTGACTAGATCTTTATGCTATTCTTTACATGCCCATGACTATTTTGTCACTACCAATTTGTACTTCTGAATCTCTTATGCATTTTTATCCACACTCCAACACCCCTCCCATCTAGCAACCATCTAAATGTTCTCTGTATCTATGAGTTTGTTTCTGTTTTGTTTGTTTATTTATTTTGTTCTTTAGATTCAACATGTGAGTGTACTCATATGGCATTTGTCTTTTCTGTCTGACTTGCTCCACTCAGCTCAATACCCTCTAGGTACATCCATGTTGTTGCAGATGGCAAGATTTCAGGCTTCTTGTAGGTAACTAATTACTTTTCTCTTTCTGCTTTTAAGATTCTCTCTTTAATCTTTGGCATTTTAATTCTGATGTGTTTTGATGTGGGCCTCTTTGGGTTCATCTTATTTGGGACTCTCTGTGCTTCCTGGGCTTGTATGTCTACTTCTTTCACCAAGTTAGGGAAGTTTTTCATCATTATTTCTCCAAATAGGTTTTCAATTCCTTGCTCTCTCTCTTTCCTCCTTCTGGTATCCCTATGTTGAGAATATTGGCATGCTTAATGTTGTCCCAGGGCCTTTTAACTAGCTTCATTTTGGGGGGTGGGGTGGGGTTCTTTTTAAATTGCTGTTTGATTCTGTGTTTTCTGCTACCTTATATTCTAAATCACTGATTTGATCCTCTACTTCATCTAATCTACTGTTAACTCCCTCTAATGTATTCTTCATTTCATTTATTGTATTCTTCATTTCTGACTGGTTCTTTTTTTAAGTTTTTTTTTTTATCTTCATTTTTATGTTTTCTATCTCTGTTAAAATTCTCACTGAGTTCATCTACTCTTTCCCTAAGTTCATTGAGCATCCTTATAACCAGTATTTTGAACTCTGCATTTGGTAGATTGCTCATCTCCATTTTGTTTAGTTCTTTTCCTAGAGCTTTGTTCTGTTCTTTAATTTAGGACATGTTTCTTTGTCTTCCTATTTTGGCTGCTTCCCTGTGTTTGTTTGTATGTATTAGGTATGGCTGGTATGTCTCCTGTTCTTAGTAGAGTTATGTAGTAGGTGTGCTGTGGGGCCTAGTGACACAGTCTTCCCTGGTCATCTGAGCCAGATGCTCCAGGTATGTTCCTTGTATGGGTTCTGTGTGCCCTCCTGTTGCAGTTGAGCCTTGAGCTGATTGGTTGTGAGGACTGGCCATTGAGAGGCTGACTCTACAGAGTAGGATTCACTTTAGCAGGTTTTTGGTGCCTGCCCAGTCTGCTCTTTGGGAGTGTTGTCCTTGGATACATCCCTAGGTGGTGTTCCAGCTAGGTCTGAAGCTAGCCATTGTGTGTGCTGGCCCCAGGGCCTCCTAAGAAAGGCCCCACCACAAGCCAAGTTTAGCTGCAGCCTGTGCTCTGCCTGGGGCTACCTGGCATGAGCCACCAAGCAACCTGAAAATGACTGCCACTGTACTAGGCTTAGAGGTGCCTTGAGAGGCCAAGCTGCGAACTGAGGCTGGCTGCTGCTAGTGCCAGGTTTGGGGCTGCTCAGCAAGAGGTATGGGGCATGCTGAGGCCAGATGCTCCTTGTTTGGATTTTGTGAACCTTTGAGAGATTTTAGGAAAGTCAGCAGCATGAACCAAGACAGGTTGTTTGTATAGAGAAGCCTTCAGAAGTGGCTTGGTTGAGACCACAAGTTAGGTGGGGCAGGGTCTCAGGGAATTGCCAGGCAGGGTGACAAATGTTAGCCATGTTGATGGAGACTCAGATATGGTGGAAGCCTGCATCTGTACACTGGAAGTGCGGAAGATTCAACAAAGAAACGATGGCTTCTACTAGCACTTCTGTCTGGGAAAAGGCTGTCCCTTCAGCCCTCACCCTAAAGCCAGGTCAATCAGTTCCTTTCTATATGTCCCTGGTGCTTTTTGAGCAGCTTCATCAATGATGGAGCTCAGAGTGAGTGAGTCTGTCAGCAAGTAAATTAGTGTGCGGGCTCTTTAAGAGGAATTCCAGCCACTCTTCACCTCAGGCACAATGCTGGTTTTCACAGCCAGATATTGTGGGACTCCTCTTCCCAACACTGGAACCTTGGGCTGGAAACTTTGATGTGGGACTGGGATTCCTTGGTTCTCCAGGGGAACCTCCAGAGCCAAGATAGCCTTTCTAATTTTTAACCACCACATGTGGATATGAGACAAGCCTGTTCCATGTCTCCGCCCCTCCTGTCAGTCTCGAGATGGCTTCTTCTGTATGTTCTTAGCTGTAGGACTTCTATTCGGCTATACTTCAGGAGATTCTCAAAGGTGGTTGTTATACAGTTTAGTCGCAATTTTGATGTGATTGTGAGAGAAAGCAAGCACAGCGTTTACCTATTCCACCAACTTGTGACAATGGCATTTGATGCCTATTCATTTTTAATCTCCCAAGTAAACCAAAAAAAAAAAAAAAGAAAAAAGAAAAAGGGTTCTTGAGGGCAGACAAAATACCTTGCAAAATTGGTTACCTTCTTATTGTTAAAACTTTTCTTTTGAAATTATTTGCGATTTATAGAAAATTTGCAAAAACATTACAAAAAATTTCCATAAATCTTTCACCTAAATTTATGTATATGTATACGAGAGAGAGAGAGAGAGAGAGTGTGTGTGTGTGTGTGTGTGTGTGTGTGTAGGGGTGATTATGTGTGAATGATGTTTCCTGAATTGTTGAAGAGTAAGCTGCAGACATGATGTCTCTTTCATTCCTAAATATGTCATTGGGTAATTTGTAAAAACAAGGACTTTCTCTTATATAATCATAGTACAATT
>NW_011888788.1:7427010-7437666 GCF_000151845.1 Pteropus vampyrus
ATTATTTGTTTTTTAGACTCCCTCTCAGAGTTCGTCTGCTGTATTCTCCTGATAAGTTTAGGTAATACATTTGTGGCAAGAATGCCACAGAACTGACATAGTGTCTTTCTCAGTGCATGGTATCAGGGTAGCATCATCATATAGATATGTCTTATTTGTGGTAATGTTAACCTTGATCACTTGGTTAATGTGTTGTCTGCTTGGTTTCTCCACTCTAAAGTTATTATTTTTCCCATTGTAATTGATCAATATCTTGGGGAAGATACTTGGAGACTATGCAAATGTATTGTTTGCCCTTGAACTTTCTTGACTGAGTATTTTTTAGTAGATTTTTGTCTGCAACAATTTAGTAGTTCTTTTCTACAACAATTGATTATTACTATGGTCTTTGCCTAACGGTGATTTTGTCTGATATAGTATTTCTCAACAAACTTTGACTCACTAGTTTTTCGCATCCATTGATTATTCTTGACTGGAGCAATTATTACTATGATGATTAAGAAATAGTGATATACTAAATCCTCAATTTTGTTTCTTAATGGCAAGCATGGATTTTTCAGGAGCATAGACCTGCTAAATTCCTGTTGCCAGCTGTGAACCCACTGATTCTATTTTGTGTGCTCTTTATGCTAGACTCTAATTTCTATATGGTTGTTAAAACTATAGTTGCTTTGGGAAGAACTATGACCTCAGAGGAATTATTAAGACAATTCTAAGGGGCTATACCATATCTTTGTAATTTTGGAAGTAGTTTCCACCTTAATTGGGTGTTAGGCATAATAGTAGCAATTACTGACATTTGTTTAGTACCTTATAATTTTGAAAGCAGTACTTAAAATACGTTGAAATATATAATTTGTCCACAGGCCAGATTTGGCTTACTGGTACTTGTGAATATTTTTTTATAGACTTCCCTCCCCCCACCCCCCCTATTTTCTAAATCTTTTTTAGGGGGAAGGGTAATAAGAGTGAGAAACATTGGCTTTCCATAACATACATTGCCAACATCCCAGTCTTAGCAGCTTAACACAAGTTTATTTTTTGTTCATAGAAAGTATAATGTAGATATTCCTGACCAGTGGACCTTTCACAGGGTCACTCAGAGACCCAGGCTCTTATATTAATATTATGGCTTCCTATAGGGCCTCTGAGTTCTGGGCTGGATTCTCTGCTTTTGGGTGGCAGAAGAGAGAAGAATTTGGAGAGTTGCTTGGGAAGTTTTTATGGGCAGGCTGGAAATGGTATATAGCACCTCTGCTTGCATTTTTTGGCTAGAACTTGGTCACATAGCCATTTTTACTGCAAGGGAGACTGGGAAATGTAGTTTGTCTGTATGCTCAGGAGGTAGAGGGAATGGTTTTGTTGAAATTTAGCAGTTTCTGACATAGTTTTGATTCTCATAGTTTATCACATGGCACTAGAAAGCCCTCAGCTGAGCTCAGAGGTGATTAATTAACATGTTGTGTTGAATGTATTAGAAATATGGAAATATCTGTGAAGTTAAGCCTCTGCCTAATTTATAGAAAGAAGACTTCCTGACTTTTTAATTCCAATTGGCTTTGCAGCAACCTTTTAATTTAACCAGTAGCTCCCCTCCTCTTGAATATACTCTCTAAGAATTTTTTACTCCAATAAATTACTAAATCAAACTGTCCCTCCACCTCAACAGTATACCACACCATTAGGAAAGAGCCCTAAATCACCCATCAACCCCAAGGCAGCATAGGATAATCTGGAAGAGCTGAAGAAATCAGAAGCATTTGTAAAGTGGAACTGCAGAACCAACATAGGGAATAGAGAGCAGGCCTCTGGAAAAGAAGCCTCTTTCTAGCCTAATTTCTACCGGGAAAAAAAAATGCAAAAGTCAAAACACTTTGAATTCTACCATCTAGGGACAAAATGAATTTTTGAAGTGATCATGTTTAAAAGCTTATTAGTGACAGCAAGACTAATTCATCCCTCTTTAGCCAAAAGTGCAGTCTTTTTGAATTTGTGTCTCTTTCAAGTTATGTTTTCACCAGAATCCACTTAGTCAAAAAATACTGATCACTTCTATCACTTATGAAAGAGGCAAAAAATCCTAGCAGTTTGGGCAACGAACATCCTCGCTACTCATTAAAGAGCCTCATTAAAGAAACCTATTGCAGGGAGGGGTGAGGCAAACCTATTGAAGGGAGGATGGGAAAATTCTCATAACTTTTGATGCTGTACTTGAAAGGAGTGGGGTTCTTACTGGGAATTGCATAAAATTGAATCCTGAGAGCAGCTTAAGAAAATTAATAAATCTAGCTCAGTATAGTGTTTTCTTTATCAGGAAAGAGTCATTCCATATCCTGTATTATTGGTAGAATTAGCTGTTTGTGAATCAGAAGGATGTTAAGGTAATGTGACAGGGAAAATGTTGTCGGCTGAACATAATTCCCTATGATTGATCATGGCCGCAAAGTTTTCTGACAGCAGAAGTTTATAGCAAAGTTAGCACTGCCACCTTCACTTTACTGCACTGACACCCCCACTTTCTTGACAGGCAGAAACACACTAGGACCTTGTACTTTTCCCTTTTGAGACATCACATCATCATCATATTATTAAAAAGAAGAAGTGGGGTCTCCTTTCTTGTTTAATCTACATCTAGTTCTATAATTGATGTGAAATGTGAGTTTTACAGTTGGGGGTTAACTGCCACATGACCTCTCAGCATCCACTGAGTCATGCCATCAAACTGCTCTTTCTCATTATTATTATTTATTGTTCCTTGAACTCAGCAAGAAAAAGTGGCTCATACAATAACTCTAGCTGTGCCAAAATAAATAGACACACTCCTGAGCTGCTTAGGGTTTGGAGATACAAACAATACCGTGAAAAAGAAAATGCAGAATGGAGAATGTATATTTCCCTTTTGTCCCATTTTTTATGCCATCGATTCTACTCTCTTTGACTCAATGAAGAAAAGTATGCTTGAAATATCTCTACTTCTGAGTACTAATTATTTGAAAAACACTGAGAAGATTTAGATATTTCAATAACTCTTGTGAAAAGGTATTTTTTAAAATACCGCAGACTTAGAAATTTTAGTTCTTGGCAGAGAAATAATTCAACTTAATTTGGGAGACGGTTCTTGAAAAAAGAATGCTACTAAACACTGTCATTAAATCTAAGTGCAAATATGGGGAAGAAATGTGGAAGATTGAAATCACTTAATATCACACCAGAACCACTCCTCTTACTACTTGTCATTCACAATTTTAACTTAAAATATTAAATTTTATTGTATGTAAACCTTTGGTTGAAAGTATCTCCTGGAATTAGTTGAAAAGTTAAAGCATTTTCTTGCATAGAGGGAGAAATCAGGTCTTGTTAGAGACTCAAGTAAATAAATATTACATGTATGAATGAGTGAATGAATGAATGGATGAACAAATCTTTCTTGGTTCTTTTCCATCAAATCTCTTTTCTTTCCTTTAAAAAAATTATCTGCTACTATTGCTTCTCCAATCTAGTTGTAAAATACTTTATGTCTACACATTCACCCATCTGGTAGACATTTGCTGTCGTTTTTCTGTCCAGAATCTCTTCTTTCTTGGTAACAGAATTTATACATACCTTGAAGACTTCTTTCTCCACAATTAGGTGATGTGATTTGGGCAGAGGTGATTCTATCTTCATATCCCAGGGTGTTCACATGATCGAGGCTCATGAGGAATAAACATGAGACCCAAATCCTTCTAATTGTTGTTAATCCCAAACTCTTGATGCAGATATGGAAGGAGGTATAGAAGGAAGTAGGTATAGAAGGTCTTGTCTATCTATTGGCATTACTAAGAATGTGAGAAACTGCTCTAGAGCTGTTGAATGAACTCTTGCCATCTTGGGTTGTGGTGGCAGAGTTTGTTTTGAAGAGTCCACTAAGAAAGGCTGTAATTCCTGAATGTTCGATAGATATGATTTGAGTTACTAGGTGTAATAGTTGCTGAAACCAATCATGGGTATTGAATTAATAAAATTTTTAATTTTGTTTACACCAGTTGAGTTGGGCTTACTGTCAATTTTCCAGAAGGATTTTGACAAATGTGTTTCCTCCAGAAACATGTCAGCATCTTCTTTTGGGAGAACATAAACTAGAATCACAGCAGTGTTTCCTAGATAGTTTTCTTTATTGCTATCACTTCTAATTTTTCTTCTTTTTTTTTTTTTTTGGTATCTTCCTTGGTATTTTCATGCAAAGTAAATGCTGCATAAACCTCTCCATGTATTATTGTCCACATTCTAAGAATAGAAGAACTTGCCATCTATACTTTAGGTTATTAGATTGTCCTTGTTAGGACTATGGGTTAAATTGTGTGTCTGTGAAGTCTTTCTCTCATGACTGTGCTTTGGCTGAATCCTGTCTCTAGGGAGAGGAAATGTTTCTGTCACTCTCCCTCTTCCTGAGGAAGCATGTCTCCAGTCTTGCAAAGTCATCATACCTGAAAAAATCACCACCAGGCTATGATAACACAACAGATTCCTCCCATGTTGCTAATTATGTTGTCTCCCCCTTAAAGTCACTCACCTCTGCAGTGTCCCCATCACTGAGTGATTGGCTTTTCCTAGAACAAACACATACAGCATATGCTAAAAATGCAAAATCAGGAAAACTTCAGAAAAAAAAATGAAAGAAAAAAGGCAGGTGCTGCTTTATGTTCTATTATTTGTAACATAATAGCTTTTCTTATTTACTATTTTATTTCTCCTTGGTTTGACTCACATATAGGAGGTGATGGAGCATAGGGGTCCTATAGTCTTATCTTGAATCTTGGCCCCTCTGCTCACCAAGTATATAATCTTGGGCAAATAACTTAAACTTCTTCTTCTCTGTATTCTATATGGTAAAAAAGTTTTAATAACACATATCACATGATGATGTCAGAATTAAATGAAATAATAGATATAAAGTGTGCGGGACAGTGCTTTGTATTTAATAAGCGTTCAAGTAAGGTCAGATTCTGTTTAGTGGCTGGATAGCTTCTCTCTAATCTCCTGCCTACCCCAAAACTCCCCTTCTCCCTGCCTCAGGCTAGACTGATCACCTCCTTGCTCATTAGAATAGGTAGCTTCTTCCAAAGTATGACTTGAGGTGCCTCAGAAAGGTTTTCCTTGTACTAAAATATTTATCCCTTTGCTTCTGCTGAAATTTCCCTTTGAATCTGATTCTGTTTAATGTTGAAGGCCTCTATTCAAATGTAACAGCTTCCATTCTTACATACTTTTAGTTCATTTACTAATTCCCAGAAGAGATCGTATTCTGGTGATGTGAGGAACAGAATGAGACAGTAAAAGGAGACAGTAGAAGAATTCAGTGCTCTGTTTCATCCCTGATTTCAGAGCTTTGGGTAGGATAAACTGGGGTATTGAAAGAAGGTGAGGACCCCACATGGCCAACCAGATATCCCGAGTCAACTGGTGAACAGTGGGTGTTGGACATCATTGTGAGGATTCCATCACCTCTTCCTGGGATGATGCAGTGGGGCATCCAAGGCTGCTGCACATGCTGATGTCATAAAGTTACTCTAGGAAGCAGTCAGAAGTCAATCGGAACAGAAACTGATATAATTTGAAATCAGAGGAAGTTAAAATAGGAAATTGGACATACAGAAGATGGAAGATCTGATATACCAAATAAGAGGCTGGTGAAGACATGCAGCAGTTAGCAAAAGCAGAAAGACATTAACACCTCTAGAGCTAGAAGTAAGGTGGTGTACCTGAGATGGAAGCTAAGGCCACCTAACAAAAGTTTAAATTTCAGTATGCTTCTCTGGCAGAAACCAAAGCCATGGAGAAGGCACAGTGTCTGCCTGAGAAACTGCGTATGAAAGAGAAGGATCAGGAAAATACCTTCCTCTTCCTTTTTTCTGCCCTCTAACCTCCTGCAAGGTCTCCCATTGGGTAAATCTGGCTGGAAGCTAGTACAGGAGGCTGCAGGTCTTTTTTCTATGGTAGATGGAGCAGATTAGGAGATAGGGCTAAGAATGATCTAAGAACAATGAAATGATTGGTACGGTACTGAGAGAAAGAAGGAAAACCACTTTCCTATGGTCCCATAAGAAGGGGACACTGAGGAATCTGAGTTGTCAAAATGTCTTCTTTATGTTTGCCATGCATATCAGAGATTCGTGCTTAGTTTTTAGGTATGGGCTTACATGTAGAATACTATTCACTTGATTTTTTCTAAAAAGAGTAGTCCATGGAGTCTTTGCATTAGAAACAGCTGGAATGCTAGTTCGACATTCTAATTCTTGGGACTCACACCAGATCTTCTAAAAGCATTTCCCTTGTTGTGGAACCCACTGGTTTGTCTATTCCTCTCTATGTTGTAACTGAGGTTTGTGTTCATAAAGCCTTTTGAATTTAAAATTAGGACAATCACTCCCTGAACAAGCTTTCCTCACTTCTTTTCTGTCCTTGATGATGGGTTATGCTATTTTTATGAAGTTCTAGCCTACTGGCCTGTTGAATATCCATCCAACGCTTCTGCTCATGACTTAGATCGCTGATGAGAAATGTCTCTTGTCCAAAGATTGATGATTTAACTCAAGAGAAGGGCAACAAATTCTCAAGCATATGAACAAATCTCTCATCCCAGAAACAGGGTTGCATAATTGAAAAGTTAGAAATAGAAACCAGAGGAATTCTTTGGTGCAAGAGGTCAGCAAGATAGACTCCCCAGCTGGATTGCAGAGCACGCTTGTCACTGGTCTTGGGAAGCCATTTCGGGCATTTTAAGTCAGTTGCTTTTTATTTACAGCAATGTTTCTGTAAATAATTTGGTTTTCATTGCTATCACTGGTGGTGTGTTGATGCGTGTGTAATGAGCCTAAGCCTGAATATAGATGCTTGGGTTAAATATTCTTCTGGTGCATGAGTTAAGACTGTATCTTCTGTGACCCTGTTTTCTATCTTCAGAATGGGGATAGCTACTGTACTTCCCTTATAAAGTAGTTGGAAGAATCACTTATGTTCATTGAATAAGGATGTATTTGTTGAGTGCTCCCCATGTACTAAGTCTCATGTCAGAAATATAAAGACAGCATCATAGCTTTTAAAAAGGAGAATCTGTATGTGAAAGCAGTCTATACCTTGAGTTGAAAGCTTTTATTTAAAATACTTTAGTAAAATTAGTTGCTACAGCTATAGTTGAGACAGGTAAGTATCAGTCTGTACTTATGGATTTGAAAGACAGATTTAGAATAGCAATGTCTTAAACTTCAGGATCTCCACAGAGGAGTCAACAATGCCTGGGGAGCTATCAGCAGGCTAAGTCCTCACTAAATGGAAGAATTAAAAATGGTAAGAGAAGGATGATTAAAAGACAAGAAAATTAGAAAGACTGGAATGAAAGAAATGCAAAGAGGAGCACTGCATAGCTCTTAATGTCTGCAGCAGTTATCCCTTAAGGCACTGGTCTGCCAAATAATTCCACTCCTGTTTGCAGTTTATGAAGTTTTTACAACCAAGGATAATACAGATGTGAGCAAAAATCTGTTTTCAGTTGTGCATATATTCATCTTTAGTAAATAGTGCCAAACAGTTTTCCAAAGTAGTCGTACCATTTGCATGCCATCCTTGTCAAAACCTAATTTTGGTTGTAATTTTATTTTAGCCGTTTTGATGGGTAAGTGTATGGGGGAAACACCATCACCACCAACAACATTAAAATTAGTACAGAATCCACTCCCCCTTAATAGTACTGGTGTTTCATTATACACTAAAGAAACTATGCTAGTATGGTAGTCATCTCCACATGATGGCTAATTTAACCAATACAGAGAGAACTTGAATCCTTTTAAATTAACAGCAAGGGCAACTGCATCTGGGTGGAGATTGAATATTTTAGTACAGGAAATATTCTAGATTTGTCATTGCTACATATTTAACCTAGAAATTTTTCTTAATCCACTAAGACCAGAGGGTATAAATCTCTCAACTGCCAGAATAGAGAATACGTGCATGCATTTTAGAGGAGAAAGAGCTTGAGACTCACAGAAGCCAGAGAACAGAGACACACCCAAGAACAATCTCTGAGAGTTGGTTCCAGACAATAGCATTTTTGAATCTCCCCCAAGATTGAAGCCAAGATTGAGAACTCCTGTTATAGATAGACATGTAGACCAGAGTGTCTCAAGTAATAATATCATTTAAGATTTTGGAGCTCAGAGCAGGTAGAAATTTTATTCCTATTAGTCTCTGGTAAAAAGCATTTTCTCCTTCAAGGTACTTGAAGGAGACCAAATATTTTGCCTTTTGGGATACTGATTTTTAAGGTGGCTATTAAGAAACAAAAGACCCAAAAAGAACCTTTGACCCCATTTCCTTCCCCCTTTCCTGCCCAAGAGATTCATTTAGAAAAACCTACTTCAGGTGGGAATCCTAGAATGTTCACCTTAGCCTCATTTGAATTGAGTAGGGTGAATGGAAGGGCATCAAACGAGCCTATTGCTAGATTCCCCTTGTGTCTTGTTGTTTCTGGGTTACCTAGAAAATTTTATCTGCCATGTATGTTCCACTCTTCCTCAGTTACTTGTGAACTACCCATTCTCACTTCTGAAATCTAAGACTTCGTTCTTTCACTTTTTTTCTTTTATCTAAAATGTCATATATACCCAATGTTGCCTTACTATCTTTGGAATTTTCATGCTTATGTGAATTCCCAATGTGCATGAATTAATTTTTTTTTTTATTTTCTCCTGTTAATCTGTTAATTTGATTATTAGCCTAACTAGTAGAATTTAGAAGGTGGGAGGAAAAGTATTATTTCTTCTAGGCCCCACAGATTTTTTCCCTAAGAAATTTCTCTCCTCTCAATATAGATGGAATCTTATTTGCTTTGAAATATCCTCTCATCCTTGGCACCACAGATGAGAGAAACAAAAGCCAGAGAGATTTAGTCACTTGTCTAAGATCACACAACTAATTAAAGCATAACTAAGACTGGGTCATGAATCTCCTGTCTTTTCCCTTCTCCAACATCAATCCTGTCTTTTCCCTTCTCCAACATCAATTTTCAAAACACAGACTTAAAATTTTTTAGAGTAACAAGTTGGGTTATTTAATTTTCCTAATATGCATAAAAATACTCACAGTTTGGTGCTGATCAAACATAGAAGGAGGTTCTTCAGAAGTTTATGAAAAAATCTAGAAAAATAAATTATAGGGAGCTTTTTAAAGGGAAACCCTAAAGGCTATCTAATACCCTTGACCCCCAAACTGTCTTTCAGATAATTCTAAAGATTAAATGCCAAACTTTAAAGGGGTCTCTGAAGGGTCTCAGTGTGCTATTTATTGAAAATGGTTGTCTTTATTTTAACTTAAACACATGGGGCTGTTTTGGGGACATAAAGGAAGAAATAGATGGTATTATTTGAAGCCTTTGTGTGTATTTAATACTTTTAAAAGTAGTTTCTTCAAAGTCTACGGATATACATTTAATATCCATACTTAAAGTGGATAAATTTTGAAAAAAGGAAAAATTCAGGTCTGCACTATATATTTATTGCTCCTTGTGCTGCACGGAACACAAGATAGTAAATCCGACAACTACTGATATTAAACTGTAATGTGCATGAGAGTCACTTGGAGAGTTTGTTAAAAGAGAGACTCCTGGCCCAAGACTCAGAGTTCTTTAGAATCAGGTTGAGAGTGGTGTAGTAACCATGTCTTGTATTTTCTGTATTCTAATGCTTTGACATCTGAGATTTTGCTGACTCTGGAGGAACCACCCCTCCTGGTGCTAACCAATTCCTAGAGAGAGCAAACTCACCCTTGAGCACACTTTTCATATGCAAACCACTCAATCCAAAACCCAGGCTCCAATAGCCTTAATTATCAGGCCCTCACACCCTGAGCCTCACATTTGCCTTGATTATCCCAGGGAGAGGTACCAGACAACAAGGAATAGTTCCTGTGCCCCGGAGCCTGCTGAGATTATTTAAATGCTGCTTCTCCTGTTCCTTCCCTTGGAAATCACAATAAAGGCTCTTGACTCTCTCACCCTCTGTCTTCTAACTGATCTTGGTGTCCCCTGCCCCATTGTGTGGCCTACCCCCTCCTCTTAGGATCTGTATTATATAGTATCTTTATAATGGTCTTATCATACCTAAATAATTATCAAACCAACATTAAAATGAGTGAAATATAAACATTTGCATTTCTAACATGTTTTCAGGTGATGTTCATGTTGTTCATCTTGGGGATACACTTTGGAACCACTTTCTTTAAAAGGTTTGAAAGCTACTATGTTTATGTCTGTTGGTGGGAGATGGAGAGTGAGGGCAGAAGCTGAGGGAGGGTCCTGTGGTGACATACAGAAAAATGGAGATTTTTGTAAAAGCTGTTTCACCTACTTATTACACTTCTGTGCAATTTATTAAATCATATTAGCATCTCATTGAGTCCTCATATGAGAGCTGTGTTATTATTTTTCTATTCTAATATTACGGTCTTTGTTGAGTTACGTGGGAGAATTAGATCATAGAAACTGTTTATAATAGAGCATTGGTTTTAAGCCCAGCTGTGATTCTGACACTGAGTTGCATGACCCTGAGAAAGTTACTTCATATTCCTGAGCCTCGATTATCTCTTCTATAACCTGGTGATTAATAATAATAATAATAATAATAA
>NW_011888788.1:7442991-7448276 GCF_000151845.1 Pteropus vampyrus
ATAACTCAGAAAGCCAACCTTCTTTACTTATTTTAGACTTGAAGGTAAAACTGCTGAAAAAAGAAAAATATTCTATAAGGTGGCACAAATAATTTTTCTGAAGCTCACAACTTATTTGAAATCCTTCAAAGTATACATTAGATGGGATTAAATATAATTATGACCAACTTTGTGGAATTGTACCCATTCTCAAAGTACCTTAAAATAAATGTATGTATATTGAATCTTTTCCCCTTTACTAATGTTCATTATAAAATTGGAGAAATATTTCATGACTGGAGAAGAGAACTGTTTTCAGAAGATCAGAAAGTGGCAATATGGAATTCAGAGAAATCTTTTTAAAATCATTTTTTTAAAAAAAATGCGATCATGTTTCTGGTAACAGCATTGCAAATGATAGATGCCAAATATAGATGTCATCATACTGTGTTTTTATGTTTGGTAATAAATGACAGCTAAGTTAATAGAGCATGCTGGAATAAGTTAAATTCTCCTTATTTTCAAGGTTTCTCAGAGAAATAATATGAATTTTTCCCCCTTGCTTAGCCACCATTCTCCAATATTTCATGACTAGCTCCTATAAAGGGATAGAATGATTTGAATAAAAAAAAAAAGAAGGGCCAAATTCAAAGTGCACAGGTAAATCTAAATGAAACACATTTACTGAAACATAAAATCCTAGGATACCAAAGTATTTTTATGATATAAATCTCAGGGTAAGATAATCAATTAGTATTTTTAAAAAATTATTTGTATAATAAGATTTGCCAGTAACTATCTCAGTGAAAGCTAGAGTAGTCCTGCAGGCTTGATGATATGTGGTTCGCTAACCTTAAATTTCAAATAAAGCAGCCAGAAGTAGAAGAAATCTGGAAGACACCAAAGTTCTAGAAAGCAAAACTCCAGAATAAAATGGACTTTAGCTTTGTACATCAAATGCTATTTCCAGGTCGGGCATCTTTCTGTAATCAGTCATGTATTTGCAACACCAACACTTGCTAACTTTCCAGAGAAGAATATAAGCAAATGAATGGTTTGGGTGGTCTCATAAATCCAGCTCCCAACTCTCCCACTTCAAACAATTTAATTTCACTAGAGGTACATGGTTTCAATAACTGTAAAGGAAATAAGAATTATTTTAGAACTTTCTTGATACATAAGTAAGGGTCATTTATATTACTATTTTCTGTGTTAGGGAAACAAATGCACAAAGTATTTCAGCTGGCGATATTTTTTTCCTTAATACAATTATGCTGTGGCTGAGACCATATTTTGGAATCTGTTTGTTTTCCATATTGTCTCATTTGCCAGTTAGATTTTCTTAAGAGCAAAGGTTGCTACATTTGGGTTCCCTGTGTTGTGACTTCAATAGGGGCTTAATATTTGCTGTCCCCTGATTTGACAGTTCATATCCAAAACTTGACCTTTTTCATCTCCCATGTTACTGAAACAGATTTGCTAAAGCAATCTGGAATTTGTACTTTAAGGCCTAAAAGAAAACTTAGCTTTCATATCATGCATCCATGTGATTTTGTAGATGAGGAAACGGAAACATAGTGATGTTAACTGAAGGTCACATAGGGACTTGTGAGAAAAAAACATCTTATAGAACCTGCAACTCCCAAATCTCTATCTTGGTCTTTTCCTATCATGACCACTGCTACAAACAGTAATTAACAGTCAAGTACCAGATAAAGCAATGTGCCACTTCCAATTTCTTGTCCATTTACTTAAGCTTCTTTGCCTGCTCCTACCAATACATACCTCACAGAAGGATGTTCTTAAGAGCTGAGCACCTGAGAGCATGGTTTTTTTCTCCTATTTTTGAATGGGTAGATTATTTGACAGTTGGCTGGGCCTTGAGAAAATCCTAAGCTAAAAAGACATTTTTATGTTACTTAAAAAATAACTTTGCCTTTGGTCTGGCATTATTTCTTTTTCCCTTTTTTATAATAAACTCTTATTATGTTTATTTTCAAACACACTTTGACAAGGAGAGAGGATATGTTATTGATCCTCCCTAACCTAGCCCAGATTCACCAATTACTGAGGGTTTGTGATACTTGCTTAATTTTTTCCTTCCTCTCTCTCTTTTCCAAATTCTTTTAAAGTAAATTCCAGATGTCATTTCACTTCACCCCTGCATTCTTCATTACACATCTCTACAGAATTATAGATATTTTGCTACATAAACCTAATACTATTATTACACCTGAAAATTTTAATTAAAAGATTATCAAAGATCCAGTCTGTTTTACAATTTCTCCAATTGCCTCAAAAATATTTTTAAAGTTATCTTTTTCATTATTTATCTTTGTGGCTATGGGTTCAGGATTCTAGCCAACACTGCAAACAGAGAGAGAGAGAGAGAGAGAGAGAGAGAGAGAGAGAGAGAGAGAGAGAGAGAGAGAACGATGACGAAGAAGTAAACTTTCTTAGCAAGAAGGGTTTTCCCAAATTCTCACAGCTCTAATCTGGATACCATTCAATGTGACAGGCTTCTCACTGGGTTCCCACAGCTGGTTAGTATTTTGAATTCCAGCCCCATGAACTCATATCAGGCTACATGGGCTAATGTTCAGCGCCCAACCTAGCACTGATATCTCCAATGACAGAGTAATGGAGCAACCACGGGTATTGTCTGCCTCTTTCTAAATGCACTGTCATCTGTGTTATTCTTCCATCTCTGCAGGGAGTGAGTGACTCTAATGCCTCTTAGAAGCATTTAAGCCATTCTGGAGGCAAAAATAATGCCATTCAAACATCCTTTGTTGAAAGACCAATAAAATAACCTGCTATACTGTGAATAAGCTTCTGGATCTTCAGGGTCCCATAAGGCTTATTCAAATGCACATCTCTTCACATTCATGTTTCTGCCTCATTGAGCTTTGGAAAAGATATAGGGAGATAAAATAGGGAGGAAGATTGCTTTCAAATCTTCGGTATTGTAAATAATGCTGCAATGAACATAGGGGTACATATATCTTTTGGGGAAGGACTTGTGGGGAATGGGTAAAAAAGTGAAAGAGATTAAGAAGTACAAATTGCCAGTTATAAAAATAGTCATGGGAATGTAAAGTCCAGATTAGATAATATAGTCAATAATATTGGAATAATTATGTCTGGTGTCAGATGGGTACAAGACTTATCAGGTGATCACTTCATAAGGTATACAAATGTCTAATCACTGTGCTGTATACCTGAAACTAATATAATAATGTATGTCAACTATAGCTGAAAACATTTTTTTTTAATGTGAGAAAAAATGAGGAGAATAAAAATATGAAGAGATATATCACAATTAGATATAGAGTTAGTTTAGGCACCGAATTTTGATCATCACTTTCTTATCAGCTCATAACAGATAAAATTTATTAGATAAAAGACAATTTTTTGCTTATGGCAAAGAAAACATTTCTTCCATAAGAAGTTACATCTAAATCAGAGCTCCTCTATTGGAAAACATTGCAAGCCTTTCTTTTACTCTCCTTTTTTTTTACAAGCCTTTCTTTAAATGCCCAAGACATGTTATTTCAGGGACACCTACTTGACCCTTCCCAGTGCTTAAAAGACTAAAAAATACTTATTCAATGATGCCTGAAATTTGAATTTTTTCATTTTTCTTAATGTAAATATTTGTCTCTTTTCCATCTGCATTGATTTATAACTTAGTGTGAATAAGAATAACTTCCCTCCCCCCCCCCAACCCCCAGTGTTTTTGAGGCATAATTGACAAATGAGAATAGGTTTTGAGAGGGGGTGGTAGGAGAATACATGAACACTAGACTTTTTAGAAGTGTAGAGGGTGCTTATTGGAATAATGGGCATAAAGGATCTGATGTCTGTTCTAATGGAGCTTTATATTCCAGTTAGGGAGAATGGACCATAAACTTAGAAACAAACTCATAGACAAAGTCATCTCTAATCTTGGAAAGTCACTACAAGGACAATACTAGACAGTGTCTGTTGGCAGGTACTTAAAAGGATGCCTGTGGTGGGGGACTACTTTACAAAAGGTGTGAGATTTGAACAGGAAATTGAATGAGCTAAGGAACCAGGCATGAGAAGGTTCTTGGCAAAGACCTCTAGGGGAGAATAAACCAGGCCTAACGGAAGTCTGTGTAGGTGGCATTTGTGACTGGAGCTTGTAGGTTGGGATCTTTTTGGATTTTGTAATTTATGGCAGATAGCTTGTATCTTGGGCCTGGATGGCATCTATATGGCAGGTATATGAAAACCCTTCTACAACAGGGATTCTCAGAATTTAGTGTGCATCCAAATCACCTGAAGAATTTGTTACAATTCACATTGCTGGCCCCATCCCAAGATTTCTGATTGAGCAGGTCTGTGGTGGGGCCTGAGATTCTGTATTTCTGGAAAGTTCCCAGGGGATGACTAAGTTGTTGATTTCAAGGTCATGTTTTGAGAACCATTGCTTTAAATAGCAACTTCAGGTGTCTGTGAGTTTTGACCATCCTTTGAAGTTAGCCCAGAGAAGAGATTTCTAAATGGAGGTGTTTAGGTAGCAGGTGTTTTGATGTGTTTCTCACTTATCTATCTTTCCCAGAATGCGTTGCTTTTCTCCTTTTTAGAATGAATCTGAACCTCTGTTTAATATTCACCCGCCAAAATAGAGAATTTTTAAATGTCATCAAATCATCTTAGTTAAGAGTCACTCTTTCCAGGTTCCCAGACACACTGTCCTTATGGGGGCAGTGGACTGTGGCAGCTGCAGCACAGGTGCTGCTCTCAAGAGTCCTAGGTTTCCTGCGTCCCCATGCTCCTCTCATTGTGGGGCTCCCTGAAAATGTACTCCATCTTCCCAGACATTTATGCAAGAGTAAAACAGTTAACAGAGGCCAGCAGCATCGTTGATCTCCAACAGGAAGTGTTCAGACTGTTAGGAAACACAGGCGAGCAAATGTTTACTGACCGTGTAATTAATATGATGCCTTGCCCTGTCTATCGGCCCTTAGCACCATATTTCCTGTTCAGGGCAGTGGAAAGAGAAAATATTAGTTGCTGTTTCACCAAAGAAAAAAGTGTCTTCCAAACGAACACATGATCTATTAGCAGTCCTGCCTAGTCTTCCCATGGGAACAGGCATTTTACTTTGTTTTACAGCTAATTTCTTTCTTACAGCAGGTTCCCAGACACATCAAATGCCTTGCATATGAGGCTGAAGTCAAGATTTATAGTCCAGGCTCATGTAATTCAATGTCAAACAACTCTGATAACATAAGGGCTGGAAGTCAACCATTTTCTCATGAGTTCTCATAAAAAAA
>NW_011888788.1:7448326-7450009 GCF_000151845.1 Pteropus vampyrus
TAATACTTCCTCATAGGGTTAATGTCAGGATTAAATGGATTAAATGCAAGAAAGTGCTTAGTACAGACCATGTTATATAGTTAGATTTCAAAATGTGAGATTTTGTTATTGAAGTTATTTTGGATATAAAACAGAGGACTATAACCAATTTCATTGTCTTTCCCTTTATACAATATACTCTTATGCCTGGAATTTTGACTTAAGAACAATGGCGTATGATCAAAGGAATCTAAAAATAAGATTCCACTTTATTTGTTGTTCCACAAAGCAGAAAACCAGAATCCCCGGATGAAACTCCCTGACATTGTTTTCTAAGTGATACAACTACAACTGATACAATCTTATCCCAGGATTTATGTCAGAAGAAAGTCATTGCTTTTCAGGATATGCTTCAGTTTCAGTCCTCCTGTTGGCAAGGCCAATGGTGCAATGATGCGCAGTGTGATTCCTTCACATGTGGCTACGTGGTCGGAATAGCTGCTTTGCAAGAACAGCTCTTTCCAACACAACGTGTCTGCTATATGCATCACTTTTGAGTCATGCCACTTCTGGTCACAGGCGAGCTTTCACTTGTAAGCACTTTGAGGTGCTCTAACAGGAAGGAGGAAATCACTATTTCTTCGTCTATCACCAATATAAGTGAAGGATATACTCTGATTATAGTATCCTTTTTATTTGTGAAGACCAAATCAGTAAGAAAATAACTATTTAAATTTCCAGATATCCAGCTGTGTCAAGATTAAATTTGGTCATTGTGCATTTACAGTGCATCTTTTGCGATAAAAAATAAGGCACACCTGATATTCCTTCTGAGCTAAAAGCACTGACAATTTTGGCTCAGAAGAAAAGATGATATATTTTAAAAAAAGGAAAAAAAGGAGGCTGAAGAAGAATATTTTAATAGCATTGATCGAGTGTGCTAAACAAGCAGTTATGGGGTAACTGTGAATGGTGTTGAGATTTCTATATTGAAAGGGTTAGAGACATAATTGTAACCGATATTTCCCAAAGTTTAAAGCAGTGTTTTAAAAACTGTGGCTAATAACACACCGATAGGTCACAATCAGCATTTAAAAAATTTAAAAATTAAATAGAACAAAAAATATCAGAGTGCATCACTCTTTCACTCTTAGTAAAGGTACGAATATTTATATAGAGGTGTGTGTGCGTGTTTGTGTGTGTGTGTGTGTGTGTGTGTGTGTGTGTGTAGTTTGTGACATACAACCTACTTTTTCAGTGGGTCGTGGCAGAAAAAAAAGTTCGAAAAACACTGCCTTAAGTATTTTTTTGAAATGACTTTATTTGGGATACGAACACAGAGCTAAATTATTTTGGATCCCATAGCAAGCTTCCTTTTAAATCTCTCTTATTTCTTCTGATTAGTCAATCTCCATTTGTTGCTAAAACATCTCCATCTACTCTCTAACTCTTATGAGTTTCCCTTTTAAGAGAAGAGAAGCAGGCCTTGGGCTTCGAGTCTAGAGCAGAAAGGGTTTCTATTTATGGTAAGTACTGCTGATTTTCTGTTATGTTGTATTGGACCTTCTCACATACTTTCATTTCCCTGTTTCTACTTGTTGTTCCACAAGGATTCTTATTTTCTTTTTTTGGTAATTTTATTTAAGCAAATAATTGTTGCAAAGAAAATGTTAAGTAGTTCATCTATCACAAATAATGTTAAGG
>NW_011888788.1:7450059-7496969 GCF_000151845.1 Pteropus vampyrus
TTTTTTTTAATGTGAGAAAAAATGAGGAGAATAAAAATATGAAGAGATATATCACAATTAGATATAGAGTTAGTTTAGGCACCGAATTTTGATCATCACTTTCTTATCAGCTCATAACAGATAAAATTTATTAGATAAAAGACAATTTTTTGCTTATGGCAAAGAAAACATTTCTTCCATAAGAAGTTACATCTAAATCAGAGCTCCTCTATTGGAAAACATTGCAAGCCTTTCTTTTACTCTCCTTTTTTTTTACAAGCCTTTCTTTAAATGCCCAAGACATGTTATTTCAGGGACACCTACTTGACCCTTCCCAGTGCTTAAAAGACTAAAAAATACTTATTCAATGATGCCTGAAATTTGAATTTTTTCATTTTTCTTAATGTAAATATTTGTCTCTTTTCCATCTGCATTGATTTATAACTTAGTGTGAATAAGAATAACTTCCCTCCCCCCCCCCAACCCCCAGTGTTTTTGAGGCATAATTGACAAATGAGAATAGGTTTTGAGAGGGGGTGGTAGGAGAATACATGAACACTAGACTTTTTAGAAGTGTAGAGGGTGCTTATTGGAATAATGGGCATAAAGGATCTGATGTCTGTTCTAATGGAGCTTTATATTCCAGTTAGGGAGAATGGACCATAAACTTAGAAACAAACTCATAGACAAAGTCATCTCTAATCTTGGAAAGTCACTACAAGGACAATACTAGACAGTGTCTGTTGGCAGGTACTTAAAAGGATGCCTGTGGTGGGGGACTACTTTACAAAAGGTGTGAGATTTGAACAGGAAATTGAATGAGCTAAGGAACCAGGCATGAGAAGGTTCTTGGCAAAGACCTCTAGGGGAGAATAAACCAGGCCTAACGGAAGTCTGTGTAGGTGGCATTTGTGACTGGAGCTTGTAGGTTGGGATCTTTTTGGATTTTGTAATTTATGGCAGATAGCTTGTATCTTGGGCCTGGATGGCATCTATATGGCAGGTATATGAAAACCCTTCTACAACAGGGATTCTCAGAATTTAGTGTGCATCCAAATCACCTGAAGAATTTGTTACAATTCACATTGCTGGCCCCATCCCAAGATTTCTGATTGAGCAGGTCTGTGGTGGGGCCTGAGATTCTGTATTTCTGGAAAGTTCCCAGGGGATGACTAAGCTGCTGATTTCAAGGTCATGTTTTGAGAACCATTGCTTTAAATAGCAACTTCAGGTGTCTGTGAGTTTTGACCATCCTTTGAAGTTAGCCCAGAGAAGAGATTTCTAAATGGAGGTGTTTAGGTAGCAGGTGTTTTGATGTGTTTCTCACTTATCTATCTTTCCCAGAATGCGTTGCTTTTCTCCTTTTTAGAATGAATCTGAACCTCTGTTTAATATTCACCCGCCAAAATAGAGAATTTTTAAATGTCATCAAATCATCTTAGTTAAGAGTCACTCTTTCCAGGTTCCCAGACACACTGTCCTTATGGGGGCAGTGGACTGTGGCAGCTGCAGCACAGGTGCTGCTCTCAAGAGTCCTAGGTTTCCTGCGTCCCCATGCTCCTCTCATTGTGGGGCTCCCTGAAAATGTACTCCATCTTCCCAGACATTTATGCAAGAGTAAAACAGTTAACAGAGGCCAGCAGCATCGTTGATCTCCAACAGGAAGTGTTCAGACTGTTAGGAAACACAGGCGAGCAAATGTTTACTGACCGTGTAATTAATATGATGCCTTGCCCTGTCTATCGGCCCTTAGCACCATATTTCCTGTTCAGGGCAGTGGAAAGAGAAAATATTAGTTGCTGTTTCACCAAAGAAAAAAGTGTCTTCCAAACGAACACATGATCTATTAGCAGTCCTGCCTAGTCTTCCCATGGGAACAGGCATTTTACTTTGTTTTACAGCTAATTTCTTTCTTACAGCAGGTTCCCAGACACATCAAATGCCTTGCATATGAGGCTGAAGTCAAGATTTATAGTCCAGGCTCATGTAATTCAATGTCAAACAACTCTGATAACATAAGGGCTGGAAGTCAACCATTTTCTCATGAGTTCTCATAAAAAAAGTCATTTTAGCCAAATTGAGTTTGAAAAGCGGGTGTGTCTCTGTGATTTGATGGATGCTCCCTACACAGGAGCCCCAGGAAAGAAGCTAGCTACTTTCTTTTGCTACTGTAGCAACAGAATCTGAAACAGTTGAAGTGATTCCCAATTGATATTGTTGGATTTTGGATTTTGTTGCTTTTTTCTCTATTGACTTCAAAAGGAGAATAAGAAACTCAATGCTTTCACCTCTGATGGTGCATTGTACTTACTTTTCCAGCTTTGATTTCTTTTTCCCTGTCTTATTGTTTGCTTGGCATCTGTCTGTGACCCATGCATCATGAGGGTCTATTTCGCTGGAGTAAAACTTCCACTGTGCCAAGAGTAAGTTGGAAAAAAGGGTGTTTTCTTTGGTTCTTGTGAGTAGGTTCATGGGTTCACAGACTCTTGGAGAAGAAAGAACCTTGGGGATCACTTAAATCAGTCTCAATTTTACAACTGAAGGGGAAGGGAAGTTAAGTGGCCTTCCTAAGGGTGACACAGACAGCTAAGAGTAAGATCAAGGGTCTAGTGATTCTTCATCTTAATTCCATATTAAGATGGCTATTGGGTATTAAAGTCGAGGCAAAGAGTCACTTCCTTTAGCCCAGTGCTTTCTAGGTGCTTTATGATGTGCTCAACTACTTGATATAAGGAAGCTGATTATATACATCCCTTAACAGAGCTGGTGTTTTACCAAGATTATCTCAGAAGTCTTGTACAGAAACCTGTCCTGTATTGGAGCTGAGCACTTACAGAGAAAAACTGTTTGGGCTTTCTGAAGAGTAGTCAGAAAGAGAGATATTGAGGATGGCTTCAGGACCCTACAAGGTTCTTCACCTGCAATACAGAGTATTGAGTTTGTTCTCTTCTCAAAATACCCAGATTAGAAAAAAAGCAAAGCAAAATTAATAAATCGCAAAGCAATTCCAAGACATGGTTTTAGTTCCTACATCTCTAAATTTTTTAAAATTAAAAATTGCTATTATTTGGTTAGCACAAAGCTCACCAAAATGCACAAACATGGCCATCAGGTGGAGAAATGTGTATTCTGGAGGTCTTGAAATTCAGAGGAGAGCAAAGAGGACAGGCAGAGCTCAGGCTCTGGGGAAGCCTCATGGCCAATAATCTCATTGTAACAGACAGAATGGGTGACAGTGACACTAATGATGATAAAGACAGAGGTTGGGAGTAGGGGTGGGGAAGCCTTTTGCTCTCTAACTGCCATAAACCTAGCCTGAGATAGTAGTTGTAAGTATTAGTGACAAAAACAGAGGAATCAATCCCCAAACAAGGCAGTAATGGGCATCTTTTTCACATTGTCCATCCTGGCATGAAGCAGTCCTACTCCAAGTGTGGTACCAGGACCAACAGCATCAGTATCACCTGGGGGCTTGTTAAAAATGCAAATTCTCAGGCTCACCTTAGACCAGCTGAATCAGAGTCTTTTGGGGAGAGGCCCAGAAATCTGTTCACACAAGCTCTCCAGTTGATTCTTGCTTATTTACCCTAATGTTTGAGAAGCATTGGTGAGAACTTGTATTATGGACATATGAACACAACTTTGTGAAGGAGATATGTTTTTGTTGGGACTATATAGGAGGATTTGGTGATTGAAGATTAAAGTCTGATTTTTTAATTTTTTTTGCTTGTATACTTGGTTATAGAGATAACTGGGATACTAAAAGGAAATTTACTTTTCCTTTCTTGTTCAACTAGAAATTTATTATACAAATTATCATTGAATTGTAGGTGATTGAATTAAATCCAGAATTCAGATGGGTTTTTCTTAGCACAAAAGGGGACTGAAATGTGGGGTTTTATGCTCCCTCAGGACTCAGAAAGTCAATGTTAGAGAAGAAAGGGAACCTTCTTCCCTTTTGGAATTTTCAACCTCTGTTTCTTCATCTGTAAAAGTGGAAGAATAATAGCTGCCTCATACTGTTCTTGTGAGGATTAAAAGGTCAAATGAGCTGGTTTTGGTAAACAAAATATCTAGAATCTTGCTTAGCCCATGGCATATTCTCATGTAGTAGGGGCATATGATTATGCAATAATGGCTAGGGTGATAATGATATTAATTCCTGTTACACAAACAGGATTCAATTCAGAGAGTAGCAGTCTTCCTTGGTAACTTCTAATGTACCAAGGTTTAAATGTATATCTTATTTGGTAAAGGATACAGATCATAATAAGTGTGCAACTCCATGACCGTCACAAAGCACTTACAGACCAGTGCTTAAATCAAGAAACAGAACATGGTCAGCTCCCGAAGTCTGCATGACCCCACTCAGTCACCATTTCTCCACAGATAGTTGCTATTATGATTTTAACAATAAGTTTTTTTTTTCTGTTTTTGATACTTCATATAAATGAATCATAGAGCATATGCTTTTCTGTGTCTAAGCCAGACACTTGTGCTAATTTTTTTAATGAGATTGATCCATATTGTAGCATATTATTATAAATTGTTCATTTCCAATGCCGAACGGTATCTTATTGTTTAAATATACCATAATTTCTTTACTTATTTTATTCCTGGTAGATATTCAGTAGATATTATTTTCAGTTTTGGCTATTATGATTAGTGATCTATGTATATTTGTGAACATGTTTTGGTGAACAAATGTACATATGTCTGCTGGGTATATACCTAGGGGTAGAATGGTTGGGTTACAGGATGTGCATGTGTAAGTTTTAATCATACTGCCAGATGTTTTTCTAACATGGTTGCACAGATTTATACATTCACCCGCAGAGGATGAAGGTTGTGTTTGTTCCAATTTTTCACCAACACTTGATATAATCTGCCCATTCTGGTGGTATACATGGAATCTCACTGAGGTTTTAATTTTCATTTCCCTAACAAATAGTGAAATTGAGTACTTTTTGACCTGGCCACTTAGATATCCTCTTTTGAGAAATATGCACTCCAATAATTTTCTCATTAAAAAAACTGTGTTGTCTTTTTCCTATTGATTTGGAGGCAATCTTCATATGTTCTAGACATGAGTACTTTGCCAGATATATTTATTTCAAATATCTTCTCCTACTCTATGCCTTGTTTGTTTTTGTCCCCAGTAAAATTTTGCATGGCTCTAAATTTTCTGAAACTACAAGACGGAAAAATACAAAACTGCCAGTTACATTTGAATTTCAAATAAAAATCATTTTTCTAGCATAAATATGCCCCCAACACTTATAGTGCATCTTTGTAAATACTTATAGGAATATCTTTATAGTAAAACTTATTCATTGTTTATCAAAAACTCAAATTCTACTGTTGTCCTGTGTTTTTATTTGCTAAGTATGTCGACTCTATTCATACTTTTTTTTTTATTTCAGGGCTCAAGTATTTTTAGAGGTGACAACACAGAGCTCTGAAGGAGGAAGGGGTGCTTGCTTAACCAATTACAGCCATTTGATCAGTTTTGGAGCCTCATCTAATATAAATAAAGCGATTTTGAAATCCTGCTTTTTTTTGGTTAAACTTATACTTTCCGTGTCTTCAAACTAAACTATTTCTAAGTTGTTTTTATAGGACATATAGAATATTTGTATAGATGAGATTCTATTTAATTTAAATTTTTTCTCTCCCTGTTTTTGAGCCATGCACTTCAGTGTTCAGTGGCCAGTATTAGTGAAGGTCTAAATGGAAAGTAATTTAGTGACTCAGCTCTTGCTTCTGTTTACTTTCCTCAGACTTCGTAACTACTTTCCTCAAAATCATATTTGCTGAGGGACTGAGTAGCTTGGAGGTAAAGTACAGGAAAAAACCGTGGTTACTGTGGCTAGTGCTAAAAAAGAAGATGTATTAGGAGGAAAACATAGCAAGAAATTGGTGGATGAATGCTAGAAATAGAGGCAATGGAGCTGATTCTGAGGAAGACAATTACCGCCAGAAGCAAGGAGGCTATAACAGCAGAACTTAGAAAAAAGAAAGGAATGTGGAAAAGAGTGTTCAGTTCAATAAACAACATATCTTCTGCCAAGATTTTAAAAAGTCAGAGGGTACAATGAAATTTATGTTTGAAATGGGTTAAGGAAATGGAATTGTCAGTTAGAAGAAAATGCTACAGGTTATATAGTGAAGAAGAGAATATGGAAGATGCGTAAAAGGAGAAAAAAAAAGAACAGAATTCAGGGCAATGCAATATTGCACATCAGAAAGTGCTCTGGGAAGGAAACTCAGAAAATGAGGTCTGGTCTTGATTTCAACATATTAAGAAGACATTGGGCAATTTAGTTAGTACTCATACCCACCCATTTCTCCAACTGTGCTATTAGACATTGGTCCTCACTACTCAAGGTGTGGTTCTTGGACCAACAGCATCTGTATCATCCCAGAGCTTGTTAGGAATGCAGAATCTAGCCTTCTCTCCAGATCTGCTGAATCAGAACCTCTATGGGTAGTGTTCAGAAATCTGTGTTTCAACGAATGCCCTAGATGATTATGTAGGTTTCTGATGTTTGAGAAGTACTGGCCTACCTCAATGTTTTTTAAACTTTAAAGTATATCACAATCAGAGGTCTTGTTAAAATCCATTCTGGTTTCATAAGCCTAGGGTAGGTCTGACAAGCTCTCAGGTAAAGCTGGTACTACTGGTAGCAACGATCTAGGATGACTTCTAAGCTCTTTTTGAATTAAAAAAAATTAAGAGAGGAAGAATTGTAATTAAAGAGAAAAGTAAGAGATAAAAGGTAATAAATCTATATCTGCATATACATTAATGCGGATGGTGGTATTTATGAGATAGTTTTTCATAATAATTGTATTGTATTTCTGTATTCATTCTATTAGAGGTTGTGTTTATGATTTTAAGATAAAATTATTCCAGAAAAATTTACATAGGTAATGGCTTCCTGATTATCATTGCCCTCATAGTAGAATGTAGGTAGGAGCTTTCACCAAAACATGAATTTTTGTGAGTTAGTACTTATGCACGACCTACCCACACTTAAGTGTTTGTAAACAAACATGAACATTTTCTGGACAGATATCCAAGCAACAAATCTAGATAGACACCCGAGCCAGTGTAGGCCACAAATGTCTTGGCCCCAGCATAGCTCCCAGGCCTGAAGAATCACAGCCTATACCACATTCTAACAAGGCAAACCCCAGACCCTTAGAGTTCAGGTTACAGGAAGTGGCAGGAAGCTCCTGGCAGGCAGCCTCCAGGCCTCAAGATTGACTTGGGAATTTAAGTGCACAAATGTCTTGGTCCAGAAAATTGTCATGGTAGAAGACCAGCCTATCATCCAGTCTTGTGGGCAAGACAAAAAAGTCATCTGGATGATGGGCGAAAACATCTCTGTTCAAGGACTTTGGAATAGAGATAGGATGTGAATGGGGGAAAAAAGATGGATCATAAGTTTATTTTATCAATATCAATGATGATAATGATGATGATGATGATGATGATGATATATTTTGAGCACCTTAAAGTGTCAGTCTCCTTTTCAAAGCTCCTCGTATATTATTTAGTCCTCATAATAGCTTTGTGATTTGGGCTCTATTTATTAACTTCATTTTGTAAATGAAGAAACAGAGGTCACAGATTGCTTTAATAATGTTCATAAGTTGTACTGCAATGAAATACTGAAAGCTTGTAATAAGTCATAGAATATAATTTAAAAGTCACTATGCTCAATGTTTCTTAATGCCTATTAGATCGAATATGGGCTGGAGTTTGTGTAACAGTGTGGAGTAGCATAAGTAGTGGAAATTTGATGCAGGAATGTTTGCTCCTAACATCGCCACTGATTAGGTGATAGTGGTAGGTTGCGAAAATGGTTCCAAGTCTTTTCCTTTTCTGTAAGCCATCCCTGTAACGAGATTTTGCAGCAATTCCCATCAAGAGGTGGAGTCTATTTTTCTGCCCCTGGCTTTGTGATTTTGGCCAATTAAACGTGGCAGAAGTGAAGCCTGGCCCTCAAGTATGCACGCTTGTGCATACTTCTTGGAACACTGCTCTAACACCATGAGATATAGTCAAGGGTAACTTGCTGAAGGATGGGCATCACATGGACTAATCACCTCTGATGTCCCAGCCTACAGCCATCCAATCATCAGACATAGACTGAGGCAGTTCTAGCCAGCCAACCTCCAACCGACTCACCATGAATTCACATGGCCAAGATCAGCTGAGCTTGGCCCAGAGCAGCAAGACTGCCCAGATGACCCATGCCCTTGAAAGTAATAATTTAGGTTGCTGTTTTAGGATACTAAGTTTGGGATGGTTTGTTATGTAGCAGTAGATAATTGATACAGTACATGATCCAGGTGAAACCATTTAAACCCTACAGAATTTTGACAGAACAATGCAGATGAAGTCACCCTCCAGACATTTCGTGATTTCTTCATCCTGAATGGGATGTGATATCCCATTCAGCTTTATCAAGAACTTGGAGCCCACTTTCTTATCCATGTTATAGATGTATGTTCAGTGGCTACAGGATTAATTCTCAAGGTCCACGGTAAACTGAGACCTACCATGTGAACATGTTGACAGCTCACCATGATCCATCTCACCATGGCTTCTCATTCATGGTGAGCCTTCCTCATTCTCTTCCTGCCCTCTGGGGGATGTTCAGCAATCCACCAAGGTCTACATGTGGCTTGCCTCTTTGAATCTTTAATTAGTGGGGTCTTGAATCTTGATTGCTTCAAGGGTGGCCAATGAGTTTGACTTCCTAAAACAGATACTCAAAGGATATAAAAGATATTCATTAGAGTCAAGAAAAGCAGAGAGGTCTTCATCATAACGTCCAGGAAGATAGCACATTTTTTTTTGAAACTCACTATCACTTTGGTAAGGAGATAAATGATTACTTGACGAGATCTAGTTTACTTTCTATTGAGAATGAACTTTCTTTAGCTATTTATAATGTTAATTTAAATTGTGGGTAGAAGACAATCTAATCTGTTAACTATGATCTAGGTTCCTTTAACTGCTGTGTGAAGGGATTAGGTTTTCTGTCTTCTAGAAAGGAAAGAAAAAGGATCCCAGTTTTGTTGGTAACTGCCTCACTGAAGCTGTCTGAGTGTGCCACATGTGTGTGGTTTAGCTGGCGACCGTGGTGTCTGTATGTATGTGGTCATAGATTTGTTATAACTTCTTGTCTGCCAAGGCAAGACCACCAGTTCCATTTTAATTCTAAGTTAACCTCAGGTTGGAGCCAATCCATGCTACTTGAACATAAACGCTGACACTCAATCCGCTCATCCTCTTGGTCCCACAATTTGTTTTTCTTTTTCTTTTCCTTTTCTTTTTATTTTTTCTTTTTTTTCATTTTCCTAAGGGAGTTTGAACATTTGTTAGCAATCCAAAATCAACACTGCATATATGAGACATAGTGATTACATAATTCTTTATAGGTTCTTATACTTTCACTATATTGCAAACTTTGCAGTAGTTTCATAAAATGTCTCAAATTGAAGAGCAATTTCTAAATGGCACTCTTGGAGTTAGGACATCAAGTTTTATTGTGGTGATAATTGCAATTCTTTTGAGAAACACAGAATCACCACCTTAAGTGGAGGGCTCTCTTTTTAAAGAAAGGCTTCTTTTCACTGTGTCTTTTGAAATGATAAAGATGGCAACTCATGATATTACCTGAACCTGTGTATTTCCTCAGCCTGGCAGTGCAAATGAAGGTGATGAGATGACGTGGTGCAAGGACAATTGAATAACCTGTTATTTTTTTCCCCTGATTTTAATTTTTAATCAAAGGAAAAAAAAGAGATGAGTCTGCTAGCTAATTTTCAAAACCAATAGTCAATCAGTATTATGTCAATGGCTATGACGGGATTTTCATCTCTAATTTTAAGTCTGAATTTAAATTTCCTAATTCTTAGGCAATACAAACAATTGTGAGCTTGACAGAGTTGAAAATTTTTTTCCATAATAATGTTTTGTGGCAAGCTTACATGATAGCCTATGTCCATTGGTTTAATTACAAAAGTTACTTGATTTAAATATATTTCTATATTTGGAATTATACTTGTTCTTGAATACAGCTGCCTTCTTTCCAGAAACCTCACTCAGTGACTTATTTGCAGAAGTGACCAGTTAGATTCTGTAAAATTGCCAAAATTTCCTCTCTTGGTTACTAAACAAATTTCACAAACATCACATTATCATGAGTTAAAAATAGTTCCTATTAGTCTGATTGGAGAAGAATGCCATAGTTAACTGCTAATGGTATTGGGAGTGTTATGGGTGACACTAAGAAGAAAGCTGATGTTTTAGGCAATCACATCCAAATGCTTACTTGTGGAGAGCTAAATTCAGTCCTTACAGGACTCCTGTGAGATGGAAGGTGCCCTTGAAAAAGGACAGAGTGGAAGAAATACTAGCTTTGAACTTATCAGATGATCTAGGTAATGGAGCTCCAACTCCATCAATATGCTTCTAATGCACCAATGATTAGGCACATTATTCAAGCCTATCTCAGCCTCAATGTTCTCATCTTTTAAATGGAGATAATGCTATTTCAATAGGACTGTGGTGAAGATTATATTGGATACTCTATGGTAAATGGTTGCTTGCTTGCTACCTGCTATCTTGCCTTCCTCTCTTCTGCTTTCTCAGTCTCTAATACAGAATACAGGCCAAATTTCCTAACATGGCATGCTAGGGCTTCCACAGTCTTCCCTTGCCAAACTTTCCAGCTCAGTCTCTCTCCATCTTCTCAACCCCACAGATATCTAATTCTGGCCATGCTGCATACCTCCATGCCTCATGACTCATGACATTCCCTTTGCAGAAATCTCTTGCATCTCCATTTATATGGTAATCCTCCACCCTTCATTTAAGACTCAGTTCAAACTTTACTTTCTACCAGAAGCTTTTTATTCCCAACAGATTCATCTTTCCTCTGGTCTCCTCTAGCCTTTCTAACACTGCTAGCATACTGTTTCTAGTTTTTGCTTAGTACTCACCTACTGAGTATGAACATGATTTAATTTGCTACCGTTATTCCTCTTACTAATTTATCTCTATATAATTCTACTTTCTTAGCTGTGTGATTTCCTGGTCCATTTTAGGTTGTTTCTTTCAATCAGATTTTTTTAAAAATGATTGCATTTGAGTAGTCACATCCAAGTTGGGTTGACATGACATATAGACATAGAAATCTTTGAACTTTGCTGATAAGAGGAAGCCTAGAATTCCAAGCTTATTCTTTCACTTAGTACATAGGGAAAATATTGCCAAGAGGGATTGATAGTCTTTACAAAGTCAACATAACTTGGTAATAGAGAGAAAAAAGAGAGCCAGATAGTCTGACTTCCAGCCCAGTAGCTCTCTAGGTCAGCAGTAGATTTGGTGAGCAGTTGATTTAGAAATTAGCATCCACTTCCTTTCATTTGTTAACAGTTCTTTGATCTTTACCTTGAGGAGTCAAGTCATACATTCTCAACCATCTGTTCTTCTGTTCCCCGAGAGGGACTTTTCCTAGCCATAAGGGTGGACATGTGACCCAGGCTGGAGGAATTAGCATGTTCTATACCCCTGGTTACAGTGATTGGTTTTCAACAGGCATGTGATTTAGCTTACCTCAGTGAGACTCAATTCTAGAACCTTTGCTTGAATTGTGGAGAAGATGACTTTGGAATTATTAGCCATTAAGATGGTGGTAGCCATGATATGTGGGGTTTGCCTTGTGAAGAACTTAGCTGAGAGTCAGGCTAATACAAAGAGATGAGAGCCCCAGAAGGAGGGAGGTGGAGGAAAAGAATGAGAGCCAAAGAGAATGAAAAAGAGCATGGAATCCAGAATAAATACAGTCATGCATCGCTTAATGATGGAGATACATTCTGAGAAATGTGTTGTTAGGCAATTTCATCATTGCGCAAACATCATAGAGTGTACTTACACAAACCTAGATGAGACAGCTTACTACACACTTAGGCTATATGGTACAGCCTATTGCGCCTAGGCTATATACCTGTACAGCATATTATTGTACTGAATATTGTAAGCAATTGTAACACAAAGGTAAGTATCTAAACATAGAGAAGTACAGTAAAAATATGGTATAAAAAAGATTGAAAAATGGTATACCTGTTTTGGGCACTACCATGAATGGAGTTTGCAGGACTAGTAGTTGCTCTGGATGAGTCAGTGAATGAGTGGTGAGTGAATGTGAAAACATTACTGTACACTACTGTAGACTTTATAAACACTGTCTGTCCCACAAGCTTTCCCCCTGCCTCCTTCCAACAGGATCAGAAATAGAACATCAAATCTTTCAGTGCTGTTCCATGAACAGGGATGTGGGCTGGATTTATTGGACATATTGAGGGGAAATTGGTTGGGTAAGGCATAGATCACCATAACAGTGACTGTCAAGAGGGAATGAAAGGCAGTCTGAGGGTCAGAAAGAATAAGAAATCAAGATGGAAAGATAAAGGAACATAGGGGATTGTCATGGTAATGCGGTTCTGGGCATTGCATTGGAGCAGTGGTCTGATTAAGGAATGTTGTGGTATTATAACAAAAGAGGGTGTTGAACCTGGAGACAGTATAAAATGGAGAACTCAATATTTTGACGTTGAAAATTTGTCATTGGTTGCACCAATCCTATTTGGAACAAAACATTCTTTCTGGCATCGAATTAATGGAAGAAATAAAACTTATCTATGCTTTACATCATTGCAACCTGAAAATATTTCCAAAGTACAGGGGCAGGCTCACTCCACACTAAACACAGGAAGCTTTTACTAAAGCAGCAGTGGCATTTAATATTTGTTAAGGTAGCTCATGTGGACCTGTGTCTTTGTATAGAATCTTAGTTACTCAACAAAGAATTTACAGCACTGTACTCTGAAGACCATCGATCTAGATCTAGGATGGCTATAACCCCCTCTGATTATGTAGTGCTGCGGGGACAGGTTCCTCTGTGCTGAAACAGGTCAATGGCTGACTGACTGCGATGTAATCTGCATAGTCCAAATTAAGGTGCTGTGAGTGAGAGGGAATCTATTGTCAAGCCCCACAGATATTGTTCCAGTCAGAGAAAAAATTTCTCCTGAATCATATAGTCTTCCATTTCTTACAGGAAATTCAGCTCCATTATAATCTTATGGGACCACCATCATATATATGGTCCACTGTTGACTGAAACATTGTTATGCCACAAATGACTGTATATCTATCATTTGAATCTCTGGATCCAGCTGATAGTTGAACCTGGATACCTTGGAATGTTTAAGCACATGAGCCAGTAATTCTCTTCTTTGCTTAAGCCAATTTGATTAAGGCTTTTCTGTTACTCATGATTAACAGAGTCCTGAATTATACGTTACTTAACTCTCTTCCTTGTTGCTCAGTTCTAAAGAAATTCTTAATACCACAATTCTAAAATTTGCTGGCTCAGTTACTGAAATGTCACCACCTTTCTGAGTCTAAGTTTCTTCATATGTTAATTGAGAACAATAACACCTACTTCATATTTGGAAAGATGAAATAAGATACACTTGGAAAACATCAGCACAGACTAGATGATCGATTAATGGTATTTATTCTGATGGCTATTAATCTAATGTATCATGCTTTGAGATGCCATAGAGATTCTTAGGGTGGAGTTTTTTTTGTTTGTTTCTTTTTATTTCAAATGCAGACCTAAAATTTTAAAATCAGTTTGCAGGAATGTTATCAATATACCTCTATTAAAAACATAATGCATGCATATTTTTAAATTATGTTGTACCTCTTACCTGTCAAGCCCTCTTTTAAGTGTTTTGTTTCTTTTTTTTAAATATTAACTCATTTAATCCTTATAAAAATTTGAGGAGGTAAGTTCCAGTATTATCTTGATTTTACTGATGGAGAAATGGAGGCGCTTATGAGGTTAAGCATCTTTACTATTGTCACATAGTTAATCAGTAGCATTTAAAAGACTGAGCATCTTTCCCAATGACACATAGCTAATAAATAGCAGAGCTGGGCCTGATCCAAGCAGTTTCGTGCTACAAGCCATACTTTTTGTCACTGTTTTGCTGCCTCTCCACAAAAGCCTACAGGCCATGTTCTTGTGATTAACAGCAACTGTATCAACTGGGAACTTGTTAGAAATGCAAATTCTCAGGTCCATTCCCCAGAACTACAGAATCAGAAACACTGGAGGTGCGGCCCAACAAACTTCGTGTTAATAAGCCCTGTGGGTGATTTAGATTTAGGCCAAAGTTTGGGAACCCCTGTTCTAGGTCATTATATTCAAGCTATAATACGTAAAGTGGGTTTTTCTAGTGCATTAGAGTAATGCATTGAACTAGCAATTTTTGAATACGTATTATGTGCTAGGTACCATTCTATTTACAGGTATTGGCCTGCAGAGCAAAATCAAAAGTGTTCCCTGGGAAACAAACAGTCAAATAAAAACATAAATAAATACAAGATCCCAGCTGTCAGCTCTGATAATTTCCAGGAAGGAAAGGAGAAGTGGGATCCTAGTGCATATGAAAAGGCATGGGAGATGGTGGTAATGTCATAAAAATCTTTCCTAAGTAAGTGATGTGTGGGGACCTGTGAAATCAATGGTTCTCAAATTTGACTGCACAATGCAATTACCTGGGAAGCCTTAAAAATGCCAATTCTCAGGCCACACCCCAGATCAACCATATCAAACAGTCAGGGGTGGGGCCCAAGCATCAGTATTTTTAAAGCTCCCAGGTGATTCCATTGCACAGCCCAGGTTATAGGCCACAGAGGAAGTGTTTAAATATGATGAAACAGTGGGGAGCATGAAGTTAGTGTCAAAACAAAGAGGATTTGATAGAACAAAAAAACAGAAAATGCATAAGATTTGTCTATGCATAATGCATTCGTTTAATATAATCATTTAACACATGGATACATAAAGCAGATTAACTTCTAATTATAAGCTATAAGTACATGTATTTAGATTAGAAGAGATGTTGGGAAGATACAAGTGGAAAATATAAAGAGATGGATGAATTCGGCTAGAGAAGTCTTCCACTTATTTCACATAAAAATTTTCAATAAACATTTATAGAGTGACTACTAAGTGCTCACTCTTAGAAGCTCTAAAGATAAAACTGAATTTGCAAAGCTTCTCCTACCCCAAATAATCTCAGAGTGTGCTGATATAATGCTTTTAGAAAATACATTTTTAGTATAAAATTGTAACATGATTATGGTTATGCACCAACTCGGGTGGAAAATAATTAGGAAATACATGAACTGTGGTTCTCTGTTCAACAACTTATTTCCAAGACTATCTGGATTATAACTAGTAACTGGATGTTATTAATTGAAGAAAATATATTATCTGAGACTAAAATATGAAAGGTTTATTGTATTATTGCTGGCTCAATTAATAGCTCCTCTGTATCCATGCTCTGGACAATGAGACTTTGCAGTTTATCCCCTCTTTGAGGTTAGGCTGGTCTCGTGATTTACTTTGACCAGTAGAAAACAGAAGAATTGATGATATACCACTTCTGTCTCAGCCTCAGGAAGTAGAGAGACCCGTGGCCCCATCACCTCCATTGCTTCAGCCAACAGCCTGTCACTTCCCAGACTCAGAATTACCTAGATGACCCACAGAGACCACAGATATGTAATGGAGCCCAGCCAAAGCAAGAAGAAGCATCCAGCTGAACTCAGCCTAAATTGCCAACTGCAATGATTGAGAACATAATCTAAATAAATGATTATTGTTTTAAACCATTAAGGTTTGGTGTGGTTGGTTATACAGTGAGAGCTAACTGATAAAATAAGATTTACAAAACTTTAAAATAATTTTCCATAATATGTTTTATAAAATGACTCAGGAGATTCTTTCTCAACAATAGCTCTTGTGAAGACAATGCTCACTAAAAATAAAAGTTGTGAATGCTCATTATACTTTCTCTATTGCAGCTGTTAGACTCTGCCATTTTACTGTAAAATAATTATCAAATTAACTTGGTTCAAACCTAAAATGGGGGAGATTTCTAAGTAGCAATGATTTGTCTGTTTTGGTAGAAATGAGAACATTAAAGGAATATGTTGAGTCAATAATTGTGTGACATATTATTTTTTGGCAGCAGTGATTTTGGAGGAAGGGGCTCCAACATGGATTCTGTTCTATTAAAAAATAATCACAGAATACTGCCTCCTGATCCCAAGGCCACAAATAACTTAATTAAAGTGTATTAAACAAGACACATGAACAAACAAGTTCCCTCAGTGTACAACTTGTATGTGTGTTTATATGTGAGTGTGTGTGTGTGTGTGTCAGTATCACACTGCATTTGCTTCATTAGCAGTCTTGATAAACTCTAGGAGAGAAAGCCAGGGATAAACCACTTGATCTTGTCATGAAACTTCTCCAACATATCTTCCAGAATGTAGGATCTTCTGTCATTCCCCCATGTTTGATTGCCATTTGCTAATGGGTCTTTCTCCGTGAGTAAAAAAGCTGGGGCATGTGTTGGACATGTGTCAGGAGGAGACAAGAGAGCATGGAAACATGTTCACAACTACAGTTAGTTGAGAGGTCCTATTGCATCATTACATACTCTGGGTTATGCCATTTGACTGATATCTGTGTATGTTTTCTATCTTTGAAGATACTTGTATATACATACAACATCAGAATCTCAAGGCTGGGAAATGGAAATTTTAAAAAATATTAAACTCTTTTAATTTTTTAAAAAAACAGTTCTTTGCTAGGTTCCTGAAATATCCATTTTCAGTAAATAAAGAGGTCAACGTTTCTTAGAAGTGTGTTGGTTTGCTGGCTTGAAATGTAATGGTTATCCCTGTCCAGTTCTGCCAGCTTCATTGTTCATTTTCCCTTAAGTGGAGTGACCACCTGCCATGGACCACTGGTCCATGCCAATAGTTCAGAACCTCATGATCAAGACAGTGTCCTATAGTGGAATTGAGACTGATTTGGAGGTTGAGAGACTTGGCTCTAGTTCTTGCCCTGCCTCTCTTTACTGAGTGATTTCGGGTAAGTCATTTAGCTATCAACTAGGTCTCATTTCATCTAGAAAACAAAAAAGTTAGCTATTTCTTATGACAATAACTGGGAAACTTCGGAAGACAGCACTCACTGACATGGGTGCCATATATATGATTTTTATTTGTTTTGCCTCAAGATCTAAGCTATTAGGCTAAAGAACTTTAAGGTGTTTCCACCACCACCCTTCTTTATCCAGTTTTAATAGCCATTCTTTGAACTAAAAAGTCCTTAATGCTTTAGTTTCCATGTCCATGTAGTATTTGCAATTGAATGTTGATTATAAAATAATTTAGAGGTATTTTCATTTAACATGTTTAAAGTGAAAATATTAATGTTTAAAAGGGTATGTTTTTATTTTTTGGCATTTCTATTCATATGGACATGGAGTAATGCATGTGATTCACTGATTCTGGAACTCCTTATTAGAAGAATTATAGGTCTTTTAGCAACTCAATTAAGTTATTTCTTCAGAAACATATTCTAATGCAAAGGTTCAGTTAAAGAGTTTTATTGTTATCCAGAGGATGCTGCTCTTTTAAGAAAAGAATGCTTTCCTTTTCAAGAAAAGATTTCTGATCAACTTTGGCTAAGGCTTAGGAAATTATTTATCAGTTTCAGTTGACCCATTTGTTATTTATGTAAGTAAAATGAATTTTCTATTGATTGGCTGTCTCCTCTGATTACATTTTATCTCTGAGTGGAATCTAAGAATGGAAGAAAAGGCAGTAATAAGAAATATATCTTCTTTTCCCTATGAAAGCTTGGGAGAAAGGCACCTTATAGCATAGGGTCTTTTCCTTCTTTCATGGATGGTGAACTCTGATGCATCCTGAAGTTTGTGTAATCAGATGTTTCTTCACTGGTGTAAGACACTTATAAGGACAATACTGCAGGGAACTAACCCTTTATGCTACATGCCATCTTACCGTATTATATTGACATGACAACTGGGACAACCTGGTTTATGTGACAAATTTTTACAATATTTCTTATTTACATTGCTCACCACATTCGCATTCTAAAATATAAAACTCTCCATAGTCACTACCTAGTAGGGATTTTTGGTGTTTATTATTCTGTATGTTAACTTTATATTGAAGTAAGATCCATATGCAGAAAAGTGAACATGTCATAAGCAGACTGCTCAATGCATTTCACAAACTAAACACACATGTAACCAACATCCAGATCAAGAAAAAGCCCCTTCCCAGCTCCCCAGAGCTCTCCTTCCTGCTCCCTTCCTGAGCAACCGTAACTGTTCTCCTAACTCCCAATAGCATAGTTTTATTTTGCTTATTTTTGTTTTTATGTAAAACGAATTATACAGTATATCTCTTTAGGATCTGGCTTCTTTTGCTCAACATTGTGTTTGTGGGATTCATTTATATCATCCTCATTGCTGTGTAGTAGTTCATTGGGTGAATATACATAACTCATCCACTTCACTGTTACGCATTTGGGCAATTTCTACTTTGGGTTTACTAGAAATAATGCTGCTATGAACATTCTAACACATTATCTTCTACTGAACATGTGCACATTTTTCTTGGGAATAGGCCTAAAAGTGTAGAATTCTGGGGTCATAGGTATATTTTTTTTGTAAGAATAGTAGTAAAGTATAATATTAGAGTCAGGTATGCAGAATTGACTAAATTATGCAACTAAAAATTAATTTGCTTGAAACCTGAAATAAGTTTTGTTTAGGGAAGAAAGAATAATGTGAAGGAATGTAACATTTTTACTCATGGGAATACATTTCAGTCTTCTGAGTTAACATTGTCAGTTCTTATATCTGGATGGCAGGACTTTGAAAATGTGCTGAAACAGCCACTTTCTGCTGGGCTTCTCCTAGCCCAATATTCTTCCACATAAACTCTTCTAGCCCAGAACTTGAAAGTGTTGCGGGAAGTGGCATCAGCTCTTTTGTGTTCTTTTCCGGCAACAGGTTGCTCATCTCCCCTTGTTCCCATTTGAGGTAATATACGACAGTTGTCAAGATGAATCATGGCTCTTTCTCAGACACACAGGGAGACCAAGTTTGTGACTAATAGACAAAGCCTCTGGACACAGGATGAGCCACCAAGAGCCACCCTTGTCCAGGCAAGTTCAGGCCTGAGGTACAACTTCTGACAGCCAACAGGGAAAGCAAGCACTGGCAGACAGTTCTGTTTTTTTGCTTCTCTCATTTTGAAGACGTGCAGCTTGCCTTCAACCTCCTGTATTTCTTTCAAAAAGTTTCATTACCTTATTTATGGCCCCTAATGTTCATCTGCCTGTTTCTGTATGTGCTCAGAATCCAGAGAGGGTGGGCCTCAAGTGAGATGTGGTCTCAAGGCTAATCCCAGTGGTCATTGAACATTGCCTTCCTCCTGCCCACCTTTTAGTCTCTCGGCCTCTCTCCTCTCTTTTGCACAAATGTCATTGGATTAAAATGGTGGAGGTCTTGAAAGAGAAACGGGATGTGAGGAGGGGCAATCAGGGTCTTTGGGTGGTAGGTTCTAATTATCTGCATAGATGTTTTAGATCTCCTTAGATTTTCTTGGAAACCATTTTCCCATTCGTCCCAAGTTGGCTTTCTCTGACATTACTCACGAGTTGTGTGTGCATGTGTCTTAGGAGGATGTCAACACCAGGTTTTGCAATCACCTATATGCTGCTGGTTTTGCAGCACCTTCATGGAACCAGCCCTTACAATTACAAAAGAACATTTGATACTGGTTGGCTACAATAGGTATTTCCTTGTGTGTGAATTGGGTGACATTTTGAACCCCTTAGAATTGCCTCCTCACTTTGCAACATCTTTCTTCCTTAGTGCCACTCAGAGAAAGCCTTGCATCCTCTTGCTTGAAGGACAGAAAAGGTGGGAATTTAACTTAGTTTCAAGAGACTGGACAATTTCATTCTCACCTGCTGAAAGCACCATGTTTATTGAAAAGAAACTTTCAGAGTGGGTTCAATTAAGCCCAGGCAATTTGATTTAACTTGTTTTTAATTGTTACGGATTATTTTTTCTGGCATGGAGCCACTCAAAATTTTATCTGTAAGTTTCCCAGATCATCTGTCTCCTTACACAATTTTCTCAGCGATATTCAGAATTCTTCTGCTTTTTTCTCCCATTTTCTGAAGTATGCTTTATATCATTTACATCATTGATAGAGGTTGACAGGTTTCCTCTTCACAGATTTACAACCTGCCTCCAGAGGTTAAGGTTATTTCCTATAGAACTGGAGAGATCCAAAAATGGGAGGCCTCATCCCTATATTCAGTAATTAACTGTCTCAAACTTTGGGTTGTTATCGCCTCATTATTGTTACAAAAAAGGACCAATCGTCATCTCTGATGGGAAACAAGTAAGAGTAGAGGTAGAGATGAAGGAGTTAGTGTTATGGAAAGAGGTATCATTAACCTTGACGGCAGTGGTTTTCAAAGTCTGATACCTTTACACGCAGCATCAGCTTGAGAACTTCTTAGAGAGGCAAACCTGCTGAATCAGAAATTCTGGGCCTGGACTCAGCGATCTGTGTTTTAACAAGTAAGTCTGAAATAGGCTAAAGTTTGGGATCAGCATCTCTCACAAAATATTGCCTTTACCAGTCTTAAATATTAAGACATTATAAACTTTGGGAGAAGTATCCCTGTTTTTTTCTTTTTTTTTTCTTGCCATTCACTTTTGGTTTTCAGTGGCAATAATTTGTACTGTGAGTAAGATGACAGATATAGTATAAACACAGATATGTATTAGCTGCAATTTCCTTAAGCCTTGGCTCCCTCTTCTCCAGGGGAAGGATAGTAAGAGAACTACTATGAATTATATTGACTGTCTATTCCTTCTCTTTGTATGTATGAAAAAAAAATGTTATTAAGTCTCTTCTCTTAGGCTTGTAACTGAATGCCTTTTAGACAAGGCTCTCTTTTTTGATTTCTAAGTAAAGTTTCTGTCTTTTTTGATGTTTTCTTTTGCTTGGTTGCCTCAAAACAGTGTTTTGGTTTCCTATCTTTTCTATTTCTTTCTGGAAATTTCTCCCAGGGCATCCTTAATTATGGGCTTCTCTTGAATATATAAAACACAAAACTCTGAGTTACAACTAGAAAGAATAGAATTCAGAAGAAGGCAGTCTTACCACTGCTATGTCAACAAGTCATGATAGCTGTTCCACAGCATGTCTGCTATGGGATAAATAAAGGGTTGGAGGGCTAACTTACTAAAACATAAAATTGATGTGTCACTTAGTGTGATTGGAGAGGAGAAATCCTGGAGCATCAAATCACAGTGGGTTACTTTCCATGTCAAATTTATGGAAAGCTTTGACAACTGCCCTTTTAATTATTGGATGATCAGCCCATGTGACTATCATGGTTCTAGTCGATGTACAATAGTTTATGTGTATACCTGAAAAATATGCAAGAGACTTTGAAATGCAAAGCCTGTTTCTCAAGTAGGTTATATCATTGACTGGTAACTTTCAGAATTTCTTTTATCCTTCAAGCAAGCACAGAGTAGAAATTTAACACCCCCCGCCCCCGCAAAAGAGCATTAGATGAAAAGAATAGTGGAAAGTACCCAAAATATAATCAAATGAATTGAAAATTTAGAAATCCAATGAGCTTTTTAAAGGAATAATGGTCTAGCATAGACACCTCTAACTGGTTATAAAACAATTTCTGAAGTATTTCAGGATTAAGATGAAGGCATTTAATTATATCCGAAATAGTGTAATAACAAATGTAAGCATCCAAACTTATGCCTCAGATGAACATTTTCTTTGAAAGAGGAAACCATGAGAGACCTTGCAAATCCTTCAGGAAAAGAAGGTAATACAATTATATATTAGCGAGCAAGCACTGGCTCTATATTAAAACTGTTTTTCTCTTTGGAACTTGAAAGCTTCACTCCCTTCTGGAGTCTTCAAAGGCATTCCACACCAGAGAAAGTGGCATAATGACAGCATTCCTGGCCGAGGCTGGGTGATGAGGTCTGGAGCTAGAGCCTCAGGTCCCTGCCTGCCTCCGTCACTTCTTGCTTCACCCACACATCCAGCTGTCTTTCCAGGGGCCAATCCCGGAGCCGGCTCAGACCTGGAATGCTCTGGAACCCAGAGATGCCGCCTGCTCATTTGTTATTCTCGTCCTGCCAGTCCAATTGAATATTTCATTAGGATGAAAAATAGAATCTTTGAATCAAATCCAACTGATAGAATCTGAGAGCTCTGCTTTTAAACACATCTGATTAATATTAGTGTTAGTTTTTTTTCAGAAAGGTACTTATTTTTTTAAATCACTTTATTGAAATATAATTTACATACAATAAAATATCATATATTAAGTGCAGAGTTTGATGAGTTAGGCTAATGTATGCAGCTGTCCTACCAATTAGGATATGTAACATTTTGACCACTCTAAAAAATTTCCTGTTGTCTCTTTGCAGTCACTCCCCACCCCCATTTAGGCAACCACTGATCTGATTTCTATCACCATACATGAACTTTTCCTATCCTAAAACCTCACATGAATTAGAAGCATATAGTATATACACCTTTTTACATCTGGCTTTTTTTCATTCGACATATTGTAAACATCCAAACTTACGCCCCAGCCTAATATCTTCTTTGAAAGAGGAAACCATGGGAAGCTTTAAGAATCTTTCAGGAAAATAAGCCAATTCACCTATTTTGTTGCATATATATATATCAGTATTGTGCTCTTTTGCATCACTGTGTCGTAGTCTATTATGTGAATATATCTAATGCCCTGTTAGTAAATATTTGGGTTGTTTCCAGTTTAGGGGTATTATAAATTAAGCTTCTACGATCATTTACATACAATATCTTTGTGGACATCTGCTTTATTTTCTTTTGAGTAAATACGTAGGGAATGGAATTGCTTAGTCATGTTTAACTTTGTAAGCAACTGCCAAATTGTTTTCCAAAATGGTTTTTCATAGACAATCTATGAGGGCTTGAGTTGTTCCACATGCTTGTCGATACTTTATGTCATCAGTCTTTTTAATTTTAGTCATTCTAGTAGTCTTAAGTAGCATCTCATTGTGGAATGATCAGATATATTTTAACTCTCATATCCCCCTTTGGGTTTCCTTTTTTAATTAAATTTATTAGGGTGACATTGGTTAATAAAATTATATAGGTTTCAAATGTACAATTCAATAATACACCATCCTTATACTGCATTGTGTGTTAACCACCCAAAGTCGAATCTCATTTTTTCACCATATATTTTTCCCCTTTCACCTTATCTACCTCCTCTCCTATTTCCCTCTTGTAACCACCTTACTGTTGTCTGTGTCTATAAGTTTTTATTTGTCTTATTTGCTTGTTTGTTGCTTTCAGTTTTATATCCCACATATGAGTGAAATCATATGGTTCTTGACTTTGTCCATTTGACTTATTTTGCTTAACATGCTATTCTCGAGATCCAACCATGTTGTTGCAAATGGCAATATTTCACCTTTTCTTATGGCTAAGTAGTATTCCGTTTTATATATGTACCACATCTTCTTTATCCAACCATCTATCAGAGGACACTTTACTTGTTTCAATGTCTTGGCCACTGTAAATAACGCTGCAATGAATATCGGAGTGCATAAATCTTTACAGATAAATGTTTTCAGTTTTTTGGAGGTAGATACCCAAAAGGAGGATTGCTGGGTCACATGGTAATTCTATTCTTAATTTTTTGAGGAACCTCTATACTGTTTTCCATAGTGGCTGTATCAGTTTATATTCCCACTAGCAGTGTAGGAGGGTTCCTTTTTCTCCACAACCTCTGCAACACTTGCTATTATTTGTCTTGTTAATAATAGACATTCTTACGGGTATGAGCTGATATCTCATTTTGGTTTTGATTTGCATTTCCCTAATAGCTAGTGAAGTTAAGCATCTTTTCATGTCTATTGGGCATTTGTATTTTTCTTGGGAGAAGTATCTGTTCAGGTCCTCTGCCTATTTTTTAATTGGATTGTTTTTGTTGTTGTGTTGTATGAGTTTTTTATATCTTTTGGATATCAGCCTTCTGTCACAGGCATTGTTTGCAAATGTCTTCTCCCATTCAGAAGGTTGTTTCTTTGTTTTGTCGATGGTTTCTTGTGCTGTGCAGTAGCTTTTTAGTTTGCTATAGTCCCATTCATTTATTTTTATTTTTACTTCCCTTGCCTTTGAGGTCAAATTCATAAAATTCTCTCTAAAACCAAGGTAGGTTTATGAGTTTAGTACGTATGTTTTCTTTTCTTCTATGCAATTTATTGTTTCATGTCTTATATTTAGATCTTTGATCCATTTTGCATTAATGTTAGTATATGGTGAAAGATAGCAGTTTAGTTTCACTCTTTTACATGTGGCTTTCTAATTTTCCTGCACCATTTATTGAAGGGGCTTTCTTTTCTCCATTGTATATTTTTGGCTCCTTGTTGAAAATTATTTGCCTATATACATGTGGGTTTATTTCTGTTCCATTGGTCTGTGTATCTATTTTTCTGCCAATACCATGCTGTTTTGATTATTGTTTCTTTGTAGTATAATTTGAAGTCAGGCAGTGTGATATTTCTTGCCTTTTTTTTTCCTTACTGATAATTAAAACAAGGGGACAAATCTCTTTAGAATATAATGTAGGAATGTAGAAAATCTCCCACTATGAAATAAACAGAGATTACAAGTTTTTACAGCTCATTAAGTTTTGGCCTGTGATCAGACCAGAAACTTTAGGCCATTATTTCTGTTTTTCCCCTTTATTGAAAATTTAATCTACCTGAATACTTCATATTTCAACATTAAAATCTCTTTAAGGAGAGCAAAAATTGAAGAAAAGCATTGCATTAGTTTCCTATGGTGGCTGTAACAAATTACCACCAAACTTGGTGGCTTAAAACAACAGAAAGTTATTCTCTCACAGTTCTGGAGACCAGAAATCTGAAATCAGCTTCTTTTGGCCAAAATCAAGGTGTCAATAGGGCTATATTCCCTCTAGAGGCTCTAGAGGAGAGTCTGTTCCCTTCTTCCTGTAGCTTCTGTTGGCTGCTGCCAGTTTTTGGCTCGTGGCCACATCACTTCAATCTCTGCCTCCATCGTCACATCGTTACCTCCACTGTGTGGATATTAATGCTACCTTTGTCTCTCTCCTATAAGAATACTTGTGATTACATTAGAACCCATCTAGATAATCCAAACTACTCTCCCCATCTCAAAATTCTTAATTACATCTGCGAAGACCCTTTTTCCAAATACTATTTATAGGTACAAAGGATTAGGACCTGATATCTTGGCAAGAGGTAGGGGAAGAAGGAGTGGAGGAGTGAGAGGAATGATTTTTCAGCATTCAGTCTAAAGCAAGTTGTATCTAAATCAGAGGTTTATGATCTCTTCTGAGGAAGAGGGATTAAAGATGCCTGAGAGAATAAGAAAAATATATGCATACACAGATTGCATGAACAATTCCTGCAAGTTTTTATGATCCTCTGGAACCCATCTATGCCACAATAAGGAGACATGGAGCCCAAACCCCAGGTACAATAGAGTGTATTATTTGCTCATATTTCTTCCTTCTCTCTAGCCTTTCTCATGGATTCCTTTTAGACAGTTTTCTTTCCTTATTGAGTTTGTTTTTGGTCACTTGACTTAGATTGGCTAATGGGATATGAGCATAAGTGATAGCGTGTTGTTCCAAACTACGACTTTAAGAGGCTTGAGAAAAGTCCATCAGGCCTCTTGGAGCTCTGGTCTCTGCCATGAAAAGATCTTGCTTCAGGTAGTCATTGTTCCTTCTGCTTGGATCCTGGAAGGAAGACTTGTGGAAAAAAACCTGAACCTGACTCCAAACCTGACCCAGAGAAGCCGAGCTAACTTTTGAATCTCAGCTAACCTGAAGATCTACGAGCATTAATTAAGTATCCGTTGTTATAAGCCACTGAAGTTTTTGAGTTGTTTGGTAGCACTGACACACCAAAAGCTGATTGATACACCATATTTAAATTTCTATCTTGTTTTCTACTCTGGCAAGCTGTCTTGGATGGTGTCAAGGAAATTCTTAGTATTCATTACTTTTTTTCTCTCTAAAATCCTAGAGAACCAGTTAAGCAGTCAACTCCCCATTTTCTTTCTTGCTGCCCTTAGAGAATGAGTCAAAAGGTCTTCCTAAACCTGAGACACTCTAGTCTCAAAAGAAAATGCCAGATTATGATATTTTAAATGGCCTCAACATCAAATGGCTCTTTTTGGAGTTAAAAAAGAAAATAAGCAATACAAGCAGCTCTCTTCTCTCACTTACAAGTGAGAGAATTACCCAATTCAAATTACCTAGGAACAAAAGAAGGGAGAGAAGGTCAGCCATCTTTTTCTTGGAATCTGGGAAACATTCATCTTCTCTCCTTCTAATTTTTTGATAGTTACTTTTTTGGGGACCTAACAAAAGGAAATGGAGTTGAGATTGGGAGGAGGTGAGATCTCAAACCCTGGACTTGAACATCTGCAACCTTCATGCTTCTCTCATAAGTTCTACAATATTCACTGCACTTTGGTTTCATTCTTAGGCAAAATTTCATTGTGTACAAAGCAAGTATTTGTAAAATCAGTGTGGGTTTGAGGTTAATTATGGTAAAACAACAAAAACCAACAGTATCCTCTCCCTCAAATGTTACCTGTTAATTTTCATTACTTAATCAATACCCGTTTGCTGTGTATGCTTTTCTTGTCAGGATCAATAGTAGCAAGTTATAGCCAAACTTTTAATCTAGAGAAATTCTTATTGCCCCTAAAATTCAATTCAATTTAAAATTTAAAATTTAAAATTTTATTTTTTTAAGTAAGATTTTAAAATTCAATAGTAGAAAAGCAAAGATATTGGAAATTTATAGTTGTCTTCAATCAATTGCTTCCCTGAGTTCAGTATTAGGTGTCCCATCCCTTTTCCCCTAAAATTTGGAAATGATGTTTTGGGATAAATATGAAGAACTACTGATAAAAAAAAGCAGCTCTAAAATTTGATAATGCTGTTAGCGTTATAGATGGAAGAATCAGGGAGTTGGAAGAATGGCATGTCTTAGAGATGACAGTTTTTATATTCCCTTTAATGAAGTGGTTGGTGGAATAGACTATCTATTATGTCAAGTTACCCTCACCTATAAGAATGAAGGTCTGAACTTTGTTGGATATATTTCAAGTCATTAAAATGTAACAGACACAAAAGTGGTTCTGTCCCTTCCCTTTAAAGTTTCCAACATAAATTATTACTTTGCATAATACACTTAAAGTCAGATCTGTTTTGTATCAATGTTAAGTGAAAACGGAAAAAAATAAAGCCAAGGAAGATGCTAACATTGATGTAGTAAAGAGTGAAAAGGAAAGCAAAAGACATTCCATTTTCCAAAAAGCTACCAGTTTTGCCTTTGATGTTGAAATTGTTCAATTACCATGGAAAGTGAAAGATGTTCCATAATCATTAAATTGTCATTTCCCTCCATCCTGAACATTGTAGTGCATTTCCTGTCTTAGTGAAACAAGATAAGTTGGATTCAGGAGTCTCCATGGAAAGGCCACTTTTCATTCTGTGTAATTCTGACCTTTATTTTTTTCTTTCTGATGCATTTCTTTCTGTCTCAGGATGGCACTCTGTTCTTATGCCTTAATGTACTTTTTTTCCTTCTGAGGCATCATGTTCTCTGTGATATTTAAGTAGTCGAATGCTACTTTATGTTGCATTTAACACAGTGGGATCCCTTCAATATGTTTGTGCTTATTTGAAATGTAGTAGTTGACACTGGCATTCTAATAGAAAATAACAAATACACAAAAAGAGACATTTTAAAACATCCACTTTGTTGAATGTATGACATCTAGTCAACAGAAAGAAATAGATTTGGTAGTGATTATTGGTTGGGCCTCTTGCCAGTTTTAACACATGCCAAAGATAAGCCTTGCTCAAAACATTTGTGCACAAGATACCATAAACAGGCAGACAATGCTTAGCGAGGTGGCCTTATCTGCAGAACTAGATTCTGCTGTGTGAGGCCCACATTCTAATCCTGGTTCCACCTGGTTTCTTAAACCTCTCAAAGTTGATACTATTTGGTTACAATACACTCTGGGTCAAATCTGTTCATAGTTATTTTCTACCTATGTGGTGAATGTAATCATCTACTCGATTCTCTGCTTTACCCAGAAAATTTTTCTATTTCCTGGTCTCCACTCAGTGTGTTTTTACCTGTATCAACTGACCATTTCATCTTTGCTGGTATTTAGGTAATTAATTGGTTCTTCAGAAGATTCCTATAATCTCATATCTAGAGGTACCTAGAATATTCTTGACTGTATCTGTCACAATACCAAGAGAAAAGAGATGACAGGATCAAATTAAGATAATTAGAAAAGTTGGCAGATTGTATTTAGCAAAAATGGATGTGTGTGTGTATATATACATACATACATACATACATACATACATGTCCCATTCTGCAGACTCCCCTTTACAATGTTAAGTTGGCATTTCTCTATTAAGAAGTAGGGTAGACCTTAAATTTCCTTGCCTTGATCCTGGGTGGTCCTTAAATTTTAACTGTCTTGATCAACAGAATGCTGAAATAATGCTCTGTAGATTCAGAGATGTGGCCATAAAAGGCAATATAGATCTCTCTCTCCCTCTTTCTCTCATTCTCTCTGTCAAATACACACACACACACACACACACACACACACACACACACACACACACACACACACTATGGAAAAACCAAGATGCCATACTCATAAAGCCCAACAGAGACCCATATAAGGATTACATGAGGCTCTCAATTAATAGCGAGCACCAACTTGCCCACCATGAAAGTGCATCATCTAGTCCTAAATGACTGAAGCCCCAACCAACATATAACTGTGACCACATGAGAGGCCCTAAGCAAGAACTGCCTTTCTAAGCTTTCTCCAAATTCTTGACCAATAGATGCTGTGAGAGCTAATACATGATTGTTACTTTAAGCTACTTCGTTTTAGGATGAATTGTTAAGCTGTGATAGATAACCAAACCAGAGTTTAATAAAGGGTCTATTTGAAAGGACTGAGGATAATGACAAGGAGTAGTACAGTATCTTAGAACTTCTAATAACCAGGCTGCTAATACTCCTAGTTCTCAGAAGCACAGAGCTGTGGAGAAAGGTCTGCCTGGAGAGAAGCAGTGACCTTTGGTCAAGGGCTCCAGCCAGCCCAACACATTCTCTCAGGGAGATAACTGGGTGGAACTCTCTCTTTTGAGTCTCTGTATGAAAGGCACCAATATGGCCATTGGCCAAATCCAAGCATCGGAGGATCAGTAGTATGTATGTATGTATGTATGTTTGTATATATGTATGTATGTATTTATTATTTATTTTTAGCATTTTATTATTAGTTTCAAGTATATAGTACATTGGTTAGACATTTATATAGTTTATAAAACAATCCCCCTAATTACTCTATCTTCTCTCTGGCTCTACATGTAGCCATTACTTTACTGCTGACTGCATTCCTTATGCTGTGCTTCCCATCCCTGTGACCATCTATCAGCTACTAATTTATACTTATTTTGCCCTTCGCTGCTTTCTCCCAGCTCCCACGGTGGTCTTTATTAATAAACAGAAGTACTGAGAGAGTTGATATATTTGATTAGCAGGAAATACATGCAAAAAACAGGCAGGCTCTTAACAATATATACCTTATAAAAATCCATATTTTATCTTTAGTTTCATTCTTACTAGACTACCTTGTGCTGTTGTCCTCCAATAATCCTACCTGTACTGGCAGTGAGGGCACTGCCAGCTTTAACATTCCTCATCTCTCTTTTCTGTGAATTGTCATCAAAGAAAGAACTACATTACTTGAAGAGTTCTAATCCCTTAAGAGATGCCAGAGAGTATTTTATTAGCCAAGATAGTCTATCCAATAGATCAAAGAGAGTATTTCTGGTTTTTCTCTTTCTTTTGGTTTTATACTGACAAATCCTTCCTTTGATTGTTCTTCCTTCTCTTCTATATACTTACCTTGTTCACTCCTTCTGCTACTAATATCCTCAGTCTCTGTAGGTCATCCCCATGGTCTCACTATCTCCTTACTGTTTAAATGTCTAATGGGACACTATGTTCCAGCAAGTCAGACTTAGGGGTCAATGCATTTTCCAGCCCTAATGTGTCTAAATCATCTGGACTACCTCTACTGCTTCTTTTCATTCACTATCTAGAATAATAAATCATAACTATCAGCAAACTTTATTCATCTATTTCCATATTCTCTTTAAAACATGATTAGAACTAAGATTCTCAAACAAGATTGAGAATGTGATTTTCATTCTGATAACCTAATAAAAATTTCGTTAGGGGAGATGATACTAAATAATGTGTAAGGCTGGTCAAATTTTGGTCTCTAAGAAACTTCCTTTCTCTTAAATGACAATCATGATTAATTATTCATCAGATAATTAATGAGTATTTATTATGTCAATAGTGCTATGTTAGATGATGTGAGGAAGAGATGAGCATTCATAATTAGTATACTCAAGAAACTATGATGTTTAGTTAATGACCAAAATTTTCCCTTCCTTTAAGAGTTATTTTACTCTCTTCATAATAAATCTCATTTAGAAAGGATCTTATAAGTTATTAATAATGTTGGCCAAAGAGAAGCTTGTTTATATATCTGCAACAGATGTCACAGATGTTAATAGCCAATGTTCTTCATTTATGACACAGGAGGAGGTTCTGGTTCAAAGGTATAGAGACATAGAGTCTTAATTAAGGTGGTACAGCTAATCGGTGGCAGAGATAAAATTATTTTTATACCTCTCCGAGATTTCCAGTTCATATTATTTTACATTATACTGAGTTACTCTGCTTTAAAAATTGTGTGGTCTCCATACTCAAAAAGCCACCAACTCTTTCGATGAACCTTAATAAGCTAAAGAAGAAATTGTTTTCCTACAGAGGACACAGTGCTTGGCACACACTTGGTATTCAATAATTATTTACTCAATTTATCAATGACAGGAATCTTCAGATAAACTCAATCAAGTTCTGTTTCCTTTTTCTCAAGTCCATGTTTTGCAATGTTATCCTCAATTCAACCCTAAATCTATTTTCCCAGAAGTAGTGAGCGGTTTTCTACAAGTATGCTATTTCTGGGATCTTGTTTGGCTCCAATTTTTTTTTTTTAAAGAGTCTTGACTTTCCAGATTTGAGTAGCAGCTGCTTTTTTGAATGATATACAGGACTACACATGCTTTTTCTGCCTGTTTCTTTCCTCCTGAGGGATTGACATCGAGAATTATGATTAATGGTGCTCAAGTAATTCCTTTGGCTTCCTCCACACTTTTGCACTATGAGCATCTTTCTTTAAAACATCCATCTCCATCTGTTTCTTGGTTTCTCGTGCATTTTTCATTGCAATGAGAATATACCTAGCAAGACCCTTTCTCATTCCTCTGCCCTATTTCCTGTTATTTTGTCATTGAATATGATTCCCTTTTCTTCCATTCATTTGAACACATGGACCATTATTTTTTCCTCTTTATGAAAGGAATTTAAATTTATGGATATTCTACTATAGACCAAGCAGTGTTCTAGCCTTTCCATATATTATATGTATTAATTCATACAGTTTTATGAGGTAAGTAATATTATTTCTGTTTTTCAGATGGGAAAATAGAGGTATATTGTTAAATAACTTGCACAGATTTGCACATTGTAGCTAGATCATTCAAATCCTGGGTTATTTCCACATATATCTGGTGATATAAAAGGTATGCAGTGTCTTCTTTGTTGTTTTGGCAGTGATAATATCATCACTATTTTCATTCATTTAGTTAGGAAGTGGATAATTGGAAATGTTGGAATTGGTAAGGCTGATATGGGAGGGAGAAATAAGAAAGAGAAACAAAGGTTAAATTTCTATTTTTTCCTCCAGACCACTCTGAACTGTTAGATTCTCTCTGTTTCCTATGAGTATATTCCAAATTTTTGCTACTTCTTTCAAATCCTCTATTCCCAGCAGGTGACCTCACCTAATACTCTACTGTCAATCAAAGTAGAGAAATATTAGACATCTACCTGACTCTAAGTAAAAGAACATGCCTATATTTACTTTTCCCTGAACACTAAGTGCTCCATTGATCTGGCCACACTGGCCATCATTTTCTTTTCCTTCCCAGCTAAGCCACTTGCCAAGGAGACTCAATTATACTTCTTCCTTACATTGTGGGCACGCTTCACGCCTCCTCCCCACACTAAGGTCTGACTTGGCTTTGCTTCTTTAATGCTACTGAATCCACCATGATAAAGGTTTCCACCAGCCTCCTTATGGTCTCTTTCATCCTTCTGCAATACTTGACATTACTGACCATTCCATCTTTGGAATTCTTCAATTTCATGATCTCTCTGGCATTTGTATCACTTGGATTTTTTTCTAAGACCTATACTGTGGGCTTATCATCTGCTCTCCAACCATTAACAGTTGATGCTCTTCAAAATTCTGGCCTTAGACCTCTTTTCCTAGTGGAACTTATCCTCATGATTCAAACACCATCTCAAAATTATAGGTGACTCCTCTTTTGAGCTTGAAATTTGCATATGCTAAAAATTTCTTGACATTTTGTCTTGAATGTTCAACATATTCTTCAACTTCTCTGCCTCCCCTCCCCCAATGCCTTCTAGCCTGCTTTTCTTTCTGTAATTCTTCTCTCAGTTAAAGATATCACTATCTGACCTCATGAACCAGAAACAAAGGAGTTAATCATAAATCTTCTTATTTCCCAACAAATCAGTTCCATCTCATCCCATAAAGTCAATTAATGCCCTAGTCATGATTATTTCTTCTTCAATACTATCATACTTCTTCAAATACTATCATTTTTAGGAACTAGATAAGCACAACCATTTCTCACCGGTAGCATAACAGAAGCCATCAAACTGATCTCTGTGACTCCATTTCCTTTTTTTGTTACATTTATTCTTGCCAGAGTGAACTAAGTAAAACATAAAAAGTGAACCTGTCTCTCCTGCTTATCATTCTTCAGAGGCATCACTTCATAAATGTATAAAATTATAGATGCAGAGCACACAATGAAAGAGTTTCCCTAGCCTTACTCCTGACCACCCTTCCAGTCATATCTACCATCTGCAATCTAGAGCCTCTTCACCCTCACCTTGCCTACATTTTAAGCCCTTGTTTAAGATCTTTTTCTTAGAATCTTCCTCCTTTTCTACTTCTGCCTATCTAAGTCACCCTCATTTTTTCAAGTGCCATCTCAAAACTTCCTCCATCCAGTCTTCCCTAAATCCCCAATTAAGGCTAGGAATAACTATTGCAATACCCTGAACAGGAGCTTAATAACTTGAGAGTTTGTTGAGCTCTCTTCAAGGGTTTAACCACACCCACACCTCTTGATTTCATCACCTAATTTAAAGACAAGAAAACTTTAGGATAAGAATTCCATTACCTTTCTGACATTAAATAGCTAATTTTCCTTTATCTACCAATAGCTAATTTTCCTTTATCTACTTATACTATGCCCTTTTTCTCTCCTGTTACTCTAGAGTTTCCTCCAAAAGAGGAACTAGATAAGCATAACAATAGTATCAGTTGCAGTAATAACCATATACATTTCAAACAGTAGGAGGAGAAGGGGAGTTGGGAGGCATTATATGTGAGCCAAATTCTCACTATTTACATCAAAGAATTAACTGATAACATAAAGAAATAGTGGCACAAGCATATTAGACAGTTTAGAAGGATCAGAATTAGAAATGGTAATGTTGCCTTCCGGGAATGGTAGTGGGGATAGAAAAGGGGAAATGGATAATTCTCTAATGATATGATCATTTCCATCATAGGTGTTACTTTGCTGTCAAGCATGTGTGATCTAAGATAGGCAACTTAACAAAAAGAGTAATGATATTTAATCTCTTGAGGATGTATGATTCCATGAGTTAATAAATGTCAAGGTGCTTGTGATTTTTAGAATATGGTTCAATTATCTTATTATTTTATTTAAAAATGTGTGTTTTTCCATGCAAATGAATAATATGAGCTGTTTTCCCAGCCACTATCTATTTTAGAATCAATTTCTCCGTCAAATGATTGTCAATCTCTGCATTGCTACGACAAATTGGTTTTACTTAACCATACAGTACCATATTAACAAAGCAGAAGCTAATAAAAGTAGTGTCATCAATTACACTCACTGTTGTTACCAAAAAAATTTCATTTAAAAGTTATTTAGTAGATTTTTTTTTTTTTACAACATTTCTTCCCTTTATAAGGTACTGTGGAAGTTATGAGAAATGCTGGAAGGATAGAGAGAATTTCTGTCATTAAGGAGCTCACAATACATTAACAATTGACAGCATTGGTGAAAAGCATTTGAAATGAACCTAGAGGTTCACTTGATAAATTTTAGTACCTAAATGTTTCTTTATATAATGTTGCCTGCATATTCAGTCAGGAGATATTGATGTAAGCAGTATTGAGTGTTGTGGGATTTCATTTTTATATATTTAAAAGTTAATTGATTTTCATAAGCATGGCTTGGTGTCTCCAGAATAAAACTATATTAAGTGCTTAGAACATTTTAGCTCATGTTATCGGATAAAAGTTCTCTTTTTTCTCAAGTATAGTAAAGCTTATAAGAATGTCTCAAAAACATCGAGATAAGTTGGTATAGATTCTAAATTTCAGGTCTCTATTTCTCTTGACTACAGAGAAATGTTTGTGATAGTTTTAATGAGCCGTTTCCTAATTTGGTAATGGCTTCATTCTTATCACAAAAGTAAACTTACATGTCTTTTTAGCATATCTCTTACAGTCTCATGACCTAGTCTTGTTTTGTGCAGCTCTAACTTTTATACCTGTTACACATAGCACTTAAACAATGCACTCTCTTTCTGTTTCTATGAGTATGACAAATTCTGCAGCAGTAATACTGTTTAATCTTCTAATAAAATAAACAAATTACAGGAAAGTACTTTGGCTTTTTGCTTCTTAATTACTCTAATTTGAGCCCCAGCTGGGGCTCATCTCTAACAATCCTCACTCCATCAGATAAAGGGGAATTGTTTAAAACTGTTCTGGGTTTGTTGTAAGCAATGGACCAACTTCTAAAAGGTTTATCTCAAAATTGATATCTGATAAAAACAAAATATTGAGGCTGAATCAAAATGAAAAATGTTTAGAGATTTTCCCCTGTTTAAATGGTCCCAATTCACTATCATGATGAACCTGAAGACATCTTTTATTTAAAAGCTTCATTTAGCTGTTATGAAAAAAAATTTAAAACACATTTTTAGATATCTTTTATTTTGAAGGTTTATTGAGTGACTAAACTCAGGAATTTTTGAAATAGCACAAGAGGTAGGGTTAAAGAGTTCATTTCAGTAAAATAGTGAAATAAGGGGTTGTGAAGACAGTGATGAAGATACAGATGAAGAAGGAAAAATATAATAATATGGACAAGAGAAAACATAGGTATAAGTAAATATCTTTTTGATCTCTCTTTCCATATTATTATTACACCTAAGTATTCTGCCTCAAAACTCAATTCAGAGAGGAAATTCATAAACATAAAGCAATGTGTTCTCATTACAAAAAATTCAGAAAGTTAGAAAGAAAAATAATCACATAGAACTCTAATATCCCCCACTCCAAGCAGAAATTCTATCAACATTTTTTTTTTTATCTATGGATATGTTAACTTTCTCATTTAGGTTTTTTTTCAAGCTTTCGATTCTTATTTTTTTTAAACTCTAAGAATTATAATACACTTTAAAACTACTTATTAAAACAAGTATTATTTTCCTAAAATATAATATATATACATATATATGCATAAATTATAAGTATAAAACTTGATGAATTTCCAGAATTAAATGTTAATTTATCACATCAACTACTTTATGACCATTTACTTTTTAAAAAAGAATCAGATGCCACCTTCTACAGGACTAAGATTCTACAGGTAAGATTCGTCTACAGGTAAGATTCTAACAGCCTTGCAGTAAAGATAATATTTCTCCTTAATTGTGACAAAATTAGCTAGACTCATTAACGGGGTCTGAGAACCAGCATGGTAACCAGCCCTGATGTAGCCACTCTCAAAAGGTACACAGGGTTTTGAGGAAGAGTATTGAGGAAAATAAAATACAACCATTTAAGGGCTCCCTCTGGGGGACGGGTGCTCAGAGAGGGAACAGCAGTGGGAGCAAGCACTGGTAGCTCCACAAGGGCCGTGGTGATGACAGCCACAGGGCAAGGGCAGCTCAAGTGGGACTTTGAGCATCTAGTCCAGAAAAGCAGCAGCAGCCTGAGCTTCCAGCATAGGAATGTGCTAAGAGATCTCTTAGCAGGTGGGAGAAGCAGGTAACTAGAATGGAATAAACTTGGAACCCTGACTGGGGCAAGAGTGGAGATATGACAAGCCTGGGAATGGACCGAGATACGAGAGGCACGAGAGAACCTCAGTAGGACAATGCAGGGAGGGAAGGGGAAAGAAAAATATTTCAAAAAATTAAAAGAGGAACTGAATCACAACAACAAGAATATCACATACTGGAGAAAAATAGGATACACAGGAGAACAAGGTATTATAAATAAACAAAATTCTCCTTATTTATATCTGAGCATCAATGTATGGTGTATAAAGCTAATACATAAAGAAATAAAAATGATATAGAACACAAGTAGAGATACAGAATAGGAACAGGGATAGGTGATAGGATAGAAATTGAAGTATAAAATGGAAAATTGATACCTAAAAAATGAAAAATATGAAAAAAACAGAGAAGGGATAGAAATAGAGAATAAAAATAGAAATAAGTAGAAAAAATATAGAAATGACAGATTTAATCAAAAGTAGATATAATTATTTTGAGTTATATGGAAAATATTTAGAAGGAATAGAATAACATAAGTAAAAGTACTATTCTATACTTATCATTCATTTTATATAATGTTTAATTTCAGTTCTGATTTCCTCTTTAATTAGAAGAATGGTTTTAAAATCAATTTTAACGACTTACCTTGAAAAATTTTTGTTTTTTTGTGAATGTATCATTTACTGCAACAAGATCAAGTGCTGCGTCTTATGTAAAATTTAACTTGAGAATTTATTAATTTTTCTTTGAAATATACATATGCTATTTTTGGAATCTTATTCTTGAGTCATTGCTTAGCTGCCTATAGAGTTCTAATTAAAAGTAATTTCCCCTAAATAATATATTAATAATGCTCCATTATTTTCTAATAAGCTATTGGAGCTGTTGAGAGGCTGCTGTGTGTGTTCCTTATTCTTTTTAAAGGTAAAATAAGAATAATAAAATAACGTAAGGAATATTTTGCAGTCTCACAAAGGTATGTTTATATGTGGATTTATTTTATTAATCCTGTTCCACACTTAACATGTTATTTTAATTTGAGGTCTCATGTAGTCTTTCAATCTGGAAAGTTCTCACCTTTTTGAATATTGACACTCTCCTTTTTCCTCTACACTCTCCTTCGGGAAGGCCTATTAGATGTTGGTAAATCTATTCGATCTATCTTCTATGTATCTTTATTATTATTATTCTTGAAATATAATACTATATCATAAAACACATTCTATTAAAGCCTACAATTCAGTGGTTGTTAGTGTATTTCCACGGTCGTGCAACCATCACCACCGTAATTCCAGGACATTTCATCACTCCCAAAAGAAACCATATATCCATTAGCAGTTAATCCCTATTCCTCATTCCCTCAACCTCTAGAAACCACTAATTTACTTTCTATTTCTATGAATTTGCCCATTCTGGACAATTCATATAAAATATGTGGCCTTTTTTTTTTTTTTGGTCTGGCTTCTTTTACTTAGCATAATATTTTCAAGATTCATTAATGTTCTAACATAAATGAGTACTTTATTATTTTTATGGCTGAATAATATTCTATTGTATAGATATACCACATTTTGTTTATCCATTAATCAGTTTCTGGACATTGGAGTTAATTATACTTTTTGGCTATTATGAATATGCCACTATGAACATTTGTATACAATTTTTTTTGTAAACACATGTTTCTAATTCTCTTGATATGTACCTAAGAATAGGATTGCTTGGTCATATGGTAATTTTACATTTAACTTTTTGAGAAAATGCCAAACTTTTCCAAAGTGGCTGTACTATTTTGCAGTCCCACCGGTAATGCATGAGGGTTCAAATTTCTTCACATCCTAGATAATACTTGTTATCATCTGTCTTTTTAATTATAGTGATCCTAGTGAGTGTGAAGATGTATCACACATTGTGAGGTTTTTGGTTTTTTTTACATTTTTCTGATGATTATGATATTGAGTATCTTTTTATGTACTTATAACCATTGGTATATCTTCTTTGAAGAAATGTCTTTTGAAGTCCTTTGCTCATTTTTAAATTAGCTTCTCTTTTATTGTTGAGTTGTAATACTTCTTATTCTTTACTCTAGATACTAGACCTTATCAGATATATGATTTGAAAGTATTTTCTGCCTTTTCACTTTCTTGATGATATCTTTTGAAGCATAAAAATTTTTAATTTTGATGAAGTCTAATTTATCTAGTTTATTTTTGATTGCTTATGTTTTTTCTGTCGTATCTAGTAAACAAAGTTATGAAGATTTACCCCAATATTTTCTTCTAAGAGTCATATAGTTTTATCTTACATTTAGATATTTTATCCATTTTGAGTAAGTTCTTACAAATGATGTGAGGTAAGAATCCCTTCATTCTTGTTTGTGGGACTATTCAATTGTCCCATTATCATTGTTGAAAAGAGTTTCTTTTCACATATTGAACTGTCCTAGTACTTGTATTGGAGGCAATTGACCATAAATATATGAGTGTTAGCAGCTACTTTTCTCAGCCAATGTTCATACTCCCAGAACCCTGCACCAAACTCCCGACTCACACAATGTCCCTGGCTCTGGTCTGTGAGTGTGTGCAGGTCAGATTTCCTTGCAGGAGCTGAACTCAGGCCACCAGCACCTCTGTCCAACTCAAAGCTCAAAAGGTGGCACTATCATCCCTTATTTTGGTCTCTCCATTTTCACTTTTGATATTAATGAATAATTGATTAGCTGATATTTGTTTTGATTGATTACAAATGTTATCTATCTATCTATCTATCTATTTTATATCAATCATCTATTTATCTATTTAATTTCTATGTGTATGTATGGAGATGGCGTTGGGTGTTGTTTTTCATGTGCTTTTTTTTTGCATTTTGACAAGAAATACATAATATTTACAAATAATCCATAGATTCTGTGTCAGGTATCTATTGTCAAAATAATTCTGTGAAACAACAATAAACTTTCAGTTGCATATAATAATAGCACTTATTGCATACAGTCCAGGGATGGTTGGCTAGAAAGTTTTGCTGATTTTGGCTAGTCTTATTTGATGATCTAGAAGTTGGCTGGCTGTTGGCTAATTTAGGCTAGCCTCAGCTAGGATGACTGAAACTTTCAACCTCCAGTCAGCTAGCTGAGGCATTTTCTCATGTGGATGGCAGAAACAAAAGAGGAGGCAGAAACACAACTCCCTGTTATTTCTGCTAAGATACCTTTGGCTCAAATAAGTTGTATGTCTGTGTCTGTGCTGCTGATATTGGGAGGGCATTGAACAGTAACATGGAAAATGACGAGGGTATGGATAGGTGTGTAAAGAATTATAGCCATATTTTGCAATAAATCTATCACATACATTTAAAAAGTATATATTCTATGATTCCATAAAATAAAAAAAAAAAAGAAGAAGAAGAGAAAGTAAAGAGAATAGGAGAAGTTGTTGGTGAGAATTAGAGAAAACTAGGCTAGGCTGGCATGAGATTAATAACTGTCAAAGCTGCTTAATGGACACATTGAATTTCACTATATTGCTCTCTATATTTTTGTGCATGTTTGGAAATTCTCCATAACGAAAAAATAAAATAAATATATTCTATTTTTATTGGTAAATATCTTTAAGTCCATGATATTGAAGCTGTCATTTTACTCAAATCTCATGTATTCCTAGTTATGTTTTCCTATTTGTTCTGTATTTTTAGAAAAATGTAGTTGTACTAAACTCTCCCACTATATTGTGGTCTCATCATGGGCTTCTTCAAGAAAACATTTTTAGAGCATGTTTGAGAGGCTTAGAAATAATGTACACCTCTCTTGTTCCAACCTACAGATATGTGTTAAGAGATCTGTCTTGAAATATATCTGGAAACTGGATATTGGTCATTTTTGTTTGGAGATTTCTAAAAGAAGCTTGCCTAAGTTTCCTAAGCTAGCTGAGCATTAGGAGTTAGTGGTAGGATTACAAATGAGATACTCATATCCATTTCTGTGACTTTTGGCTTATGGAAGAGGCTCCTGTTAATTCCTGTGACCTCTGATATGTTGATGTTTGGGTTTGCCACTGGGTCTGTCTTGATTATAAATTGGCTAAATAATTAGATACATTCCCAGAAGGGAGTAGGTAGTTAATGGCTCACGTGGGCCCTAGGGAAGGTGGCTGCCCTCTGAGGGTCTTTCGTGCCTAGGAGGAGAAAGGGACCTAACTCACGTTCTGTGTAAACATTCATGTCTTTTTTAAAATTTATTTCCTGTGTGTAGTTTTTAAAATTAATATACATTTATACTAATAATATATATGTGCTAGAAACTGTAATAATTTTCTTTCGATATAATCTTATGGCAAGGATTTTATGTAATAATATATCAAGTTATCAGAATATTTTGAAAATATCATATTCATTATTATTATTGATAACATGAAAATAATAATATAGAGCTACGTAGGTAATAATTAATTGTTGCTGTGCTCTGACAATGTCTGGCTATTCCCTTTCATTATTGCCACCTTTTGATACCAATTAACAGGTTGACCTCTGGCTCTTGAAGAGCCTTTGTTTTTCCTCCTAATATCATGTTGGAATTTGAAAGAACAGTGAGCTTTTTGGTTCACTGCATTCCACTGGGACCCTTCCAACTCCAGCTCATTAGAAACACCCCCGGGTCTCCGGGTCTGAGGACTAACTATGATGTCATATGTCATAGCAATGAAGTAAATGTGGCAGTCCAAGGCAAAGAACAATTTTATTTTTGCTGCTTTGAGAAATTTCTTCTACTGTTTCAAATGTAACTTCCACCTTTTAATTAAAAATTATTCTACGTAGATTCTCAGGGTCAAAAGAACAAGTGGCAACTTGTTAGATGGAATTAACTCAGAATGAATTGAGGAGACTTTTTTGTAGAGGACCACCTTCTCTCAGTTTGACTCAGTCCTTTCGTCCATTTCAGGTGTGTCCAACATTAAACATCTTTTTGTGGAAAGATGCAAGTGAGAAGACTGCAAGGAGTTCTGTGGGAGGCTCTATTGTCTTCTCCTTAGTTTAACGACGCAAGTTTTTATTTTTTATGCTGACTACAGCAGTCTTCTTTTAGAGATAGTTTTGGAGAGAAAATTGGTAATCTGCAAATGCTTCAAATAAAAAGTTTCCATTAAAAACATTTTCTTGTATTCCATTTTTAAGAACAGACACTTAAGCAACTTTCTATTCTTGTTTCCTTTATCCTCCAATATACTTTTCAGTGAATAATTGAAAATTAATTAGTGACATTATCTACAAACTACTAATTTTAGATGCAGTGCTTTATACATCTTAGTCATTCTCATAAACAATAATCTTAGCCAGTTCTTTTCAAAGTGTAATGAAGACACTTTTTATAGCCCGATTAAGAGTACAGGAGACTCACTCTTCTCTTATCACAATTTAAATGCTAGTCAGATTACATAAAGAAAGGTAAAGAAAGTTCCAACCTTTAGTAGGGAAAATATCAACAAAATCATTTTTTATATCCTTTTTAGCGCTCATCTGAGATTAGGGTACATGTTCCACAAATATTCAGAAATCTTCCAAAACTATAATGTTATTTACTATTACAAATGCCTTAAAAACTATACATACAGAATAAATGAAAAGAGAGATATAAATGTTTACCTAGCACATTGCACATCAGTGTAGAATGGAAGTGACACTTCCATTGTTAGTCACTTAGTTTCTAAATTTCAAAGTAAACTTTGACTCTCTTCTTTTTCTTATATCCATACTCTATCAAGTGTAAATTCCTTCAGAGAATCAGTGTATTAGTCAGATTTTTTTTTTGCAATAATACCATGTAACAAACAACCTCAGATTCTTAGCAGCTTACACTAACAAGCATTTATTTCTTGCTCATAGACCTGAGATGCATTGGAGATGTAAACAAAAATGAAATAAAAAACAGAACTTGTCTTTCATTCAAAAGTTGATGATGCTGAAGAAGAAATGTAAAATCTCACAAGATTAATAAAATCAGACCAAGATCACTCAATGTGCCATCTTAGCTATATTTATCTTTTGGAGTTGCCCTATCAATTATGCTTCTCCAAACTATTTTCTCCATACTTTTGTTTGTCAAATACTAGATTTAAATCCTGGTGTAAAAATTACATCTAAAATAAAATTCAGCATTTTTACCATTGTCTACCTCTGTAACAGCTCAATGTCTACTAAATTTGTTTTTCCCCTTAATCTCATTAGTATATGTATATTATAACCAAAATTTCAGCATGATCTTCACATTCTTTATGTTTTTTTTCTAAATTTGTTTTTAATGATCAAAACTCAAATTTTATTTCCCTGCCCAGTTTGGTTCAGTTTAGGTCATTTTTATCTCTTTTGTAATTTACCTCTCATGTTAGCTCTTTCCTAGAAGAACGAAATTCTTTCTTAACTGGTCCCTTTGTTTCCAGTCTCTCCTAATGTTTAGTCTGTTATATTCATAATGCAAGAGTTCCCACAGGAATCAAATTTCTTGGTTTTTATTTCAAGGTTCTTAAAACTCTGGCTCCATCTGAAGTTCAGAACTACTTAATAACTCATTGGATACCAAATTAAAAATGATCTCTGCCGTACACTTGGTCTCAATCTAAAAGAGAATTCAGACACATAAAAAAATAAGTCTGAGAGAAAGTAGAATAGTTATTATGTTCTAGCGAACATATTGCATAGGACTTGGATTAAAGTCTTTATTTTAATGTTTATCTATTCATTTTAATAGTTATAAATTATTCTAAACATATTATTTTAAAAAGTGAGTAGTCTATCAAAGCTGTTGTTGCTTAGATAACATTGCCCCCAAAAGAAGCTTAAGTAAGAAGCAATACTAGGCATGAATCAATTTAAAGAAAAATACTAAATTAATAATAATGATAAGGATAAACAAATATGCAAAAATTAGGAAGGGGATGCGAAAATGATTGAAGTAGCAATTGTAAGTTTAATGGGCTATCTAGTAATGGCTGTGTGGGACAAAGAATGGAAAAATGAGAGCTAAATCTTAAATGACAAATTTGGATATATTTTGTCTATGGGTGGGGTACTTTTGTATCAGACTAATTTTAGTGTTTCCTCCTGAGTGGTGGTAGACCACAAGTTTGTGGCCCAAAATAGTAAATGTATCAATCAGTCTTTGCTGATTAATAAACAAACCAAAAATGTTAATGTCTTAAAAAAAACCCAATTATTATTTAGCTCTTGATTCTGAAGGTCAGTGCTTTGGGCTGGGTTCTGCTGGGTGATTCTTCTGGTCTTGGCTGGGCTTGCTCATCTATCTGTGATCAGTGTTGAGTTGACTGGGGCCAGAGTGGTCTAGGATGACATCAGTTTGGGAAGCTTATCTCTAGACTCTGTGGTCTACTAATAGGGCAATGTGAACTTATTCACTTGGAGAGGAAAGGGTTTCTAAAGAGAGAGTGGAAGCAAGCAAGAACTTCTAATGCCTAGGCTTAGAATTCATACGCAGTTGATATTGCCACATTTTGTTTTCTTTTGCCAAGTCAAGTCACAAGATTTCTCTATTCAAAGGATGGCAAAACAGTCTTTCCTTTTTTTTTTTTTTCTTTCTCCCAGCTTTATTGGGGTATAATTGACAAATAACATTGTATGTATTTAAAGTGTACAATGTGATGATTTGGTATACATACACATTGTGAAATTATTACCACAATCAGGTTAATTAATACGTTTATTACTACACAGTTATCTTTGTTGTTTTTTTGAGAATGCTCAAGTTTTACTTTTTTAGTAAATTTGAAGTATACAATACAGTGTTACTAATTATAGTCACCATGCTATGCGTAAGACCCCAAGAACTTATTCATGTTCTAACTTAAGGCTTACACCCTTGACCAGCATCTCCCCATTTCCCACATCCTCCCAGCTTTTGGCAGCCAACATTCTACTTTCTGTTTCTGGGAGTTCAACTTTTTTTTTCAGATTCCACATATAAATGAGATCATATAGTATTTGTTTTTCTCTGACTAGCTTATTTCACTTAGCATAATATCCTCCAGATTCATCCATGTTGTTGCAAATGGCAGGGATTCCTTCTTCCTTATGACTGAGTAAGATATATATATATATATATACACACATACACATACACATATACATATCTCACATTTATCCATTCATTCACTTACAGATACTTGGGTTGTTTCCATATCTTAGCTATTGGGAATAATGTTGCAATAAACATGAGACTTTAGATATCTTTGAGATACTGATTTTATTTCCTTCAGATACATATGAAGAAATGGGATTTCTAGGTCATATGGTAGTGGGGTAGTTCTGGTTTTAATTTTTTGAGGAACCGCCACACTGTTTTCCATAGCAGCTGTATCCCGCCAACAGTGGGATCCACATTCTGTCCACTACTTATTATCTTTTATATAACATCCATCTTAATAAATATGAAATGATATGTTATTGTATTTTCAATTTACATTACCCTCATGATTAGTGATATGGTGCAACTTTTCATGTACCTGCTGACCATTTGTATGTCTTCTTTGGAAAAAAATGTCTGTTCAGTACTTTTTTCCACTTTTTAATCAGACTTTGTTGCTGTTGTTGTTGTTATTGAGTTTTATGAGTTCCTTATATATTTTGGAAATGAACCCCTTATCAGATATGTGGTTTTCAAATATTTTCTCTCATTCCATGGGTTGCCTTTTCATTTTCTTGATTGTTTCCTTTGTAGTGCAGAGCTTCTTAGTTTGATGCAGTCTCACTTGTTTATTTTTGTCTTTCCCTCCTGATGGAGGTGTTGCAAAGTCACAGTTTAAAGTGTGTGGATATAAAAAGAGTAAAGGATTATGTTCAAACACAAAACACAACTAGTTTTATATTTTAGACTAATTCATTTATCACAAACTGTTAAATACCAGACTATAAAATTAATTGAGAGCAAGTAGGATCCGAGTCATGCTGACCACTGAGAAAGCTAATATAATAGGTCAGGGAACAAAATGTGAAACTGAAAGATATCTTGAGACTGTAGACCAAAATATATGATGTCTTTTGTTTTTTAATTCCTAAAGGTGGTTTAGTATTATGGGAAAGGCAAACAATGATGATGCTCCCCTTCTTCTAATTTATGTAGATATTTTAAAATGATATTAACTGAGACCACACCACATTAAGGAAATAAGCCATTCATTTTTACTATCCAGTGTATGAACTTGTAGATATAGCTCAACAGCCAGCATATGTATTTTGATGTTTTATTTTGTTTTATTTCTAAAATATGATTTCCACTTCAAAATGTCCATTAATTTAATTGTAATAAATAAGTATTGGTTTAAAGAAATGGGCAAACTTACACAACTATTATAAAACCAGGATTTTTGATAGCTTTGAATTCCTGGTGACAGATTTGTCTCATCTCCAGGGCCACCTCATGTTGATAAGTCTGCCTTAGTCACAGGCTGAATCTATACTAGGCACAGAAAGGGGATGGCCACCCATGAGCCATATTTAATCTGTTTATAGTTATTTTCTTCTTTTCCTTAGAGAACACTCCAAAATTAAATAGAACATAAGAACATGGGATTAGACACATCGGAAGTAGAAATTTGAATTTATCGTATCTGTGCGATTTGGAGCAAAGAGCATAAGTTCTCTGATTTTCATCTGTAAAATGGAAATAAGAATACTTACCTCATGGAGTTTCTGTGAGAATTAAATAAAAGTAATGATTATAAAATACTTAGCTCCTGGCTTACAGATGCACTAATGTGGTAGCAATGGTGATGTGGTGATAAAGGTGGTGATGGTAGAGGTGGTGACAATGGTGGTGAAGGTGATGGGTGTAGGAGAGGTGGTTCTAATGCCAATGGATGCCACGTAGAGTTAGTAGTGAAACTGATGATAGCGGAGGTGGTGACAGTGGTAGAGAAGGAGATGGAAGTGATGACGAAAAAGCTAGTGGAGGAAGTAGTGGTGGAGAAGGTGGTATTGGTAGTGGAAATAAAGGCATTACTGGAGTTGGTGGAGATTGTAATGGAGATAATGGGGAGATGGTGATATTGGAGGTGGAGGTGGAAGTGGAGATAGAAATGATGGTGGTGGAGGTTCTAGAGTTGATTTGGGTAGAAGTGGTAGAGGTAGAGAATGTGACAATAGGGGTGGAGTTTGTGGAAGTGGAAGTGGTGGTGGTGGTGAAATGGAGGTGAACTTATTGGTGGTAGAGGTGGTAGAGGAGGAAGAAGTATTAATGGTAAGTGGTTGAGGTACTAGTGATGGTGGTGGCGGTACTGAGGGAGAGGAAGATGGTGGTGGCAGTGAGTGATACTGGTGGAGAGGAAGAGGAGGTGGCAGTGGTGACAGTGGTGGTAGCGGTGGTAGAGTGGAAGCAGTGATAGGGAAAGTAGTGATGCCAGTTGTAGAGATTATGGTAGAAATGGAAATGGGAGTAGTAGTAGTGGAGGAGTTGTTAGAGCTGCTGATGGTAATAGTTGAGGCAGAAGTAA
>NW_011888788.1:7497019-7500411 GCF_000151845.1 Pteropus vampyrus
GGTGGAGTTTGTGGAAGTGGAAGTGGTGGTGGTGGTGAAATGGAGGTGAACTTATTGGTGGTAGAGGTGGTAGAGGAGGAAGAAGTATTAATGGTAAGTGGTTGAGGTACTAGTGATGGTGGTGGCGGTACTGAGGGAGAGGAAGATGGTGGTGGCAGTGAGTGATACTGGTGGAGAGGAAGAGGAGGTGGCAGTGGTGACAGTGGTGGTAGCGGTGGTAGAGTGGAAGCAGTGATAGGGAAAGTAGTGATGCCAGTTGTAGAGATTATGGTAGAAATGGAAATGGGAGTAGTAGTAGTGGAGGAGTTATTAGAGCTGCTGATGGTAATAGTTGAGGCAGAAGTAAAGGTGGTGCTGTTGGAGATGGTGACAGTAAAGATGGAGTTGTTGGTGGGAGTAGAGAAGGTAGAGGTGGCAAAGCAGTACATCAAAGTCTATAGGAAGCAAGGTAGCTGGAACACATTTGTAACCTTCTACCCTAAGAAATGGAAAATGAAAGATGGATATCCTTGGTGTAACTTCAGAACAGCTTTTGGGTAACCAAGAGAGATTCAGTTGACCTGGGGTGAAAAAATGGTACACTTTCTTCATTTAACCTTAAAAACTGATATATCATCTGAGATTCAAATCTAAATTCCTTTTACTCCCATGATCTGTTGCCACCCTCTCTGTTTTATTTTCCTTCCTTCAGATTCACTGTTGGTTAGACAGTTTTTCATGCATTTGTGAACTCATGCTTGTAGGTCATGATAAACTCAATTCCCTCTTGTAGCCACTTGTCTGCTTACCTGGCTCTTACTGCATGAATTCCTGTGTTAAGATGATTGGTTGTATGTGGTCTTTCTCTAGACTTTTCATCATTATGGTGTGCCAGCTTAATGATGTGAACAATGCAGTGTGTACTATCATTGTTCTTCCTTGTATATAAACCCACAGGAAACCCAGACACACAACTACACATCTTTGCCTCTCATTCCTCACATTTAATTGCTCCCTCTTGCTCTTGAAAACTGTTTCTTCCTGGCTGCTCAAGGCACTGATTTCTAGGCCAGTGATAAAGTCCACACAGTTAAACCAGATGTATTCTTTCCTCCACCACTTTCAAAGTGATGTTTTTTTGGACTGTGCCAGCCAGCCATGGGCTACGTTGCTGGCATCAGAAGAGTCTACACCTTTCTGGCACTCTACTCCCTTAGCCAGTTCAGAAGGCTATGGCCCCAAAGCCCAGCACTATAATCTTGCATTAATCCTGGGGACCTGCCAAACTTCCAATTTCATACAATCACTGTTCGTGCTTGCCTTACACATTGGCAAGTTTGAGAATTTCCACCATTGTTGATCCATCTTGCAAAGCCACAAAACAGACTGAGACCTGTGGTGTCTCTTCGGTGTGTGGGTAACTTTGGAAAACATTTCTAGTACCAAACTGTGGGAAATGTGCTTTGCCAGGACCTATGACCTTTTGGGAAGTGCCTGCTTTGTCCCAATTAAAAGTGTTTTATTGTTTAGAAATGGGCTACTTGCTAAAGCTCTTCTTTCATCAGCCCAACTTTGGTAAGCATTATTGCAATCACTAATCTCTCTGACAGCTTATGGCCAACAGAATTACAAGTTAAAACTATGGAAACAAAATGCATTTTATTTATTATACTCTTAAGATGTTTTCAATAAAGTAGATAACATCTACTTTGCTAAGTGGGTGTTGTGACTTTCCAGAGGTTTGGCTAGTTAGCAGCCTGCCAATGAAAATACATGCCCTCTAGTATGTATCCCATACCTTGGATGGAGCTTCCTATGTTATCATGTTTGGCCTGCAGAGGAGACAGACTGGAATGCTTTGGACCAAGGTGAACCTTCATATATTAATAGTGTCTAGGATGATTTGTCTCTTCCATACTTTGACTACTTCTATCCTTCCATTGAGAATAATCATAGCAGCTAATATTTGTTGAGCATTTACTATTTGCCGGGGACCAGGCTAAATATTTTACCCAGATTATCACATTTGGCCTTCAAACCATGGCATGAGGTAGGCAAGTGGTCTTATTATTCTTGTTTTATAGATGAAGAACTGAGGTACAGAGAAGTTAATTGACTTTCCAAAGGTCACACAGGTAGTTGATGGACTTGGGACATGAACCTACTTACTCATTACAACAGACTGTCTCCAGGGGTTGTTGACTAGAAAAAAGGCAAACATAATATTAATTAAATAGAAGTAAAGGTTTGATTATATGAGTAGAAGGATATCTCTTGGCCTTTCAGCCAAAGAAACACATTCCTTTGGAAATAAAAAATGAAATTTCCTCTGCCTCTATCTTTAATAAGACCCATGAAAGGCATTTTTTGGGGAGCCACAATGCTAGACATTGCCACAGTGCCGGGCCTACAGGAGCCCAGGTGACTCTCCTTTCTGCTTAAAGTCAGTGCCTCTTTGGTTGTTTGATTCTGCTCTTTCTCCCCGTAAAGATTTATAGTCTGTTTTCATGAGGCTCTCTTACCTTCTTTCTTTCATACCTTGTATGTTTAGACTTGTCTAGTTGGGGAAGGAGGCGTGGGGTGGGCATCAGAAAAATCATTTTTTTGAATCACTTTAAAGATGCCTCTTGGTGAGATCCAAGGAGAAGGAATTATTGCAAAAATCCTTAGCCTGGGGTGGTTGTGCTTGAATTGATTTATTTGCAAGCACAAATAAGTATCTTTATATTAAGTAGTCAAAGGCAGGAGGTTGAATGTTGTGATCTCAACCAGGCAAAGGGAAGGAAAAGGAAGGGAAGGGAAAATTGATATGGTAGACAGGCATTCTTGCATCTAACTTCTTGTTGGATGAATTCGAAACAGAAAATTTCCACCACTATCCAGGGAATATATCTGAAATCAATTAGCATTTCTGGCACCACCTATGACAAACTGAGCAACTGTATTCAGTTCGGAGACCTTTTAGATCTTGCAACAGGATACCCGGGAAGCATCTCAGAGAACACTGATGCCTTTTAGAGACATTATCTGGGCGGCCTGTGGTGCTGAAATCACCATTGGTATTCATGGCAAAATGAGTGCAGCATTGTCATTGGTCCAGATCGCCTTACAGAAGAGTATTATTCTTCCTTCCATAGGCGTCCCATAGACACTCACACTCAGGAGAACTTCACCCTTTGAGCCACAGAGAGGAACTTTGAAGTTGGGTGACCTCAATAAGCTCGTGTGAACGAGGAAAAGGTGGGGCTATTCTTAAGATAAGAGAGAACATCAAAAGTTTACGAAAAAGCAAGACACAAAAGAGTCAACTGAGAACTAGGTTTCATAATCATTGAAAAATATAGCGTGTGTCTCTCTAGATGGTAGCTAGAGAGAGAGTATGTGGTTTAAAACAGCGTCTACCCTGTTTTTTT
>NW_011888788.1:7500826-7501267 GCF_000151845.1 Pteropus vampyrus
TAAGGAGAGGAAGGGGGTGCCCCCCGCCCCAGCTGTTTCCAAGTCCTTGGAATTTTCATGGTCATCTCTTTCATTAGGAAAATGCGTGTCTCTGATTGACAAGGACATTAGAGGGATTTAGCTCCATCTTCTCTGCTGCACAGGGAGACTGTGCTTTGAATGAGAATTATAGAACTCAAGTTGGAGGCCTAACTAATCTCCTGGCATTCCCAAATCTGTACCACCTGCGTAAAGAAAGCACTTTTGCATATAGTGTTTTTTTCCCTAGTGCTTAAATCACACCTCCTAAATGACACATTTGTTTATTACCAGCCTGAAGTGAGTGCTATCAGAAAATTAGAAAACACTAGTTTTCTGTTTTATGATCCTCCACAGCTTCTACTATCTACCACTGCCTTTTCCATAGTAGGTGCTCAATAGATATTGCTTGGTTCGATGTTA
>NW_011888788.1:7502312-7512523 GCF_000151845.1 Pteropus vampyrus
GAATAGTTTATTCAATTTAAGTAGAAAAAACATTTATTCCTTAGAATTATGATGATTATTCAACTTGTATTTCCTTGGCAGTTCCAAATTTAACTATTGTGTTATGATTTTCCCACCAATCATAAAAACATCTCAGATAGTATAATATTTTTGCATTCATGCTGTCTTGCACATGTGTAAGAGTCTGAATCTCACATCTGGAAACAGCAAGGTGGTTATTTTTGAGACCGCATATTTCATTGGGCTGGTGGGGAAGGGTGTGAAAGATATGGGTAACATACTTGATTGGGGAGGTAGGAAGGAGCTAACTGTATAGTGAAGAATCAAGCAAATGATGGGCTGAACTGCTCAAAATTTGTAAAAGCCATAAAGCTGAAGGGCTCCTAAATTGTCATCTGTTCCCTTCTACATAAACCTGGAGAGCATGTACACATAAGAGAACTGCTTCAATTCAAAACTTATCTCAAATGCCACAGATCCAATTTGTAAAGAAGTCGACCAATCACCAAATAACTTAGCAAGTATTTACTGAGCATCTACTACATGCCAGTCACTGTTCAAGGCACTTGGAGATATAAGAACAAAGCAGACAAAGCCCACTTGTCATGGAGTCTATATTCTGGTTGGGTGAAACACTCCATAAGTCAGCAAACAAATAAATGTAATATATCATATGATAAGTAGAATAATAATAAAAAAAAACTCAATTAGGATAAGGGACTGATATTGAAAGACAATTAGAGAGGATGATTAAGGAAAGCTTTTTCTACTGAGGTGACATTTGAGCTGAGACCTAACATACTGAAGGAAGAAGGCATGTGGTTCTGTGGGAGACAAACCAACAAGGAAGAACCAAAGTTATGAATGTGTTGTCATATTTCAGAGACAGGAAAGAAGCTAATATCATTGGGCTGGACTAAGCAAGGAGAAGATGGATACAGGTTAAGATCCGTGTGGACATGAGGTCTGGCTCATGTAGAGCCTTGTAGGTTTGTATGTTAAGTGTCATGGGGAGCCATCTGAGTAACTGGGTGGTTAGAACTGCCACTTACCAAGGAGCTAGCTCCACAGAGAGAGGGTTCCCAAGCTCAATTCTAGACTAGATGAGTTTGGTGTGCCTGTTATACTTCCAACTGAAGTATTAAAGAGGCAATTTATTATGTAAGTTTAGAGTCAAGGGAAGAAGTATGGGCTGGAAATGATCCCAACGTGAAAATAGCAATTAAAATTAAGAGATTGGATGGAATCTAGTAAATAATGAAGTCATTAAATAAAGGAGATATTTTCCAGTTCTTGATGCAAGCTCTGGGTTAATAACCTATGTATGGATTGATATAGCTTTATATTATGGACTAAATAGTTTAAAATGTCAGGAAAGTCACTACCTTTATTCCTTGTATGAGATCCAGCTCTCTTCATCCTCTACTATATCCTTGCTAAGTAATAAAGAGTAGTAATGGCGATTTTTTTCATACCCCCAGATACTGATTGGAATAATTTTTAGTATGGTGCAGGGTTACTGTACTTTAAAAGGCATACACTCATATTTTAATCTTGTGTTTCACAACTTGTCTTCTAAATGATAGATTTAGAAAAGTGGCCTTACTCCTTGAAGCTGAGTAATCATATTTTCACTCTCTCTATGCCTTTCTTCTATCTGGCAGTCTGGCCTTTGAAAAGAGATTGACTTAACATTTAGAAAGATGGTCTAGAGCAGTCTGACAATATTTTCTTTTCTAGGTTTCACTAGTTAGTGAAAGCTTTCAGCCACCTGTCTCACAGATGTCTAGCTAGTTGCCTAGTGCTTTCTTTGCAAAATCAGTATACCTAGATTTCAGGAACTAGAATAAGAACACGCATCTAGGCAAAGAACCTAGGTCCTTGCATTTTTTTTCATCAGGGAACCCCTGCATTGGACAGCCTTGGCTGCTGTGGTCATGGTACTTTCCCCCCATTTTAACAATTGTTCACTGTATGTTTCTCCCTGTAGGAATCTCAGAGAAAAGGAGGAATGAAAGATGGGGTTCAGGTACCCAAATCTGAACAGAATTCTTTTTTTTTTCTTAAAGACCCCGCTAGCAAAAGTGTGATTTCATGGATATGATGAAATATCATAAAGTAACCTGTATTTTGTGGGCACCCTTGACTCTTCCTCATTGACTAGACTAGTTCGTTTAGGGCAGGGACTGTATTTTGTTCCCAAATATATTCCCAGTGACTAACATGATCCCTGGCATATGGGAAGCACTCAATAAGGTTTGTTGAATGAGGAAAGGAAGTAGTGCCCCTGGCATTATCTATTTTCTATGAAAGGGGGCAGTATCATGTTCTTACAATGAGCTATTCCTTCCTCCTTTTTCCCATAGCAGGGAAACTAACCTTTTTCTAGTTATTTTATTTCCAACTCACTGGAGGTAATGGGTTCTGAAAGTCATCTGATGATTCAGCCTGGAAATTGGAACAGTTCCATCATGCAGCTTTCAAGCTCTTCTTGAAATTCTAGAACAGGCTGAATTCCAAAGTGGAATTATGGTCCTCTATTTCATTGTATAAACCACCTGCAGCCTCCAGTGGTCAACTTGCTGCCCTACGACCACCTTTGGATTTTGACCTTCATGCACACTTGATCACATACTTCTTTTGACTAGGAGAACTGGAGGTCCATCTTCTCTCTACTCATTCAGATTTTACCCCTCTTCTGTTCTCTAATTTCAATGAACTTCCTAGCACAGCTTTCTCAGAACACGTATAGGGCTTGGAATCTGTATCACTCATTTGTCACTAATTACTTCCTTGCATTGTTGGTATACACTAATGCAGAGGTTCTCAAACTTTAACATTTACCAGAATCACCAGAAAGGCTTGTTAAAACAGATTGCTAGGCACCACCCCAAGAGTTTCTGATTCAGTAGGTCTTGGGTGGAGCCCGAAAATTTACATTTTTAATAAATTCTCAGGTGATGTTGATGATGCTGATTCTGGGACAATACTTTGAAAATGACTGGGCTAGTATTTCTTAATCCTGGATGCACATTAGAATCACGGGACAACTTCTAATCTATGCAATGCCCAGCTCCCAGTTTAATCAGAATCACTGACCAATTTAATCAGAATCCTGAACATGAGACCCATACATTGGTAGGTATAGGAAAAACCATCCTTTTCCTCTAACGGAATTACTACATATCAATAAAGTAGAAACTTCTGCCTTCTTGGCAGTATTGGAGACAAACACATTTCTGAGATGATGTATTTTTTAAATGCCTGTAGACCATATTTCTTTACAACTTTGGTTCTCAAAGTATGTTTCTACAACCTGCATCTTCAGCATTACCTGGGCCCCATGCCAGATATATCTGAGTCAGAATGCTGGGTTGTGGAGCCCAGAAATCTATAGTTAACAAGGTCTCTAGGTGATTCTGATACACACTCAATTATGAGAACCACAGCTCTAGTAGAAGGGTAGGTGGTTTGACAGTTAATTGTTTTCAACCATAGCTGTACAATAAAATCACCTGAGGTTTATTTAAATATGTACAGGCCCAGGCCTCAGATATTCTCATTTGTTTCTGGTGGGCAACCATAGTTTTCAAAGCACCACAATTAATTATATTGTACAGTCAGGGCTGTGCAATGACCGAGACAAATATTGTTTTGTAATGGATTAATCTAACCATTTACAGTGGCTGTGGTTCTATTTCCACATGAATAAATAGATCTTCTGGCTAACCACATTTGTTATAAATGGATATGATGACCAAAGTTACTGCTATATACTAAATGTTTATGTACGCTCAAAATTCATAATCTCCAACATAGTGGTACTAGGATGTGGGGCCTTTGGTGGGTAATTAGGTCATAAGGGCAGAACCTCCATGAATGAAATTAGTGCCCTTATAAAAGAGACCCTGGAGAGTTTCTGTGATACTTCTGTCTTGTGAGGTCACAGAGAGATGACGGCCTCTTTAAACCAGGAAACAGGCTCTCACCAGACATCAAATCTGCTGGTGCTTTAATCTTGGGCTTTCCAGCCTCTAGAACACTAATACATTTCTGTTGTTTATAAACTACCCAGTCTATAGCATTCTGTTATAGCAGCGCAAATGGACTAAGACAGTCACCATCACCAAGTTCTGTGGCAGGCTTGGGGTGAGGTGTGTCAGAAGTATATTATGTGTGAAATACAATGATAGATACTGAGGATACAAGTAACATGACAGAATTCTTCATGATTTAAAGTGTAGAAATAGAATGCAATAGATTAATTACAAAATTGCCTGCAGTTATCCTGCTTCTTCTATGCAAACCCCTTTGTAACATGCCTCTGCTATTCCACACATCAGGAGGTCTTTATTTCCTGACCCTTGTATCTGAGCTAGCCACATGCTTTGAATGAATCAACAGAATGTATCAGAAGTGACATTGTTCCAGTCCTCAGACCAGGCCTCCAGGAACCTTGTGCACATCTATGTTCTCTCTCGGACCACCACTACCATTATAAGAGCAAGCTCAATCTAGACTGCTGAAGAATGAAAGACCACATGGAGCAGAGCTTAGTCCCAGCCAACGCCATCCTAGATCAGCAACCCTAAATCAGTCCAACAGCTGATATGGGCACATGAGGGAGCCCAACGGAAAAGAAAAAAACCAACCAGCTGAGCTTAACCCAAATTGCTGACCAACAAAACCATGAGGTAAATAAATGATTATTGCTTTAAGTCACTAGATTTTGGGTAGTTTGTAAACTTAAAAGGTAGAGATAGAATATAATTTATCCAAGTGTTCTTAACCTGATTAGTGTTAACATAAGACTTAGTGCTTTACTAACAACTGCAAGTAGAAGAAAGAGGAAGTGTACACTGCCTGGAATTAGACAGCATTAATTCCTTTGATATTGTAACATATCAAAGTTAAACCCCTTTTAAAAATACATAGTCAACTAAAATTTTTCATAAAAATTATTTTTTTCAGTAAGGGAGGGGAAATTTTGTGATTCATGGGAGAGTGTGACCAGAGTCACTCAAGCAGCAGAAAACTCATAGCACTGGACAGGAGAAGAGTGACTATAGCATTAGTTTAGCAAACTTCAGAGTTATGTAAAAAGAAATGATAACCTGTTCAAAGGGGTCATAATATTTGTTGGGAACAGATAGCAAATGGGAGAGTTTCATCAATTTGTTTAGTCTGTTAATTTTCTCTTTAATTATAGGATGTCCTTCCTTGTATATTATGGAAGCTGTTTTCTTCATCAATGCATATGGACATGTTTGTCTTTTTTTCTGATAGAGTCTGTAGCTCTCTTTTGGTTCCCAAAGGGATTTTTGAAGGACAATCTCCAACCCAAGCTAAGAATCCACAATTCTAAAAGACTAACAACAAAAATCAAAGTGTCTATGCAGAATGATACAAACGTGGAGTGCAGACAAATGCTTTAAGGATTTAGAAAAATGAGTACTTGTTTTGAACCACTGATAGAAAAAGGGCTACCGTGTGCCAAATATTTTATGCATGTCATTTCATTTACTCTCCACAAATGCGCTGAAAGATATTCTCATTTTATAGATGAGAGCACTGAAGCTGAAGATTATGGGGATAGTGAATCAGTTAGGGTATTTTGATCAGAAGAAACAGAAAGCCCAATTCCCATTATCTTAAGCTTATGTAATTGAAAAGTGGCAAGGAAGGTCAAGCTTCAGATATGATTTGATCAGGCCTTCAGCACCTTTGTTCCAAGATTCTTTACATTCGGCCTTTCTTCTTGTGTTTGATTATCTTATTGTAGCAGCAATACCTCCAAGCCTTTGAACTATATACCACACCATCTTTAAGAAGAGGAAATAATCAATGCATAAAAGTTTTAAACTTTACTAGGCTAAAACAAACTTAGGTCAGTCACATGTCCACTTCTGAAGCAATCACTATGTCTATAAGAAAGCCATGTTCTAATTGGCTGGGTTATCTCTACCCATAAAGGACATGATGGCAACAGGCTTATATTTACTGCTTAAAATGACAAGGATCATTCCTTAGACAAAATAGCCAGGGCTATTTCCATCCAAAACCTTTAGCTTTCATACAAATGGCAGAGGGAAGGAAGAGAGGCTAGAAATATCTACCTTGACTAGTAAGTGATGGAGACAATATAGGAACCATTTTTTCTTCAAGTCCAACCCAACTTTTTTTTCCTTATGTCTACCCTGTATTCATCCAGGAAGTAAGGCTTGAGCTGGGCTTTTTGAGTTGGACATAGGGAGGTAATTTTAAAATATTCACTAACTTGTAAGAGCTTTTGAGGTCTGGGAATGAAAAGCATGATTATGTGTGATTGTGTGTGAACTCTGCAAATTAACAGTAAGGGTTGTGCCTTCCTCCATTGGTAGAGTTATTAGAAGACTAGCAGTCATTTGGTCTACTATCCTGACAATTCAGGGAATTTGTGTAAGCAGCGATTTTTGTAAAGGAGGAGTTAAAACGACTTCTTAGACGTTGACGGTCCATCTCTAATAATGCATGTTAAAAAAAGGAAGACAAAGCTACGATTCATCTGCTAGGTCTTGGTGATGTCATAAACACTTATGACAGCAGTAGAACTTTAAGATTGAATTACCTTCTTTGTACCCACTGAAGGAGCTGGCTTTGCTGTGTGTAACACATTGTATAAGCTAAACAGTGTTTGGCGGTTTTCACATGGCACATGGGAAGAAAGGAACTTGATCTGTGAACCCAGAAGATCATGAATCTGATATGCGGAAAGACAATTTAACCCCGCAAATTGCCTTGGTCTCTGATACGTAATTCTAAAATTAAATAAATTAATATGTGCTGACATTTCCCTAATCTAATCTTAAGGCATCACACTTTGATTAGTATAATGAGGAGTCCCAAAATGAGCACTTCATTATGTAATTAATAACACTATAATAGTCCAATATCATAAAATCAGTTAATGATTTGAATCCATTAAATGATATTGGTTGAAATGCACAGAGTAGGCAAGGGGCTTGAATCAAATCTGTTTCTTTTCTCTCAGCAATGGTACATTTTGTAGTAATAATACTAACTGAATATTCCAAGAATAAAAACATGGACAGTTTATGTGGAATTTGAATTTAAAGGTAAAAATACCAGATTTGTAAATCAGAAACCTTGATGATCATTTCTAATGCTTTCAAAGCCAAGGGAAAAAAAAATAAGGTTAACAGAACAGTTGTTGGAAGATATTCTCTAAATTAGTTTTTAAAGATTTTCTTTTCGGTCACCTTTTTGATACTCATTTTTAGTTAATATGGGAGTAAATCTTTCATTAAAAATAAGATTTTTTTCTCCTTACATGCTTTTTTCCAGACAATTCAGGGTAACTAAGAAATTATGAGTCATGTTTTGCCTTAATACATATACAGTTGCTGAGAAGACTAAATCATCAAAAAGGATCAAAATCTGTTTGAGATATAGTATTATACATTTTTAATGAAAAAATTAAAAAAGAGAATCATAAACGCCCTTTGGCATATCTGTGGTTGTTTACAGTAGAGATGAATGTGGAATTAAATCCAAGTTGGAATAGTCCAAAGATTCACCAAGGGAACACCCAAATCACTGCTGAAGAAAAATGCTCAAAGGTATTGACTACAGTTGGATATGCTCAAATTTGAAAAAAATAAATGCTTAATTAATTTAAATCACATAAACATAAGAAAATCATATAATAAATAAAAGGCAGATCCTGTCATTTAAAACTAATTTATTGTATTTCTTAACTGGTAGATTACTCAAGGGCTTGATGCTATCAAAAATAATAAAGACGGCTTTTTTATTGATTATCTTTTTTTTATGATTTTGCCTGATTCATTCTTATATAATATAAATAAAGTGCACATAGTCCACTCAGATATGTAGAGGGATCTTGTTCCTCTAATAACTTCCAGACATTAAAAGAAAAAAAATTTTGATTAATTCTTGTACCAACTTTGAATAAAGAGCAAATATGCCTCAAAAATGAAAACAATCTAAGTCCTTTTAATTTATAGCTTCCTGCTTTATTCACTTTCACGTTTTCTGGGATACTGGCAGCTTCCTCATATGTGGCATCTCCCCTCATGTTTACTTCTCAAAATTTTTTCCCCAAAGGTAGACTAGTGGCAGGGGGTGAATCAAACTGGCTAGCCTCAGCTTAACTGAACACTGGTGCCAACCCACATAGATAAAACCTATGAATTTTTCCCCAGCCCATGAAGCCTTATCTAGTGTGAATGGAATGCAGTGGTTATTAATGATGTACTTTGAAGCCTATTGGCCTGAGGGCACTGATTCAAATCCTGCCTATACCTAGGAGGTAAGTCCTGGAAAAATGTTGTTGCAGACTGAGGGCTGTGCAGTCAATTATGTGAAATGAGTTGGTGGTTTGAGTCAAGAATGCAGTTGACCAGAGTCCAACTCACTAAAACCACCAATACAATTTATAACCTTGTTGGCAATATCTTCAAGAGAGTGACTTAATGCCAAGTGTCTGAGTGGTCATCTTCTACTCTGATATTTCTTTTGGGGCTCACATAAGAAAACTTGCTTCTAGGCTGACTCTGAGACGATCGCTCAGAAGAAATGAAAATGCTCACTTCTGACATGTCTACTGTCAGAGAGCTTAATTAAACCAAAGATGCTCTTTATAAAGCAACTCCTTGGCCTACAGAGATTTATACCAGTAGATAGTCAGAGGTCAGTTATACACAACTATGTAACACTTTGGTTTTTATAGATACTGGGGGTGGGTAGGGCAAATAAAAATGCAGATTTCTAGATAAGCACGAATGTAGTATGAAAGTAACAATGAGAAAGAATCTGTCTATGAGAAGGTCCTTTTGAATTTTAGATTTGGAAGGATACTTGAAATGAAAATGAAGAAACCAACATTTAATACTCAAACTTATAAGGGAATTATTATTTTATTTTGTAAAGAAAGAGTATAAGTACATTTGACTAACATCACTCAAGAAACAGAAATAGGTCTAGAATTCAATTTTTAAAACGTTCCTATTAAGTGCACTTTCTCTGTCAAACCACCCTCCTTTTCTTTTCTTTCTTCCCCTATTAAAAATAAAGACGTTTTCATAGGAAAAAAAGAACCCCAAACTGTAAGTAATTAAATCATCAAGATCATAATTTATTTAGACAAGACTTCTTGGTTGTTAGCTCAAAGACATTCTGTCAGAAATGCTGCACCTGATCTGATACTTGCCACCAGGAGCTTCCAGTCAGATCCTGAGATTAGTCATATTTTATCCATGGAAGTAGGACAGAGAAAGAAATTTACACTTACACTGCTGTTACAGGTGAAAGCAGGTGAGGTTTCTACCATCTAAAACTCTGGGTTCTCCCCAGGGCCTGTTCCTCTGAAGGTACATGGACCCATCTGAGGCCTCAGGTGGGCTCACTGGGTAGTGCAGGATATTGTTGACACAGAAATGGCAGTACCTACTATAAGCTGGAATGGGAGTGACTTGCACAGTGTATGCAGTGGAGTCACAGAGTGGTAACTGCTTGGCCTAAAACCTTTACATCTTTAAAAATCTTTTCTTTCTCTCAGATTATAGATAGCATCATACACATACCACACACACAAGGGGTAACTACTTTGGGTTTGTTTGCCTTTCATTTTACCCTCTTCCATTCTGAACTCCCAGTATCACTCAGTAGCCACTTGACTCTCTAGCCATCTGAATGCTCCCTTCTTCATTGTACATAGTCCCAGGAAATGTAACAAATGTGGTAATATAATCAGTGGATCCTAGTGGGTTAATGCTCTTCTCTTTCACATTTCACCTTTTCTGTCCCAGGATTATTTTCTTAATCCAGAGGCATAATTCAAATGATGACATTTATAAAATAAGGACTCATTTAAAGCGTAATGAGAAGGGCGTATGTCAGTCAGAGTCCTATTGGGAAACAGAAGGCATGTTTGAATGAACAATAATTTGAGGAAGTTTTATTTATAAAGGGACTATTTACATAGGTGTAGGTGAGGTGGAGGATAACCACAAGGCAGAATGAAGTAACCTGAGATTAGTAATCTGTTACTACATCGTGACTACCCTTACTTTTGAAGGGATGAGGGGAAAGCTAGTTGCATGACTGTGTGCAGTAGGCCACATAGAGGCAGCCCTAACAGGGCCAGTTATCTTCAGTTATGAGAACAGCCACTTGAGCTGACCTTGTAC
>NW_011888788.1:7514033-7515646 GCF_000151845.1 Pteropus vampyrus
CAATGCAACTGGTAGCTTGTAGTGCCGTTCGCTGAGATGTGGGAAACAAAGTGAGACAAGTTTGCTGAGGAGGTGGGAGATCACTTTCAAACATTTAAGTTTGAAATGCTATTGGGACATCCAGGTGAAGTTGTCCAGATTGTCATATAGCTGGTCTGAAGACTGGTGATGTAGATTGCATAGTCGACTTTATGTTTTATTGTTATGACTGAATGGCTGAAAGTTAATGGTATCATAAACCCGAAAAATGTAACGCATCTTTTGGTGGTGGCAGAATCCAGGCCAACCATAATGTGTTGTTATCTTTCACACCAAATAGAAAGCTTTTCAGTTTTATTCCTAAGAAGTGTGGATGAGAGGCTGGGGGATGTGGTGGCAAAAAATACAAATTGCATCTTCTTGGTCACTGGGACCAGGAATGAAAATGAAAATCTAGACTATCATATTACTTCAATATTTAAAAATTAAGACAGTGGTCTAATGAGCAAATTCATAAATATAAGATGATGAATAATTAGGTTTCTTTTGAGTAGGTAAGAAAATAATATTAGCCATTGTACACCAAATATTAAATATGAGTCAGGACAAATGAGCAGTTGTTACCAGAGAGGGCAGAAGGCAGAAATTTAATTTTGGAATATGCATTCAGGAATGTAATTCATGGTTATAAGCCACACTTAAGTATTATGTAAAGTTCAAAGAACTTGATGAACATCTAAATGTGGAATGAGCTGTTTCAGAAAATACAGGCTGCTATAATATATCAAAGGTAATTTTTGAGGTTGAGTTTTGGGAATCTTATTATATCAGCTAATATGTGCTGTTATTCTAGTTACCTACTTAATAGCTAACCTGTGAAATAAACTAGTTTTATTAGCGTTGCCACTGAAACAGACCAAATTTTGCAAGCTAAGGCTGTGTCTCTTCCCATGTACTTCCACCATGCATTTTAATTCTAGGTGCCTTGCATTTATAAACTTCAGCTGATTTAGTTTAATACTTATTTTTAGTTTATGAATGATCAATAGGCTTACATTAACAATTAAGGATACATTAGATATCAATTAGCTAATACAAATTCTTACGGAAGAAAACCAGTTGCTTTTATTTTGCAAATATCCTTCACATTAACCCAATATATCAGGCAGGCTTTAAGAGCCATTATAATCTATCACATAAAATGTCTATTATTATTTTTGGAGGCTTTAAAGTGTGAATTATTAACCTAAGAGGCTATATTGGGCACTAATGAAATACTTTATACTGTCTCATCAAAATTTTTATATAGTAAAAAATGTGATTTGCTTTCACCTAAATGCCAGAAGTTTGTAGACATGCCAACTGGAAAATGTTATTCTTTACCAACACTATAGAAATGGGGGTGGGGAAGGCTCTTGGTACTAACTGAACAAAGCATGTTGAGAATTTCCCAATTCTATTATGTCTTTTTATGGGTAACCCTGCAACTAAGGTTGTCCGTATGTGCAAAATAGTTTCAAGAATTATTATCTATAAAAAAGAAAAAAGATGGGCTAATTCCTCTAAATGATATTAAGTAGTTGATTTAATGAAATTTTAAGCCAGTTGTTTGGGTAGCATATGAATATAATACC
>NW_011888788.1:7515701-7518201 GCF_000151845.1 Pteropus vampyrus
AAAATTGTATAAAAGATCATCTAGCTACATAATAAAATGTACTTATTTTTTCTCCCAAGCCTTACATACTAACTTCTGGCTGTTAAAAACTTAGACATATTAGTGTTTAGAATTTCCATTCCAAAGATCTCTATAAGGATATTGGTTATATCATAGCATTTTTCTATCCTAAAGTACCATCAAAAGTATTGTATAATAGTTAATGACAGTGAGTGTCTTTGATTTCTGAATATGACCGATGTTGATTCGTATATTTCTATATAAGCTTCCAAATATATACTTTGTGTACCTGCTTATGATTTTGCAGGAATTGGTTCTTCTCTTTCCCTACCCTTTCCTCTTCCAAAAATTACCTCCCTCTTTCTCTCAATCTCCCTCTCTTTCCCTCTCTTTCTCCCTCCATGTCCCTCTCCCTCTCCCACTCCCTCTCCTTTTCCCGCCTCTCTCACTTATTATTAAACTTTTTTTAGTGGTCAGATATGTTCCATTTTTTAATCAAAATTATTGGGATGACATTAATTAATAAAATCAAATAGATTTCAAGTGTACAATTCAATAATATGTCATATGTATATTGCATTGTGTGTTCACCACCCAAAGTTAAATTTCCTACCACTACCAAATATTTGACCCCTCTTTATCCCTATCTACCTCTTCCCTCCCCACCTTCCCTCTGGTAACCACAAATCCATTGTTCTTGTCCATGAGTCTATGATTTTTTGTCAAGTTTGTTACTTTTAGTCTGACTTGTTTCACTTAGCATGATAATCTCAAGATCCATCCATGTTGTCGCAAATGGCAGTATTTCATTTTTTCTTATGGCTGAGTAATATTCCATTGTATATATGTACCACATTTTCTTTATCCAATCATCTATCAATTTGTTCCGATTATTTATCTATGCTTAAGAATAAAATAGATAATGTCCCACTGAAAGTGAACAAGAGAAAGATATGCACAACTTAATTTTGTACACATTATAATACCAGTTACTTATTGCTGCATTTTCCTGAATGTGAAGCTTATAGCTAATAATTACAGACTGCAGAGTGATAAGATGTGGTCAGTGTATGCACAGGCTGTTGAGACTCCCTCCATGTGGTTCCTGTGGTCCCTCAGCTGGCTTTCCAAGATCCGGGCATCTCGAGAGGTGACTGGCTGGTTCATTCAGAATAACTGATTCAGGTCCAGTTAGGCACTTCCTTGGCTGTACATAGAGGAGGATGAATAGTTACCTATCTGGATAACCCCCTCAAAGTAAACCCATAAAGATAAGCAATAGTTTAGAATAATAAGTAACATTCTTATAGCATGGTATAATTGACAATCACTTTTATTTTGGTGATCTTTATCATAGTATTACCTTCTTCAATTTATAGATGAGTAAAAATGAGTTTCTGAGATATTAGGCAACCTTACCGTGCTTACTTAACTGCATAAGCTTCAGCCACTCATCCAACACCTACATTGTCCATGGAATTTTAAGGAAATGAAAACTGACTCTTAGACGAGAAAATGCTTTTATCAGAATTACGATCAAAGAATAGAGAGCAACGTTTAATTCAAAAGCAGAGGAAAGCAACCTTAGCATTCTCCTAGAGCATAACTTGATAGACCTTTAAGGAAAGCAACACTCACAAAAGCCATCTTATTCACAGGCAGCGTAACCTAAGAAGGTATCATTGCTCCCCATCCCCTTTCTAAGTCTCCCAGGGGAAAGGGGCTATTGTTAAATTTTAGAGTAAAGAGGAGAGCACTTAATGGGGTTTCAATACATGATTTTTTTATTCCACACACATTCTCTGTGTATAAATCTTTGGAGTAATGTTAGGCATATGCTGGCACCCCTAGTAATATTTTTAATATCTTCAGCTTGCATAGTTAATTTTCTTTTGACGTATGTTCACATGACATACAAATATCCAAGTGGAAAATGAAAACTTAAGCCAGACACCCAGATATTCCTAAATATGCATATATTTAGAATGAAATGTACCTGTGTTGGGCAGGTCTACATATAGACGATGCTCAAAGCTTCATTTTACCCTCTGTGGTCTAATTTCAAGTTATAGAATTAGAATGTTATTCTCAAATATACTCAAATTAACTTTACCATACAGGTAAAGCAGTGTCAGTTTCCTCATCAACATTTTTCTATTTAATAATGTAGATAATTTAGCTTAAACATATATGTGTATATATACATCTATATGTATATATAAATATTTCCCATGAGATTTAATTAAAGTGTTAAACTGGAAAAAAAAAGAAACTCCGTTTTTAAATAATTTGTTTCCTAAGTTGTTCTTTGTAAGGAAATATTGCTTATTATTGATATAAATAAAATATTCTAGTGAGCGATGGAATTCTTGCTCTCCATTAAAATATCTTGTTAATATCTAGACACAAAACATCATTGTTCTGTTTCATACAGAAACTGCAAGTTTATTTAGTTTGAAAAATGGAGAAATAAACTCCTGTTTCGTCCTTCTCTTTGTTG
>NW_011888788.1:7522515-7570245 GCF_000151845.1 Pteropus vampyrus
AAAGAAAGAAAGAAAGAAAGAAAGAAAGAAAGAAAGAAAGAAAGAAAGAAAGAAAGAAAGAAAGAAAGAAAGAAAGAAAGAAAGGGAAAAGAAAAAAATGAAATTCCTGCTGGTCCGACTCTTTATTCACTTATTCATTCATTCAACGATATTTATGGATTATCTACTATGTGCAATAGTGTGATATAGGATGTTGTATTCCTTAGAGACCAAGTGGTGGATACAGAGATTGTTTGGGGATGCCATTCTTTTTTAAAAGCAGAACTAGTAGTTATAGTACAGATATACCTAAGATTTTAACTTGTAATTAGCCCCACTTCCAGCCCTGAACTTGGCATCTCATAAAATGAAGTAGTCCCAAACAGAAAAGATATCATCTAGGGACAAGAAAGGTACATATTTTTAAGCTCCAAAATAACTATGGTAACTGATACTATTTCTTGTCCTAAATTCCTATATAGAAAAAAGAACGTAAGTGAAAATGAATTGGCCTCACAATTTATCCATTTTCACAGACAAAAAGAAAAGTGGGTAGAGGTCCTCTATTTTTTGATATCTTGAAGTGGAGAGGGAGGGTGAGAGAGAGAGAGAGAGAGAGAGAGAGAGAGAGAGATATGAAGACATTTGAAGCAGGGAGGGGAAGAGGGTGAGTAGGAGAGAAACTTAAACATTAATGGGGAATAGAATTTCCCTTGAACTGGCCACAATACATATGTTTGTTAAAAAGCAAGAGGCGGGGAAGACATGCATGCCTGATGTTGAAGAAAAGCCTGTTTGTGCCTCACACACTGGAGAAATTGTTCAGAAATAGTTCATCCATGTGAAAATATGACCCGTGTCATTTTGCCAGGGTTGTTCAGACACTGAGCTGCTGAGTAAGGCCTGATTGGGTAAATTCAAGATCCTGGGGGCTGTACATACTTCCTAGTGCCCAGTTTTTCTAAGATGAAGAAAAAAAAGTCAGTCAAAATAAGGTTATGGAGTGCCACATGCGTGGGCGAGACAAGGTCTCCAGAGGGTGGGAACCAGCCGGATCTCAGACATGGCCCATTCTTTTAAATCCTTCCCCATTTTCTTAGTGGGCAAAATGAGAAATAGAGAGCAAATGCCCAGCACTAGTAGCCAGAAGAAAACAGTGGTGTTTAGAAATGGGGAAAAGGAAAAGGTTATAAATCATTTTTGAAATGAATTTCCCATTCTCTTTTGACCATTGCATATTCATATTTCACAAACTCCTAAAATGTCTGGAGATAAAATTCAGATCATTTGTTGTGAAAGAAATGGCTTTATAAAGATTTTTAGAGGACATGGAAGCTATGTTTGAATGAATAATTAGTCAAAGTAGGCAGGAAATAAGGAATAGTGGACAAGACATTTTCTTATATTATACTGAGAGAATTATATGAAGTTTGAAGGCATCCTACATGAACCAATATAAGTAATTGAAAAACAAACAAACAAAATCTCCTCATTTTTAGCTGTTTTGTTTTTAACTAGACTAGGACAAATAACTAGTTCAATCTCAATCTCAGTGTTAAATTTTTAAAAATTGAATTGACAATTCTGATTATTCTGGCTTAGTTCCAATGTGCCAGTCTCTCTCTTATTCAAGAGGGTGATATAGTGATCATGTCATTAGTTTAACAAATAAGAAAATATTCTTAACCTACAATGGACCAGCGATTTTATCTCTATGGGCCACAGTTTTCTTATCTGTAAATTGATGGATTACAAGTAGTCGATTTCCAAATTTTGTTCTTTGAATGATTGTTTTCCAGCTTTTAACATTTCAGTAAAGGAATTTTATAATTTGGATATAGGTCTTGAAACTATTTGTATTTCTAGTAATAATAATATATAGTAACCCCATTATGGTCTTTCTGCAATACCACCTGAATATGTGAGAGAAGAAAAATTCTTAGGTTTCTTCTAGCTGCTAATGCTATTCTAGGAATCTTTTTTTTTGTGGGGAGGACATTTTAATTTAACGGGCACTTTTTTTCTTATCAGTAAAGGAGCTGGTCAGGGTAGAGATTATGTTGAACCTAAATCAACTACTCAGCTTGAGTGGGATAGGTTTCAAAATCTTCCCTAAATTAAGGGCAGAGGATTTATTTTAAAGGACAACTTTGAAAGAGATATAAATTTCTGCCTTTTTACTTTAAGGGTCTGCAAGCATGTTTCAAGCTACTTAAGTTAAACAGCTTGAGAATTGCTAGTTATAAAAGTGCTCCCCTCCCCCAAGAATGCAGATTTGGTTTTCAAATCAAATTGGCAGATACTTACAGAACCATGGGCTCAGAGAGGGAAGGGGTGGAAATATGAGACCCTTGTAATGATTTCACTGCCATTAAGTTTATTTTGAGACACTCGTATCAGACCCCTGATAAAATGTCATAAAATAACTGCCATCTCCACCTTTTATAGGAGCAACACTTGGATTAGAGCTGCTGGATTGTAATAAGGAAATATGTGTTTAAAAAATGAATTAAAGGAAAAGATGACCTTCAGGTTACTCTGGTCTATTGATGGGGTCAAGGGAAGGAAGGTTCCAAACCTAGTAGGAGAGGGGTCAGTCTGACACTGGATGCAAAAGTTCACAAGTCTGCATTATAAATAATATATGTAGGAAATGAGTGTTTACTCCTCTCTAATGTTAGCAAACTGGAAGGATAAGATGGCTTCCTTTTGACGCGAAAAAGATCTAAATGTGAGATGCTATTTTAAACAATGAACAGCTGTTTCATTTTGAAGCAAAAAGAACAAAGAAAACACCCTCAGGTCCACATAGGATATATTGTGGTTTCCCTTGTGTGTGTGTATGTGTGTGTTTTCTCTCCTCAATCTTTACTTAGGATAATTGAAATGTCATTTTTATCTTGGGTTGTTTTCTTAACTGACAAGGGACATGAAAAGTTAAAATATGGGAGAATTTCCTTTTCATCATTTTGAATATAAATAACTTTTCATTGCTTAAATATGAAGTGTTTTCTTTGTTAATCCAACAGAGATTAATGCCTGGAATGCTAAATTGTATCATAAGGGGAAAATCATGATGGTCTATGGATAATGTATTTTAAGCAAGACTAAAGCAATAAGATGGCGTTATATCAGTCTAAGTTTCCTTCCTCTGCAAACAGCTAGAAACATAATGGGTAGCCTGAGTCACTGATTTAAGAGATTTCAATTATCCAATTAATACCTGGAAATCCTAGAATCAAATTCACAGAAGAGTTTAAGCATATATGTTCAGATGATTCAGAAAGTGAATTTCTGATTTTCAGAGCAAACTTCTTGAGATTTAACTTAAAATACCTCTTAGATTTATTTGGAAAGATGTATAAGTCTTTTAAAATGTGTATTGATACATTGGTCTTGGTATGGATTTCATGTTGAAAATGCATAGAACAAAATTTTACATATTCAATGGGTAGCAGGTTTATTTATGTCTTAATTCTTCATAGATATTTATATCTACCCTCCAATTCTAATTTTTGGGAAAATGAAGAGGCATTACAATACATTCTGTTCTTCCAGATTAGAAACACACACACACACACACACACACACACACACACACACACACACACACACACACACACACTTAGTTCATTTTACCTGGAAAACTATTCCATATAACAAGCAAACACACACTTAAAAGTTTAATTATTTACTTAACTGTTTTTAAAAGTCTGGTACATAAGTTGTAGCTTTTTTTTTTTTTTAATTTGAAAGAACTACTTCATTTAGCTCTTTTTGATCATATAATTGCAGAAAGTATATCTGCTGTTTTATACTGTTTCTAGTTCTCTTCCTTTTTAACTCATGAGACAGAATTTTAGTAAACTTTTCCTGGGGCTTAATTCCTTCTAATTTTGTTTTTGAAATAAATGATGAATTTTTTTTAAATTAAAACAAGAAATTCTAGGCCAGAAACTGCTATAGCTCTTCCTTCAGATACAGATCTCAAGAATAATAACATCTTGTAAAACTTAAAAAAAAAAAGGAAGAAGGAAAAAAAATCTGTGCAAGTTCTTTTTTAATCCAGACTTGGTTATACAGCACATTAATAAATTGTCCTGTCAACCTCTAGGACATGAGTTCAACTCCAATTGGTTTAATGGCCACGAATGTTTCCTTAGAAGAATTCCGGATTTCTGAATGGAGGAAGGAATGTCAGGGATTCTCAGGGCAGGCTTGAGAACACCCCCAGAAGGTGGTCTTGGGAGGTAATCACACCCTGCTGATAGGATTTGGCAGTTAAAATAGATGGAGGTCAGCCTGTCATTTTGTCTATTTAAATAAGTCACTTGTGATTAAGGATAAGCAGCAAGTTTTCTTTTCTTTCTCACTTTTGGGTCCTTGAAGGCTCTCATCTGTTTCTGTTTCTTCCCTTCATTCTTTTTTGCCTTTTATATGGAAAATGTTCATGTTTCTTCCATTTTTCCCCCTTAAAGACATAGACTAGGGGACAATTTATCACTTTATTCCATTCCAATTAAAAAATTGGTATTGCGAACAAAACTCTTACTACAAACCAGGTGTTTTGTGACATGGAGAGAGAGTCTAAACTGAAGACAGGAGGCTCTGCTATTTCTCTCTTTGTTAAAAGAAGTCACTAGAATCTGTTATGTAATCGAGTCCAAGGTAATTTCTTCACCTGCTTGGGTACTTTGGTAGGTATTTTCCCACTTTTTGATAAAATTAATTGATGTTTATGCAAATTTCCATGAGGGCTGCATTTCTTTTTAGGAACTTTCTTGGCTATAACATAGCAGGTCCTTATAAGATCGTGCACTTTTTTTTCTGTAAAAGTACATGGGTCGTTACACAAAGTGAAGTTAGCAATATATAAATATTTATATCTGCCACCTTGTTTGCCGAAATCGTTTGCCAAAGGCTATTCTGAAATACTGTTTCTCTTTCTATGAGACTTTCATCCAGTGCTCTTCTACATATACAGGTCTAGAAAACAATCATCCCACTGCCTACGTCATTTGGAGATGGGGCTTATGAAGAGGCAATACTTTGTTGAATGAAAGTTGATTCAACATAAACCCAGACACATCTTTTCCTCTGATCGTTTCTGAAGCATCTCACGTTGTATAGATTTAATCTGTTCACCTCGGCTGCATCACATATTTCTTGCTTTTGCTCTAGGGCAAGAACCTCATGGTATTCAAAACATGCATTGGGTGGCCTGGTGCCAGAGGGTTACACCCCACAGGAAAACCCTTAACCAGTGGAGGACAAGGGTTAGTGCATCCCTTGGGCAGACAATTCTAAAGTTTATTCTACAGGGCTTTCAACATTTCCCAGTGGGGTTGAGCCCCACTTGTTCAGATCAGTGATCAGTGCACTATGTACCAAAATTTCTCAGTCATCTGCTCCTGTTCTTGGCATCATTTCCACAAATAAACTATTTGCCCACAGATTCTTATCTCAAGCTCTGCTTTCTAGGGGAACCCTAAAACAAAACAATACAACACTAGGCAAAACAAAAGAAAACAAAGCAAAAACAGAAGAGATCTTTCTTCTAATGCAATTTAATGTCTCATGTTATGGTTATTTAAGCATAATTCTCTCTTGAAGAAAAGAGTTTGCACCATTATAGTTGTGAAAAATATGGCCTGCCTCTCTTTTTTTGGCAAGCTCTCTGCTGAGGTCTGGAGATACAGATTGGAAGAGAAGACACCATATCTGGGAAGGAATCTGCAGTCTAATGTATACCCTCTTTGGATATTTCACTATAGAGGCACAACAAATTGTTTTTAAAAATAGCTAAATGATATTTTTTAAGTTCATATAAATTTCCTTTATTTAAAGATGTTTATACCTGTGGTAGTCACAGGACACTATAAATGACCTTTCACAGTAAAAATCTGGGTGCTATGGGAACCAAAAAAGAAGCCAAGAGATAAAGTGCATCCAGGAGGATTTTCTCTATGGGATCTTTAGAGTGAAACTGAACAAGAGGAGAAAGGCCTGGGTTGACAGAGACAAAAGAGCAAAGCATTCATAGATAGCAAAAGGGGAGAGAGAGGGACTCAGAGTTCAAGAGCACGAATGGATAAGCATGGACGCACAGAGCAGCTTTTACCTGACTGTGGTCCTGTAGAAATTAACATCCTGTGAAGGGTCAATAGGTGTTCTACTACAAAGAAATTTGAAGAATTAAATAAATTTGGATATTCCAAAATTCAGTGGTTTGTTGCACACATTGGTAGATTATTGATCCCTGAGAAGTACTGCTATCTTTAAAAAATAAAACACCCCCCTTAAACAAAATTTGTGGAACTGTGTACTTTCCAAATTTCTTTGACCATGAAATCATTTGCCACTAGGACACTGTTCAATCATCTAAAGGCATATTGATGTTCCACAGAATAGATCTGGGGAAATTCGAGAAGGGAGCAGTGTTGAGATATAAAGCTGATAGGATCAGAGGTAGAGTGTGGATATGGCATTGAACATCGCATCCTAGACAGATGTTTGACATGTCAAGCAATTGAATATTACTATGTCCATCCTGGAGAAAGGGAAAATGATTTCTTCTAAGATAATTTAGCATACCAAAATCACACTTACAACTTCATATTTACAATATCATCATGCCATTACATTTATCATGTCTGTTGTTGGAAAGGCAGTATAATGGGGATTTCATAGTCAGAAGCCTGTGCTCAAATCCTGACTTCCCCTCATCCTGTGTGACCTTGGTCCATGTCTCCATACTTCTGTTTCATCACTTATAAAAATATGGACATAATAATAATGGTGCCTACTCAGGGTTGTTGGAAGGATTGGATTAGATAAAATAGCAGAGTGTCTAACAGAGCATGTGACCAATAACACATTTATTTTTAACTGTATTGTGTAGGGATATACAGTCCTAACTTCAAATCTTGTCACTTTCCATTATTGGGTTTACTAAATCATATATATTAGTGTTATTAGTGTAAAGAGAAGAAATAATAGTACATATCTTACAGGGTCATTGTAAGCATTAGAAATACTGGTAAAATATCAAAGGCATAGAAACTGCTCAAGAAATGGTTTCTGGTATAATTATTGTTGTGATTCTACAGTATTCCTCCATTTCTTAATAGGAACAGTATATTGCTTCAGAAGGTTCCCCAGTCACTTTCTGAAATACCTGAATTTTTCCAATGATTTCTGCTAGACTGAAAGAAACATGTGTGGATTTTTGGATTATGGAACTTAACTAAAATTTTGTTAAATAAATAAAAGAATTAATATTTCTCTACTGTAGATTTCAGACAGTGGGACACTGACAGAAAACATAAATGACAACAATACTGATGAGCACAAGAACTCATGCTCTGAGCAATCAAAATGAAAATGGGTCTATTTTAAAATTATTATGTAGACAGAGCACCTAATATTTAAACAAGTTAGTCATATGTATGTATTTTGTTCTTCTAGATTTGATTTAGGCTTAAACCTTCTGTTTCTCATGTTTATTATTTGTTTAATAGACATATGATGGGAATACAATATCAAGCTTTTTGATTTCTGTATCATCTCCCAAGGATTTTGTTAAAGGGCAGATTTAAAAATTTCATTTCAAATAAAATATTATAATATTTTATTTGATAACATTTCTCACTGGAAGCCTTAAATTTACAAAACGAGGACTGTTTTTTCTATGTCAGTGTCAAACAACAAAGATAGAATTCCCAAGCCCTCTTTTATTTTCTTCCTCCTCCTCCTCCTCGTCCTCCTCCTCCTTCTCCTATTAATGTTTTACAAGGTTTTAATTCAGGTCAGTCCTAGAAAGATTTTTTTGCCAGATGACATGTACCACATGATCCTGTTGTGTGCTGTATGCTCTTTCATATGAAGACTTCCATGGGGAACGTTAAAGAAACACTTAAGGTTTATATTGCAGTCCATGCCATCTGAAGTGTGCCACATAAGGCACATAAGATCATGTGACCACTCAATACCTTTCTTAAAGGGATGGAATGAACATTTTATAAAAAGAACACAGAGATACATGATTATTTTTTCCACTGAAGCACATTTCTTTAAAAAGCCAAGGATATATTTTAGCCAACTGCAGAAAGCAAAGATATCCTTTTACTGAAAAATTGTCCATGAATATGTCTTTACGTTTAAATATTTTTTGTCAATGTACTGAAATTTTGAGTTCTCGTAGCCCTAAAGGGATGAAAAGTAATTCCTCCTATTTGAGAGTTGTTTTAGAGTTTACGAAGCATTTTCATACATTTCATCCTTGTTGAGGAGTCTGGTGAATTACTTTCACATTTCAGGGGATATGATATTTAGCTAAACATCGACTCCAATGACAAAAACAGTCAACACACGTGTTTTGTAAACCGCAGTGGTGCCAAATTCCCCACTTTCACAGTTGTTCCCAATGTGGCCCCCACAAGTCCCACTCCCCACAAACAGAACAAATGGCTTTATAGATAGACAGTTGGAATCAGATTTGACAGGAGAGATTTAAGGTTGCAAAGTGACATAGGGTGGGTTTAAAGACAGGCCCATTCCTTGTTGTTTTCCTATTTGGATATAGACTAATTTCTAAAAATGGCTTGATTAAGATACAGCATGATTTTAAGAATAAAAGTTTTGTGTCTTTTAAATTTTTTCTATACATAATAGGCACATGAAAGAAGTTCTGAATTTCAACCTTAACTGTTTGCAAAAAGCCTCAGTATTTTAGTCTATGTTGTTCTTTAAACATGCACACACACATATACACCACATGAGAAGTAAGAAAGGGAAAGAAAACAGCTTGACAATTTCATGTGATGAAGAACAAATTAAAACTCACCAATTATGCTTGGGAATTTTCAAAGGCAGGAGCCAAGATCTCTAAAGACTGAAATTAGAGCATCTTATTGATCTCAAATGCAACTTCTATTGCATGTTTGTATTCCAGAATAAGAAAAATCTGTCTAGGGCAAGGAATTAAAATCCTAAAAAGGTTGTTTTACATGTGCAAAATGTGAATTTTCAGCCCAAAATTTACAACGTATTTTAACAGGCAGTTTTACTATTCTCCAACTTAATGGTAGCCACATGGCGAAAATCCCTTTGCAAATGTGTATCTTGTTTGATATCTATATAAAATCTTGTATAACTTAAAGCTCTGACAAATATGTTGAATCATATTGTCCTAACTGATTTGTAAGGAGAAAAATTAAAGTGGAAGAGATTGGTACTGAGAAGGGAAAGACTAGTATCAGTGACAGAATTGACCTCTAATCTGGAAGAAAAACACCATCAAAACTTGAGATGGCACTTTAAGTCTTATAATAATTTCTAATGCTTACAATAACCCTCCCCACCCCCCCCAAAAAAAGAAGATCTAAATAGAGATGAATAATTAACAATCTAAAAATAGACTTGGCTAGCCATGTGGAAGTCATTATAGTCTAGAGGTTAAAAAGAGGCTGAGGAGAATAAAAAAACAAATCAAATATTATTGCATATATATGGACTACCTATAAACATAGTCCATAAATGCTTTACAGAGTTCTGCTCCATCTAGGACAATTTGGTACAAGAAAAATAAAAAACCATAAATTATCATTTCCTAATAAATCAAAAAGGTTTTCTTGAGAAGGTACTTTTGGCTCCAATCTAAAAGGCTCCTTTGGTTTAAGGTAACACCTGTCATACAATTAACATAATGGGGATTCTTTCTTTCACAATGAGGAAAAATATATTGATATTTAGATCACTTCTTATATTTAGAATAAACAGTAATGCTTACAATACAAACAGGATTGCCCTAAGGATAAATAATTATTCAAGAAAAGAGAGACTGTCAGCAGATATGTACCTAGTTCAATAGATCTAGTATTCCCTAAAGAGTTCTAAGATTTTTTTAAAGTAAGATTGAAGCTGTTTTTATTGTTATTATGGAAAGATGCAGGAAGTGTTATTATAGGGGAATTGTTATCAGGGCTATAGAGTTTCTAGGCCTCTTATGCCTTTGACGTCTATTATACTTCTTGATAATTCTTTTGCCTGGAAGGAAACAAATATGTTTACTTTAGTTCTGGGTTAAAAAAAAAAAAATGTGGATATGTGAAGTATTGATTGGAAGTTGACTAAAATAAAAAGCAGCATACTGAAGTGGAAAGAATACGGGTATGTAGTGTGAGCCTGAGATCTGAATCGGAAATCAGGCTCTACCTGGTGCCAAGTGTATGACTTTGACGAAGAGATTTATCTGTCTGAGCTCTATCTGTCTTATCTGCAAAATTAAAATAATGACTTCTTGGTACTTAAGTTGTGTTTTGTAAGCATCTTATGAGGAAACAAATGTAAATTCTTTATGAGTACACCTATACATAACAATGGCTTAATAGATGATAGTAACTATTGACTTTGTTCATCAATTTAATCTAGTCACAGTTAACAAATTCTTACCATGTTGACAAGACAAAAATGACAAAGTTTACTGAAATAGCTTGAAACTTCATAAATAAGGAAAATTATGTTCTTAATCTGCAGCTCTGTCGTTCAAATTTTAGGACTCTTTCTTGATTCTCTCTATTGGATTTAAATGACTTTTGCTTTCTTAAATCAAGCATTCAATCAAGATTTATTTTTTTATTCTTTTAATATTAGAGTACCTCTATGCCTACATAAAAATTTTCATCTGTGTATTGATTTTATTTTCCATCTTCACATGCATATGATTGTCTCTTATTTGTAAATAAATGAAAAAGTCTAAAGAATTGTAAAAATGAATACAAAAATCAATTTATGAAAGATCTCGCACATTTTTTATTAAGTATTTTTCCTAGCTAACTTACTTTTCCTGTTGCTATTGTCCATAGGATCTTTCCATTAGATTTTTTTAAATGGTCGTTATTTGTGAATATAAAACTAGTGATTTCCATAAAATGACACTATCTTTACTCAGTTACCTTTTCAATTGAATCTTTGAGTTTCTTCTGTCACTTAGTCAAATTATCTGAAACTTGTAATAATTTTCCCTCCTCTTTTTTTAAAAAAGTTTTTTTGCTGCTAATTTTTCTCCTATGTAGTTATATTGGATAGTACGTCCAATGGAATGTTAAACACATGGACATCATTGCATTTTTCTTGCCATTTCTGTGAATGTCTGTAATGATTCCCTGTTAAGTATGATGCTGGCTTCTGGACTGAACCAATATATTTTATTAGGTTGAGAAAATGTGGATATGTTGCATTTTTGTTGAGTGTTTTTATTAGAAGGGATTTTGAATTTGGGTAATTTTTTGTGTTTTTTAGATTTTTATATCTATTAATATGAATTATATTAATTATAAATTTATAAAAATTAGTGATATCTTTTAAAATATCTGAATTTGATGTATAACCATATCTATTCGGTCTTAGTATTTGACTTTTGAAAGCTTGTCTGTGTTTGGAAGATCTGTACCAAGTCATTTTAGATGACATTTTTATTAAGTTGTAACAAAATCTTTTTGTTTGTTTGTCTATTTGTTTTACTGTATTTTATGAACAGAAATACTAAATATATTTTTTACTTAATACAATATATCTAACTTAACAAAACATATTATTGCTTTTTGTATTTTTCTTTTATATTATTTTTAAAATTTGGTAATATATTTATGAGACTCAAAAAGAAAAATTAAAGATATATAGTAAAAATCTCAGTCCCTCTTCAGCACCCCTCCTCCCAGCTTTATTTTTTTATGCTTTATCAATCTACCAATCTTCTAAAACATCTTGAAGCATCATGTTTCAAGTTTTTTATTCATGTGCTATCATCCAAAATAAATTTCTGTCTTATACTAAGTCATTTTAGACCTACAAACCTTGCAATTTCAAGTGCTTTCTCTGAGATTTATACTTAGATTATTTCCAGTATACTCTCGTTTCTAACACCTCAGTCTTTGGCCTCATTTTGATTTCTTTTCCTTGGGTAGAAAAGATCATTTCATTGGCAGAAAATTATCTGGCCTTCTTGTATTTCTTTTCTCTACTCCCTTCCCAAATGATCCCCTGTGCTTTGAAAGTTGAAGATATTTTTCTCTCTTTGGAGTTCCCTTCTTTTATCTCTCTTTATTCTGTAATTTTAATAAGTTATTTTCTATTAATTTAGAATTAATTTTGTCATATTACATAGAATAATTAAATAGAATAGAGGGGGTTCATCATGAATATAAACTACTTCCATTCCCACATTTAACCCCTCTCTTAGTTTTATTCCCCAGAGGTAATCTCTTTTAACATTTATGTTCAAGTGTTTCTAGTGCTTAACTTCCATAATTTTAAATAACATAGTCGTTCCACTATTTTCTGAATCATTAAATTTGATGTCTATTTTCTTTTATGAAATATGAGGGCATAGCTCTTATATGTCACCTCTCTATCCTCATCTTACTTGTTTTCAATGTTGATTGCTATTTAATCCTTATTTAATTCCATTGACTAACTTTGTATATCTTTAATTTAAATATTCAAACTGTTTTCCCCCTAATTACGACCATATTTTTATTTTCTCTGTGTAAGATACACTTTTTGTGCTTACTTTTTTTGCCACCTGTTCCCATCTTTTCTACTTTCTACCTTCTGAGAGGTAGTTGTCAAGTTTGATATTCTATTTTGTAACTACAGTCAAGTCTTCTCTGCTTTTTATGTAAGTTGAATCCCACAGGTGAAAACCAAAAACACATGATTATAATGTTATTCTTGTTCATTGTAGAGCCAAGGAGTGAGTTATAATTACAGTTGCTTTTCTACTCATACAAGGTCTTAAATTCATTTGAAATTGCTATGTGGAGAATGTTTCTAGTGCCAAGAGATCCCCCGCTTCCCTTTATGCTAAATTGGGTGCTCCAACATATGCTCCTTCATGAATATAAAATTTTAGTCATATATAGAACAGTATTTTTTTGCTTTTTGTCCTGTAGTTATTGCTTGCCTTTGTTTCCTCATTTGGAGAATTACACTTCCTATCAATCTTCTTGAAGGCTTAAATTAAAGCCCATGTTCTTCAAGAAGCGTACTCGCCATGATACCGCAGAGGCTCCCTGTCTCAGTACAAGGTTAGTCTCCATTGTTAGTGTCATGGATTCCTGTATTGATTATGATAACACTAGGTACTTTTACTTAAACCTATCGCTAGTTTTTCAGAATTATATTTTACATTTCCTCAAGTAGTTGCTATATAATAATGTTCTTGAGTAACTGCTTTTTCACCTGTTGTACTACCTAGTCTTTCTTTTACTCTTCTACTTGCAAGAGTTCAAAGTTTCCTATGGATGGTAATTTACATTAGTTGATCATGCAGTTTCTAAATGAGATATACATCTTAAATTATCCTGTAAACATTTTTTATTCTATATATAAGAAAACAATTTACTAAGTATATTAATGGAAATCACTGGTTCACCAGATGTATTTCCTGGGTCTGTCACAGACACACTTACCCCATACTCACAATAGAACCTTGCCCACATCCCTTAATATCTCTTAGACTCTTTTTTTTTTTTTTTAATCTTTTACGTATCTTTCTGGTATTTATTCCTTTCCATTCCCAATATCATCTTGACTCCAGTCCTTCTTTCCTTCTTAGAGTTAGAGTTGGGGTTTGGTCAGTTCTTAATTGACCTCCTGTTTTCAGAAGTCCTACCCAAGCCCACTCTGGCACAATATTCTCTCTTTCTAATGTCTTTAATGACTCTCTAAAACCTAACAACAACTAAACTTCAGATTCTCAACTCTAGCACATAAATTCCTCCATGATCTTACTACATGTTTCCAAATCCCCCCACTGAATAATAAGTCTAAACTTACCTCTCAATAATACTAGTTTTAAGGTTTTTGAGTATATATTACCTCTTCCCCTTGCCAACCTTGTTTATGCTGCTCTCTCTTTATGGAATGCCCATTTCCAGTCTCTGCCTAATGAAGTTCTCCTAATTTTCAAAGCCTTTTCCAAATTTACCTCGGTGGAGTGTTTCCTTTCTCAAGCCTTCTTCTCACACTTCCTTATGATCGGTTCTTAACTTTTAACAGTGTCCCTTGCATTGCACCCATCTCTGTGTTATATCCCAAACTAAATGCATCATCTTTGAGAAAAGAGATGTCCTGTGCCTATTTTATGCCCCTCAGTGAACATATCATTGTAAGAACTCCAGAAATATGTTGAGTACAATACCGAATCTATAAAATGAATTAGTCATTCTCACCCTGGCTTACCTCACAAAGCCACGGATCTGACTTATTTGGAGAAAGGATTGAACAAAAATATAGAGCTATTCTAAGATGCAATTTGGTTTATTTTTTCATGAGCAGATGAGCGACTGTGCACACAATGTTTGGGATACATTTGAGAAAAGAAGTAGATGGAGCTGCAGTTTGATTGAACTTCCTAATTTTTAGTGGAACATGATGTGGGATATTTCATTTTTGCCTGGGGAAATTAAGACAAATGAAAAGGCTGACTGAAAAAAATAAAAGTCAAAATATATTTTATAGCCATGTATAAATTCAAACATGAAAGCATTTAGTCATTCATATTACAGGCTGAAAAGTCCTCCTGGCCTGGCATTAGAAGAAGAAATTGTATGCCTTAATTATCTTGTGGTCCTTATTAAAATTGTAAGCTTGTTCCTCTCTGCTTTGTTTACTGAGAACACTTCTCACAGCTCAATAAATAATAATGGCATAATCATCAAGAGATGGGCACTTAGAAGTTTCAAGAGAAAATATCCCATGGGAGTGGGTATTTATATATGGGAATGGGAATTTTCCCTTACCTGCCAACATGACTTGGCTATATGGGCAGATAGCATTTCACATCTTTCAAGGGGTTTGGAAAGTTTGAATATTGTCATTGAAGTTATATACCTATAATAATGAAAATAGATCAGGAATATCTGTAACAATTTTATAAACTATCAAGTTGTATTGGAAGGTAAAGGAAACACTAAGGTGGTTAAATAAGCAGGCTTGTGGTGTAGGGAAGATAGAAATGGGTAAATAGTTTCCTTGTAGTGTCAATTTAAGATTAGCATATCAGATGAGGATCATCCATCCCAATTGTTTTATTTGGTAGAGAAGGAATGAAGGTGTGAGGAAATTAAATTACCTCCTGTAATATTTTGTCACCCATTATACAATTTATATATGTGAAAAGTAGGCTTCATGTACTGGATACACCATGCCTTGAATAACAGAAGGATTCTATTGGTAGATCATTAAATGTTTTTCTATTCTCAATATCTTTGTAAAGCAAACAAATAATTAGTTCTGCCCTTTCTTTTAATCTCAGGCATGGTAGAAATGAAATGATGCTATTAAAGAGTAATGTGTTAAATATCTCTTTTAAAGGTTAGTAGATAATCAGGCACCCTTAACCTAGCAACTACAGGATCCCCACCCCCAAAAGAGTCTATCAGGGGATTTGTGAATTGGGATAGGGAAAATACAAATGTTTTTATTCTCACTAAGTTTTATTCTAGATAGAGCACTCTTTTCAGTAGTGAATGTGAGCAACAGTACCAAGGCACAGATATTTTCATATTGCATAACTGTTGTTACACTATCTTAAAATCTCATACATGTTCCTCATTACTCTGAAAATGCAGTAGCTAATAGACTCATTTAATTTTAATAGTCACATATTAATTTATTAATTAAAAACTGTTTTACTATATCACAAATCTTTTTTTAATTGCATTCATAGAATTGTTTTCCTTTGCATTCCTATGTATTTTACCTTATGCTTTAAAAACATTATTTTGAGAAGACTTCATAGGCTTCACCAGTTGTCCAAAAGACTCATGGTACAAAAAGCGCTGTGAACCTCTATACTAAATAATACCTTCAAATGTTTAGAAATTTTTTAGAAGTCAAATTTTATTTTTTTCCAATGATGTAGCTTTGAAACTTGTTTTAACAATGTTTTCTTCATAATTCTAGCTACTATGCTCACTAACATTGGTTTTCAATAGCAGCCTCTATTAGAAAGAGATAAGCTTAAACTCTTGTAGAAATTTTCATTGCCACTTCTAAAATAATTAGAATTTTATGCCCTCCAATAGAAAGATCTTTATTTTTTAAAGAATAAATTTAATATCTTATCAAAATGAACTTTAAAATGGGATACTAAAGCTTCTAATTTAATACTGGACTTATTCCCATGCTCCATTAATCATTGAGACAAGATCTGATGAAACAAAGAGGTCAAACAACGCTAGTCTCAAATCTGGGAGAAATTATGCAAAGACATACACATTTTTTTCCCTACTTTATCCTTAAGTAGATTAAGTAATTTGTGGTTGTCTGTGAATTATGCATAAATTACCCATGTACAGCAAATCTCCTTAAAACTACATGTTGTTGTTTGGACATAGAATGTTTGTTTTCTTTTTAAAACAATAAATGAGACTGAAGAATTGTTCCTGAAAGGAAGTAAGGTTTAATTTTAGCAAATAATATCTAGGTTTTTATGAATTAAACATGAAAAATTATTTCAAAATAAAGGATAATCTCTCAAATATCGATTCTGCATTAGGTTGAATTTTTAGAAACTTGCATAGTTTTATCTATACCATTCTAGAGATCAAATGTCGAGGCCTGGAAAAATAGGGGCCAGATGGCACAAGCCAAATTAAAATGTGCAAATCAAGCAACGCTTAACACTACTCAGTTTTTACTCCCATTGTGAATGTAGGTCGAGTGTCTGATAAAACTTTTACTGAGGCAGTTCTCCAGAAAGGCAAGGTGTAGCTATCAAAGCTTCAGTTCTTTACATTTCAGTTTACAGATAACCTTCAAGTGCTTTCTTCTACTTAAGTCACTGCCGATCATTTTACGAGGTGGTAGCTTTGACATCGTAGTGGCAAAGTGATCACTCATCATTACATACTACACACGTGATTATGCCTTCTCAACCACTGTGTAAGTTACAAGCAATTATTTTTCCAGTCTCCTCAATATAATTACACTGTAATCTACAGGGACATGTAATTGTATAGATGGCTTCTGCACTGAATTACGCAGCTCTCAGGGACTATGCGAGACCCCAGGAGCCTTTACCAGCTAGCAGCTGGCGGTCTCTTTGTGTAAACTTGGTGGCCTGAATATAAGGCCTGTGTTGCAGAGAGATTTGCAATCCAGATGTGATGTAGGGTAACCAAGTAAACTGCCTAATGGTTGAAAAGCCTGTATGTTTGATATTCATCCTCATCAAATGGCCCCTTGATGTCCCATCCTCAGATTATGAAATATCTGTGGGAGAAAAAGAAGCTCTTATGACAGCAAAATTTTTATTGGTGGAAATTTCTTTAGGATTTAGGGATTTTTATTTGCCATTGTCAGACTCCATGCATAATACTTTGAAATTTATACAGCTTTATTCTAATATGTATGCTTGAAAAAAATGATGAATTGCTTTAGCATGACAAAATACAAAATAAATATTACATGTGTTATCCAAGAGAAAGAGGAAATAAAGGCTTTTTTGTTTTTTTTAACAAGGCACACACATAAAAGCAGCACATTGAATAAATAATCCGATGATGTGGTAATTTACTACTATTTCTAGTGTGTTCACCTAGGAAGAAGTGGTTTTTAATTGTTTAGCTATTTATTTAGCTGGGTGATTTCTAAGACAGTCTCTGAGAGGCTAGAGTTTGTCCAAGGGGGAGTCAGGGAAATTCTCAAGAGACTCTTCTAGAGCCTGGATAATCCGATTCTCTGGGAAGAAAACAAAAATTGTATGGGCAAGAATATTTTATTTCTTGTCTCAATGGCTGCTTTCCTCCTAGGAAAGTTGAAGTTGCATTGGCTTCGCCACTTGGCTTGATGATTTATCCAGGTTCATGTGCAATTTGTGTAAATACATGTCACATGCTTCTTGTGAGTGCATGTATTTCACGGCATGTCAGAATTCTTGTAAAGTCAAATGAATTTGTCTGGAATAAGAGTATCTTCAACTAGGTAGAAGGTTTGAGGGAGAAGTCTGGGGCATGAGAGCTAAAGCAATAATATAAAATTGAATACCGTGAGCAAAAAGGCAAAATTCTTGCTTCTTGATTAGCCTTTAATATGAACTTTCGAGTGTGTGTGTAGTTACATATTTTATTGCTAGACCTTCTAAATGGATGTTACTTTTGAAGCTGTTTTCTTGAAGCGATTTGAATAAAAGGATTATTTGAAGAATTTAAGAAATAGCCTTGCCCTAAAGAAGGCTATTTTGAAAAACTTATATCTTAAATGGATCCCTCTCCAGCTTTATTGAGATAAATTGCCATTTAACATTGTGTAAGTTTAAGGCCTATAATGTGATAATCTGATACATATATATATATATCGCTAAATGATTACTACAATAAGGTTAATTAACAGATACATTCTATTGGAGGGGCCCACACAATGCAAAATATATATGCTTTACATTTAAATTATACACCTGAAACTTACTGGATTTCATTAACCAATGTCACCAAAAAAAAAAAAAATTGAAAGAAAGGAAAAAAAAGATACATTAATTATTATTTGTTTTTGTTGTGGTGATATTTAAGATGCACTTTCTTAGTAACTTTCAAGTACACAGTACAGTACTGTTAATCATAGTCACTCCAGAACTTATTCATCTTCAAACTGGACCAACGTCTACCCACTTCCCTCACCCCCCACCCCGCAGTCCCTGGCAACAACCAAGCTACTCTGTTTCTATGAGTTCAGCTTTTTAAGACCCCATATATAAATGAGATCATGCAGTATTTGTCTTTCTCTGTCTTATTTTACTTATATGTACTTGAGTTTCATCCATGTTATCACAAATGGCAGGATTTCCCTGTTTTATATTTCCTTGTTTTTTATCATCTGTTTACATATCTATCTATCTATCTATCTATCTATCTATCTATCTATCTATCTATCTATCTAATCTATCTGTCTGTCTATGTATCATCTATAATCCATCACATTTTCTTTATCTATTGAGTGGATCTTTATTCAGCAAATGAGACTTTTTTGTTCTTGTTTTTCTCATGTATATTAATATTTTTCTAATCTAATCATCTGTCTTCTAGTATAGTTTTATGATTTATTTCTTTAGGAATGAACATACATAGATAGTAGATACATACATAGAAAGATATATGTATGTATGTATGTATGGGTAGAGATAGATGATAGATAGATAGATAGATAGACAGATAGATTAGACAGATTAGATATATAAATATAGTGAAATTCCTTTGTTGATTTTCATTATTAAACATTTATAGAGGCAACTCTTAAACTGTCTACTTCAAAAAAATTCTCTGAAATAACTGAAGATTTAATATATATCCTAATATTTAGATACTTTGATGCTTAGCCTAGCCATAACAAATAGTTTTAAACCTGTGATTGGCATTACCTTATGAACCTTTGATATTGTTTAATGTTTTCCTTAACCCTAGAGTCACTCACTAATAAGTCATGTGTTTTTAATGATTGCCAACTTGATTTCTTTCACTTTAGGCTATCCTTCATCATAGTGGCATACAGGCTATAGTTGCATTTTTGCCCTTCAAAATGTTGCATTGTTTACCGAGGACCCAGATACCAAGCTTTCCTTAGGTTGTCATGGATTTTTGACTTTGTGAAATACTTTGAGATTTTAGTCATTTTGTTTGATGTCACCAACAAATTCAAGGACCTCCAGTGAAATAAATGAGAGATTCAGATGAATCTGCTAGTGGTTTTGTGCAGTACATAAAGGTCAATGTTCAAAGGGCAAACGCTTACCATGGGGAATGCAAGTATGCTTTAATTATAAGAAGACAAAAAGCTCGCCCTGACTGTATGGATAACATTAAAGCACTGAGTTAAATAAAGGTTATTTTTTTTCCCCTGAAAATCATACCATTCAGTAACTATATCACTATTGTAATTTGTGGGATTTATTGAATTGTCAACAGAAAAAAAATTTTTTTTTCAATATTTGCCCATTAAATGATAGCTTCAAAAATCATAGTTTCATAGCTCTTTTGCTACAATAAGCAATTTATTTTCTTGTCCATTACAGGTTCATTCCTAATTTTATTAAACCCTTTCAACTATAGAAACTAGAATTCAAAATACATTATGTTCTCTTTCTAAATTTGTGGGGGTGGGTTTTCCTTTTTTTTTTTCCCCTGCGGTTGGACTGAATGTTGCTTTCCTATGGCCTTAATTCATGTCAATATTTTGACTCAATTAGCCCAAACCAAAGTGATAGTAAAGCAAAATTTAAAGCCTCCCAACTGTCAACAAAAGGCATGGCATGTCTTGGTTAAGCTGTCCAGTGGGAAGAAGGGTGGCCTTCTGAGAGGAGAACCTATGGTTTAGGGCTCTGCTGTCCATTAAGAGATGCACTAGCTACCCCATGTCAATTTAGCACTTGAAAGTTAATGAGTCCAACTTGAGATGTGCTGTAAGTGTCAACTACACATTCTGAAGATTTAGTATGAAAACAAGAATGTAAACTATCTCATTAATAATGTTTTCTTAAAAATATTACTTATTGGAATGATAATATTTTAGACATATTGGTTAAATAAGATATAATATTAACAATAATTTCACCTATTGTTATTTTTTTAAATGTGTCTATATAATTTTAAATTATATACATCACTTACATTATATATTTCTAGTGCTGGAGTAGAGGTTAAAAAATGGGTTTTATTGGAAGTCCTTGATTCTCTTGCCAGCACATTTTGGCTCCAGATGAGACATATAATCATAAGAATCCTCAGTTTCTTCATCTGTGAAATGGGCATAATAACACTTCCCACTTACTGACGTCATAGGGAAGTAGCTATAAGGATTAATAACTTAGACCTTGTAAAATGCTGAGTTCCTTGGATCATCTAGAGTGAAACTAAAAATTTTAATTCCCCTGAGGACTGGATATGTGAATAAACAAATAGAGTGCATGGGAAAACACCCACACACTCACATAGCTTTGGCCCATCTTTCCCTTTAGTGTATATACAGTGGCTACAAACAGCAGAAGGAGAAGAATCATGTGCTAAAAAATGCCAAATGTTCTGCTGTCAGGGTTGGCTAAGCTTTATATGGCCTAAGTATACAGAACTCTAAAAATGTCCATACTAGGCTTATAATTGAAGCTGTGGGGACATGGAGCATAGTGGTTCATTAAACATGGATTTTTTCTTTTGATATACTTCAAATGTTAACAGTAAAAGTGAAAAATAATTTAAAAATTTAAAGACCATTCTACCTTATCTCATCCTTTTAAAATTTTCTTTATTTCTTTTATGCACTATATGAAATAGTTATGTGCTGATGGTCTCCTTCACGATAAATTTTACATATGCAGCCATTCTGGTAAATGAATAATTTTGCCTTGACCTCAAGGTTAGATCAAGCCTTTCTCTTCTCCATGATTTCAAAGCAAAAGGATCACAAAACAGGCATGAGTATAATATGAACTAAGTTGAGTAAATGATCCAGGATAGGTAAATGAAAAACACATTCTAATTCTTGTTCCCTAACTTTTTAATGTTTTAATAGTTAATGATTTAATTTTCTTGATTTCTCTTTCTCCCAATAGAATCCAAAGCTTTCCCCCCACCCCCACTCTCAGAACTGTTGATGTGGATATGAGGCATGCTTGTTTTTAAGCACCATGAAGTTTTATGTTGCCAAGATGGACTCAGGTTCTTCCTGAAACACAGGAAGCACGGAGTATTTTCATCCTCTGAAGAAGCAGCCTCCTGACCCGCTGGAGCCAGTGCAGTCATGCTGAGTGGTCTACGTTTTCCTGTTCCTTTGCTTTGTACATCGGGGAAGTCTTGTTTGATGTCTAAATATGAGGATGCTGTAACTCTGGCATGCCAAAGCCTGAATTTATATCCGTAATTGTCACATCCTTTATTGAGAGCTACACACTTGTACCATTGTGATAGGCTTTTTTGGGAATAAATCGATGTCAGCAATTATATTTATACAACCATTTTAGGTATATAACTAAAATATCCTTCAAAAGATGACAGCATCAGTCAAGGGCCAGAGGAAGATAATGTGTGTGTGTGTGTGTGTGTGTGTGTGTGTGTGTGTGTGTGTGTGATATGAAACCAGAATAATAATTTAGTATCATTTAGTTAGGTGGTAATAATTATAAACCTTAGTTTAGGGCTCTAAGAAAATTCAATAGACGATATTGTTGTGTCCATTGTCTTTCAGTAGGCAAGTAACTATTATTCCCACTTTACAAATGAAAATTCTGAAGCCTGGAGAAGTTAAATAACTTGATTAAGCCACACAGGTTATTGGAAGTAGGAGTAGGAGATAGAATACTGAATTTACCCTAGTGAGAAAGTGTTAGTAATTTAAAGAGATTAAGGAGAGTAGTAGTTTTAGAGAATGATAACTATAGATTAAACCCATTCCTTGTTTAATCTTTTAAATGCTCAAGAGTATCTTAGAGAAATTAAAACTGAACAACTGTTTCACTAAATAGAAAAAACATTCTAACGCTTAAAAAATCTCCCACAGGCATCTTGGAGCTGTGGCAGCCAAATAATGAACAGGAGTACTTGAAGTGCCAACCATGAGTAGCAGCCAGGACTGCCTGCCTGGTGGAGAAACATGAACAAGAGCTACGTTTAATAAGGGAAGCTATACCTTTGGGTCCTTGAATAATGTTGTGTTCAATATTGTTATAACATTATAACATTGATGAGAAAAAAAATAGATTCCTGGCCGGGGCCACTGTCTGTGTGGAGTTTACACATTCTCCACATATCTTCATGGGTCTTCTCTGGGTATTCTGTTTTTTTCCTACATTTCAAAGATGTGCATGTGAGGTGACTTGCTGTATCTACATCGTCCCAGTGTGAGTGTATGTGGGGGTGAGCTCTGTGATGGAATGATGTCCTGTCCAAGGTTGGTCCCCATTTTGTGACCTGAGCTGCCTGGATAGGCTCTGGCCACCTGCAACCCTGAACTGGAATTAGCAGATTAGAACATAATTATCTTACTTTTTTAAATTAATCTTTCTTAAATGTATGTATAGCTCACATTTATTTTATGTTTAATATCACAAGTATTTGGAGAATTTATTTTGAATTTTGGTGATGTTTTTATGACCAGAAATATGCCATAGGAACTTAACTCTTGTTAATATCAATTAGCCTACAGTAAAATTGGTTTCATTATGGATCATTTCGCTTAAAGTCACAGTTTCCAAGAGAACATTTCTGTACCTGGAGGAGTAGACTCAAGTCAAAGTCAGTATCAGGAAAAACTACAGTGCCTATGGAGCACAGTCTTATCAAGGACCCCAGAATGCCACATCAGATGAGCAGCAGAAGAGCCAGGGTGAACAGACATGTATGAGCACATGTGACATTCTACTTGGTTAGATGGCCCCTTTGCAGGAGTCTAGAAGAGAGGCCTGAGAATATGTATGTTAACCAGCAAAGATGTCTGTCTGTAGTGAGTGACATAGCCAAGATATATACAAAGTTGAAGAGTAGCAAAGAGAACAGAAATACATCTGTACTTGGGGAAGGGACTCTGGAGTTCCGGGGGCAGTTTTACAGAAGAAGATATCTCACTTTGTCTTCTACTGGAAACAGAACATGTGACAAGGATTTTGGTGCAAGTGGTTTGAGAGTAGGTCCCAGGAAACCTAGTGAGAGCAAGCAAAGACAGAGAAGAGGGAAAGCCATTGTAAGAGTGTCTTATCAAGGGTTCCCCGGTGGGCAGTGAGGCTTGGTTCCACTAAGACTTCCTGAGAAACAAACACAATACTTTCCAAAACTGTCACTTGAAAGACAGGAAACTGGAGCTTTTATCCACTGGCTCCTGTCCCCACTGGTGGAAAGTTTCCTCCAGGGACTGAATGCTCATGGGAGCCAAGATAGGGAAGCCTCTAAAGCAGAGAACTGTAAGATGCCTGCTGACATGCTTGAGGTGGGATGATGTGGAGTGAGGTAGATCTGAATTCACTTGGAAGTCTTCAATGCAAATTCAGCTGTTTTGGTGGTGAACCATGGTGGTGGTTATGAGGCACCAAAGGTATTTGCTCTAGAAGGTGACTTTTTAGGTTGGTAAAGAATGAAAAGCCAAACAGACACAGAGAAAAGCATTTACAAAGGCTCAATAATATAAAAGAGTAAGGCTAATTTTAGAAATTTAAGGAAGTCTGTGATGTTAGAGCACAGGATGTGAAGTGGTGAGTCAAGATAAATTTGGGTATTATAAGCAGAAGACAAATCATGGAGAGCCAAGAGTCATTCTATGGAGTTTAAGTTTTGTCTTTCTAGAGCCCAGAGTCTAAGACAACGGTGTCCAAAGTGGAGTCTCTTATTTTATTTTTGATCTTAAAGATGAAAAAAATTGAATTTGACAACTACTTAATATGTGGATGGAGCACCCGAATTTAGTCTGGGTACCACAGAATCAGAAGCCACTCATGATCCAGGAGGAAGCTTGTGGGAATGCGGTGAGAGCCACGAAGTGGTGTGGTGGGCAATGACGCCCTCTCTTATTTGCCTGGTAGCCTGTTGCAATGTGTTGTTAGTTAAGTGCACCTGGTTAGGTAGAATTATGGATTTAATAATTGGGGTTTAATTGAACTTTTTGCAAAATGGGCAAATGCATTAAAAAAGATTTTGAAATAAACCATCACCTTGAATACCAGTTAAGCAATGATAAAAATACAACAGCACCAGTAGCATCAACTTACATTCTACTCTTAGAATGATTGTTTCATCCATCCTGTCATGAGAATATAAACAATGAAATAATCAATCATGGCAAGAAGCAGGTTTTTCCCTGCCACCACCCCCTCCACCCCCAGGAAGAAAAAAACTAGAAAAATTAAAATAATCAAGAAGGCTATTTGAAGTATGGACTTAAAGCTATTATTACTAAGAATGTAGTGCAGGTCATATCATAAGAGGACACTGTTAGCTCTTCACAATGTGAAGCTACTTTCAATAGCAAGCTATTTCAAAAGAACATATTATTTCATATTTTGTTTTATGTTTCTGTTTCTTGACTTTGTTTTACCATACATATGATGTATTAGCATGTAGTAGTATAGTATATGTATATAGTTTATAAACAAATATATACATATATATGCATACACACTTATACACATATATAAATATATACATGTTGTTGATACATGCTAAGGCTCCCCCCACCACCACCATCAGACTCTGAGACAAGAACTGGGGCTAATAGTTTGCCTGGGAGGTGATTTTAGGAGCACATGAGAGAATGAGGAATTGAAACAGGGAGAAGTGAAAGAGGGAAGAGAGAAATGCTAGTAAGAATGTGGGCATGGTAGACAGCTAGTGCTTAATTCTGTTTAGGACCCTCCAAAGAACTATGTGAATGCATCCAAGAATTAGTTTGAAAGCTAGAACTTTGAACTTTGGGGGGTACTTTTCACTCATTCGCATCCCTTATTTATTGAAGTTTACCCATGGAGACATTTAATCACTGGCTTTTCCAAATTATTCTTGCATGTGGCTATTTCAAGATCTTTTTAAACTTATATTTCCCAAAGTATTTTTTGTTTTTACTGATTCTGTTACATCTCATGGGCTTTCAAATATTCTACAATGTCTTCTTTTTTCTCCTGAGATCTTAGCAGTGCTGAAATTTGCACTCATCGCATTACCCAGATAATGCTAAGGAATATTTGTTTATTAATTTACCATAGGATAGTTGCTACGAATAACAGGGATATAGATTGACTCAAAGATCAAAGTCAGGACAGATGGTTCTGAAATATCAACAGGTCAATGTGTGTGTAGCCAAGGCTGGCAAGGGGAGGTGAGGATAATTCTTGACAAGCAAGCAGAATTATTGTAAAGACCCTGAACAGACACATTTTCCATACCTTCTCCTCTGGCAATCCCTAGTTTTGGTTTAGGTGCCCCAGAAATAAAATGTGGACATGGTGGAGAGAGGGACAAACATACATATTTAGTGACTCAGAGCTGACACTGAGAGGAATGGATCCAAGTTCTGTGGAGTCTGAAGAGAGCAAGAAGTTAATTAGGGACAAATTTTCTGAAAGTAACAATGGAATTGTCATTCAACTTCTTGCTTAGGAAAGGAGAAACCAAATGCAAAGATGTGGTTTCCTCTAAGAGAGTATCTTAAGAGATAGTAGGCAAAGAGATGAAACAGGGAGAAGTCAGTTTTCTTTCTTGATTCCTTCCTCTTTTTTTGTGTGTGAGATGCTAATCAAATAAATACCCAGAGGTGATGTAGAGGGAAGGAGGGTGTGTTAGGAATAACAATAAAAGACATTAAGAAAAACAATCAATAAACGGAATTGAAGGAAAAAAAAAAACAGAAGAAAATGGATGGAAACAAAGTCAGCGCTAAATAAAAAATTAAAGTATCTTGTGTGGCGATGGTGCCACCCATGTTTGCATGTCAAAACTCACCAAATTGTATTCATTAAATAAGTGCAGTTTTTTGTATATCAATCATACCTTAATAAAGCTGTAAATAATTGAGGTTATGATGTCCGAGTGGCTTATGGATTTACAAAAGTGGCTGAACAGTAAGGAAATGCATATCAGTTACATGCTAGAATACAACTGAGAAAAGGTGAGAATTTATTTTTGATCAAGAAGTTCATTGAGATTGTCAAAGTAGAAGTGAAGATTTTAGAATAGGAACAGAAGATCTCACCGTTTATTTCCAAATAACCACAACAAAATATTTCATACAAAGTATGAGAAGCCAGTGTGTGACTTGCTACCCAAAATATTTGAATTAAAAAATTGAAGATGTTCCCCTATTACAGAAACTAAACAGTTATGACCAATAGGTCCTTTGTCAGGATATAAGAATTCTTTGCTGATTATCCGAAGGATTTCTTTCAAAATGCTTTTTCGGCATTCAAGGATATGCTGCTGTGAAAATATAGATAGATGAAGTGCCACAAGCAAATTGCCCCCTTCCAAACATGTACATTGGTGTGAAAGCATTTTTTTCACTCATCTATGCTGAAGTCTTTCTGAAATCTTATAAATAATGGATGCTAAGAAACAAACACTATGAACTGGATCCTAACTGGTACAACTTTAGATGAGAAGTTTTAAATTTACATTTCAGCCTAGTATGTATAAAAAGTTATTTTTTAAAAACACATACAGTAAACAAAAATATTTTTAAATAGTGATTTTTAATACCTTTCTAACCAAAATTTGAAAATATTTTTGTCCAAATTTCAAAAGACAATCATTCATTTCTCTGTGTGTGATGCAACTTAAAATTTTATCTTATTGTTTTTCTGGAAACTTTATAATTTCTTTTCAGCGAGACAGTTATTCATTTTTCTTATTAATAAGCATTATGTATTTTAATCTGATACAGTTTTTTAAATTTAGACAGAACAATAATTGTATAGTTTGAGATTTTCATTTATGTACTTCTGCAGAAACTTGAAGTATGTTTAAATGCTCCCAAGACTGGGATATTTGAAAAAACTGTTTGAATCTTTTGTAAAATTAACTTAAATTGCTCTTATGGAAAATTCCCTCAGATTGATATATATTTTTTCGAAATGTGCAATATATCTGAATTATAAGTATCTTAATTTTACCCTCCTAATTTCTCATTTTGGTTTTTTAGAAGTCAACATAGATGTGAAGTTAATAGTGTGTATTAACTTGTATTCTAACAAGAAGAAAGGTTATCTGTTTTATCATTCTCATCTCAAAAAAAATTTATTAAATACCTTCTTGTAGGCGTTGCTGTGCCAGGTACATTGCAAAATAAGTTAGTCATTCATGGCCTGATCAGATCTTAGAATCAGCTGATAGGAATGTGTTCTGTAGCATGAAAACAAGATGGGTCTGAAAACAGCTCTGCCCTAAATATTGAGTCTAAGCAGTGTTTACCACTACTTCTTGGTACTTTGGGCCCATCGATTTATTCATTAAACACTGGCAGTCTCCTTGAATCAACACTGTGTTAGGTCTTTGCATATTAAATAGTCCTGTGATGAATTCATATTTTAATGGGATTGGTATAGAGTCATGCACCACTTAACCTTCTGAAAAATGAGTCAGGCAATTTTGTCCTTGAGCGAACATCATAGAGTACACTTACACGAACCTGGATAGTATAGCCTACCACATACCAAGGCTATATGGGATAGCCTATTGCAACTAGGCTACAAGCCTGTACAGAATGTTATTGTACAAAACAACATAAAATTAAATCAAGCACAAGAGAAAATAATGCAATCGAGAGACATGTTAAACACGAGATGTATGAGGCTGCTGCCAGCATACCACAGCATACTGTTTTACAGCAAACTTGTTTTATAAGTAGAAAGAGTACACTCTAAAATAACAATAAATAGTATAGCATACTAAATACATAAGCCATAAACAGCCATTTATTATCATTATCAAGTATCATGTACTGTGCATAATTGTATGTGATATACTTTTATGTGACTGGTAGCACAGTAGGTTTATTTACACCAGCATCACAACAAACATGCAAGTAATGCATTGCACTATGATATTTCAACATCTATGATGTCACTAGGTGATAGGAAATTTTCAGTTCCATTATAGTCTTATGGGACCATGTATATGTTCATTGTTGACCAAAATATCGTTATATGGTACATAACTATGTAAACAAATAGACTTAAATACTTTAAGTACTCTAATAATATAAAATGCTGAGAAAATTCCAAGAGACATAACTCCATCCGGCAGAGGATGTCATGTGAGGGTATCATGTGAGCTGAGTCTTGATGAGGAAAAAGGGGATTTGTCAGGCAGAGAAGGGGGACAAAACAGCCTATGCAAAGGCACAGAAGTCTAGTAGCATATCAATTGTCAAGGTATAGAAAGAAGCCAGTGTGGGTGCAGTGTAAAGATTAGGGAGGGAAAATAATAGAGGCTAAAGCCATATGCTAAATAGAACTTAGATTACAGAAGATACTATATACCAGGTATATAAATGAGAGTTCTGAGCTGCAAACAACAGAATTCAAAATCAATGTCATGGAAACCCAGTAAAGGAAGACTTCAAAAAGGTGGGAGTGGAAAACTATGACAAAAGATGCTCAGATAATTAAGTAAAATGAAGATTGAATTTGGACAATTGTATTTATCAGTTAGAAAAGCTTTGTTACCACAGGAAGAGAATATTTTGTGGGATAGTGATTTTCAAAGTGTGGATCACAAACTAGTAGCATCAACATCATTTAGAATTTTGTTAGAAATGCAGAATCTGGAGCCTGACCTAGACTTGCTGAATAAGAAACTAGGGATGGGACCCCTCAATCTGCATTTTGGAACACCTCCAGGGGATTCTGATGTAAGCTGAAGTTTGAGAATCACTGGTGGAGTGTACTAGAAATAAAGGATCTTTGTGGCTCTGGGACTGATATAAATAAAGGCGGAAAAGTGTAAGCAGTGGGACAGAAAAAAGTAAAGAAGGAAAAGAAAGATGGTAATTTAATTTGCGAGAAGCTGGGGTTACAGAAGCATAATAACTCATCATATATTTTACTTATTGATTGCGTTTAATTTTTTAAGTTATTTTTTATATTCACCAAAGTTTTGACTTTTTAAATGGTTACATCTTTTGAATTTTTTAAATTATTTTTCATTGCAAACCTAGTCACATATATTCCCACATTTCCTATTACTTTGACATTTTTTTCTTTTGTTTTACATTTTTAACCATATAGCTGGAGTTTATTTCAGGGAATACTGGGAAAAGTGGCTCTGAAGCAATATATTTTCCCCCTAAGAACCAGTTTTCTCAAGGTAGTTATTGACTATTCCTTACTCAATATTATGAACCTCTTTCTTTATTAGATATTAAGTTCTTATGTATATTGCATGTCTTTTATACCACTGTATTATGTCTTCTTCTGAGCAGAGGCACCACAGCATTACCTCCTATTAAGTTTATGATCAGTTAAATCCTCAGGTTGTCTTCAAACCAGTTCTGTCAAGTGAGGTCTCCCTTATTCAGTTTGTATATTATATGGACATCAGTGTACATGTAGATTATAAATATAAATATAGAAATATAATATTAAAATTATAAATATATTTGAGCCCAATTTCAAGCTAAGAATAAAGATCAGCTCTAGGTCAGTGGTTCTCAAACAAAGGCCCACACCCTATCCTACTTCGAGAAACTTGGGCCTCTGTCTCCCGTATTAGCTCTTCAGATGATTTTATTATACACTGAAGTTTGAGAACCACTACTCTAGATGTTTTTAGATTTTAATATATTTTTTATACTCATACATACCTGAATGGAGAAGGAGCAGTGAGACCTGTATTCAAATCACTTAAGACCCAGACAAACTTACATAGAAACAACCATATTTGCAAAGAAAGATGGTTCTTGGACTGAGTTATCCAGAGAGGGCATCAATTCTTTTCTTTCCCATGGCAGCAGCTGCCCTGAGTAATTCTAATGTTTCAGATTTGAAATAATTAATACTAATGACCATATAGATATTTTGAAGCAATTGCTTCTCACAGTTAGGTGTTGGAAGATGGATACAATTTGGATATGGTTCTGTATTTTTAAAATCCATGAAATTAAAATTGCCATAAATGCAAGATTTGGGCTCTATTCATATTTATATTCTGATGAGTAGCATAGTGCTTATCTCGTAATATATGTTCATTAAACCTGTGTTCACTATGAATGGGTACCAATATTTACTGTACAATGTATGCATGCTATATTTGATTTAAAAGTATATTTTTATTCTTTGATAAAGATCAACATTCTCTTTAGTTTCCTTCAAAATTATATTCCGTGTGGGGAAAATTATCTGCTATGGAAAGATATTGGCTTTTCAGGTTGGTTAACACCATAAAATGTTTCTCAGGTGTTAATCTCCTAGCAAAACTTAAACATATTTGACCAAATATTTTATTTTATCCTTGAGTACTTTTAAACCAAATTTTTTTTAAAGTAAAATAATCCATCTGTTTCTGATTTCTTTACGTTACATTAATAATATTGCCATTTTAAAGAACTATTTAATGGCTATGTAATCTTTTGAGCATTTCTTTATGAGAAAGTTAAAAAGACCGTTGAACCCAAGACTGATAGTAAATAAAGCATAAATATTAAAGTTTGTATTTTGAATCTTGGAAACCAAGGTATTGTTAACATCTCAACGTAGAGCAGAGACATGGGGGAGGAGTTGGGAAAACCCCTTTATCCAGCTTCCTGAGAACGCCTAAGTATTGTTTCATCTTTGTATAAGGTATCGACAGTAGATATTTTAAAACAGAGCTGTGCCGTCACAACATTAAGTTTCTTTTCTTATCATTACTTTTCAAAGAAAGCATTTCTTCCTTTTCTCCACCTCTTTTTGGATGAATTCCACAATAGAGTTGTCTGGAAAGTCACCTCTCCCCCCAACGCCTCCCTTCCCTCCTATTTCAAAGCATAGCACAACACCCAGAGATGAAAACGGATTGGATTAGGTATCAGAAAGTACCCAAAAAAGGAAATTCAAAAACTGTAAGTTCACATTATTGTTAAGGAAGATGACGAAAAGAGGAGAGAAATGTCTTATGCTTTTAAAGTACTAAGTTTCCAAATTTCTTGTCCATAAACTCTCTCATTAGAATGGCTCTGGTAATAGCTAGTGATGTGTGGTTCAACTGGTAAAGTGCTTCAGTGGAAATTGAAAGAATGTTCTAGTACCTGGCCCATCATTACATATAGTTACATTTGGCAAATAGTATAGCCACCTATAAAATTGAAGGTAATCACACTACTATATCAAATCAAAACTCTAGTGTACTCTCATCAATGGAACACTGTTATATGTCTTTAGTAGAAATACATACCTTTATTATGGTGATGTTGTATTGAGAAACATTAAATTAATGCATCACGGACTTGTACAATGCACTCTACAGAAAATCATCATATGTTTTCTGAATCAAAAAATCAAAATTTTACCCGTATTAACAAATCTTCATTGATTACTGGTACCTTTTTAAACTGGCAATTTGTTATGACTTTTAATCAATTTACATACACTATCTCAGGCGTTTGCACTTCTCGTATTATACTGATGAAATTCCTGATATATACTATGATGAGTCTTTGGCAAATGAGAGTATGTTTTTACTTTTTGGATTAAATCCTTCCTTGGAGCCCCAAGAGAGCTGTCAACTTCCCAGGCTCATTGAGTGTCTGTGACATGTGAATAGTTCAACATACAGTATGGTCATTTCCCTATTCTAAAAGTCACCTTGCAAATAAAACTATTTAGCTGAGAAAGGCCATTGAAAATACTCATAACTCTTTTATAATGCTAGGAAAACACTAAACAGCAAAAGGATATGGCCCACATAATAGAGAAAATGTCATGAGATCAGTCTTTAAAATACTCACTATTCCTGATGTATTACACTTCCAGGAAGTGTTTGGTGAACTGAACATTACACTTTATGGGATTTTTTGAAGTAAAAATAAAAGTTATACTTTTAAATAAAAAGTTCTTAATGATGTGAATTCAAAGAGAGAGAAAGTCACAGACGTTGTGACATTTGCAGAAAGTCAGGGCCAATTACCCAGCCACTTAGTTCTCCCTGTAGAAGCATATTCATCCTTCTACAGCTAGTCAAATCCACACTTCAAATATTTAAACAACGCCATGTCATAATTCTTTGTTTCCATTAGTAAACACAGGTGTTATAGAGTTGTCTCTCAGTAATGATAGGCCTTTTAGCAATAGGAATAAACTAAGTAGACTTTAAAATGGTGTTTTTAAATGAAAACATCCAGTTCCGTATATTCGTAATCTATAAATCTTCTGACGATTGTTTATTTTTTTCTGTGCACTTTTTGTATTTTATGTATAGTACAGGACAAGGCTTGATGATTGTAAAATTAAATTACAAGATTTGGATATTTATAACACCTTGATAGTAGAATAACAAAGCTTAATTTTCTATTTTACTTCTCAATTCATGTTGTCATTTCAAGTTGTCAGTTTAGGAACTTTACACAAGTTAAAAAAGGTTGCTATTGCTTAAAGTGATCTTGACTTCCTTTTTTGAAATCATATTTGTTTCAGGCATGATAATTTTATCAGCTTAAACAGTAGTGCAAATTATCTTCTGGAAGGGAGATTTGATCTTTGGAAAATGGTCAGAAGATTGGGTGAAAAGTCTGGTCCTGAATGTAGGAAATCAAATGAGACAAGGCTATCTTAAAAAAAAAAAAAAAAGAGATAAATGCCTGTATATTCTTCCATGCCTCACAAACTGGGATGCTTGACAATTTAATTTAGATTGGTTAGGAACTCAATCAATATGTGAGCCAAAAAACATTGGTTTTTACTCTGAGTGAACTGGAAATGAATGAATAAATGAGTTCAATAAATATTGATTACCTATTATGTGACAAGCACACTTCTAAATGTTGAGTCACAGTTCTGAACAAAAATACTTGCACTCCTGGTGTTTATATTTTAGAAGGGGAGAAAGATGAACAAGATAAGATATATATATATAAAAGTTAACTTTTATATATATATATAAAAGTTAAGCGTAGATTAGGAGAATGTTAAAGTAAGGAGGAGGACCAGGTCATGGCTGAGGAGGGTTTCAGTTTTTAGATATTGTGATCAAGGGAGGTCACTCTGAAAAGATGCTAGATGCATGATGAAAGTGAGGGAGGAGGCAATGCTGATATCCGGAGTATACGCATTTATGCAGAAGTAACTGGTACATGATAGGAACTCCTGTGGCTGGGCAGAGTGAACGAAGTGAATGAAAGTGAGAACAAGAGGTAGAGAGAAACCAGATCATGTAGGGCATTGAAGTTCAATGAAAAGACTGATTTTTACTCTAAGTGAATCAGAAAGCCATTAGAAGATTTTCAACAACCATAGGTCTTGATCTCATTTATGTTTTAAAAGGCTCACTCTGGCTGCTATGTTAAGAATAGACTAGAGACAGACAAGGACAAAAGAAGTGAGACCAGCTACAAGGCTATTACAAAAATTCTGGTAGAGATGATGGTGGATTAGACTAGTGAGAGATACTGGTCAGGGCCCCAACAGAAAATGGTGGCACACTTAAATTTTGGTAATTCAGAAAGGGAAAGTTGTTTATTTGTTCATTTCACAAAGGGATTAATTATAATGTATGGCTGGCATACAGGGGAACCAAAACGGATACTATAGTGACCCAGGTGAGTAACTCTTACTATGTGTGGGCCAAAAAGTATAAGGGAAGAAAAGACTTCCAGTACCCGACAGAAAGAGAATGTTGTGTAGAGAAGGTCCTCTTGAGAGGAGCAGGGACATGGGTTGACCTTAGAGAGTGAACCAAAGCAATAGATACCATGACATCATTCTGCACTATCCATCCAATCTCCTGCCAAAAGCTCTCCACTGGCTAAACCCAATCAAGGGCCAGAGAGTAAAGAAACATTCATGTCCTTACAAGGTCATCCTTCTAAGGCAGAAAATACGCTGGAGCACATTGAAAAGGAGATCTGGAGAAACAAATAGAAGTTATTCACCACAACATTACCCTCAGCTTTTTCTCTTTTATTTCTTTTGGGTGAAAGACTTGGAATGCATCAAAATCTATCAGATACCACATCACTGTGGATGTTTTCTGTGCAGGAATCCACCTACCTAGTATGTATAATGATAAGCAACATTTATATTATTCCTAAAATAGTAGAGAAATAAAAAAAAAGTATTAAATGACATAAAACATAGCTACTACATTCTTTGCTTCTGTATTTGGTTATGAGCTGAGATTGGTATTCATGATTGCATACTACAAATCACTGCGTATTTCCCTTTCCCTTGGCCTACTATGTAGTCAGTGTTCTTTACCTGGTAGGATGACACAAAAATTCATTCATGAAAGATCTGAGCCCTTAATGGCCTTACCTTTTTTGAGTTGCCACAATTTTCTACTGTTCAAAGACTTTTTGTCAAAAAAAGTACTAATAAGTACTCCCACAAAATGTATGGATTCCTAAAACAATCTTCTTGCCCCCATTATGAGGCAGCAACTCATTTCTCCCTAGGTGAACAAGATTAATCACCTTGGCTAATACAGGAGCTTACTTATCTGTCTGTTGATTCAGTGGTATAAGAAACAAAAATGATCATGGTAAGGTCTTGGTTTCCAAATCATTGAATCCAAGATCTTATTTCCTGGTGGACACCAAGACCTCCAAACGTAGTGAACCTAAGGCAGTAAGGATGGGAAAAAAACATTTTGTCAAATGGGTTATTGATATAATAATGAGATGAGTCACTTCACTACTTAGTTGCTGGATGTGTACATTTAAGATAAGTTTTAAAAAATAAGCAATATGTATTGACCACATGTTTAAGGCATATACACTTCTATCAAGTTAACCTTCTGGAGTTAGTCATGAGGTGATTCCATGACTGTGAATTTTACTGTAAAATGAATCTCTTGGTTAGAAGCAGTGTTGTACTGGATACAATGTTAACAGATGAGGCATTCTGTGAATCTGCCAATGCCAAAGTTTACAGAAGCACTGTGGACAGGGAAGGCAAATCCGCATCCTGAATGTATGGCCATTCTTTTGAGACAGAAAATGGCCAATGTAGTCAACTGCCACCAGGTGGCAGACTGGGGTCTGTAGGGCATGGTACAATATTAGATTATCAACATTTGCCTCTTTTGTTGGCCACACTCGGCAGTGGTAGTAGCCAGATCAGCTTTGGTCATCATACTATCCCTTGTAGCTTCCCCATACTCCACCTACATCATTGTAAATAGTCACTTTGTAAATAAATCTTCATTAATTTATCCTAATTTGAACATGGCACTTGTTTCCTGTTTGATAATCTGAATGATAGTAATTGCTACCAAAAGTAACTCAAGAAACTCACCTTCAAAATGAGACACTGTGATTGGGTCACACATATGGGAGGAAATGGGACAGGAGATATGCAGCGAAAGTGGTGGCATGATTATTTCACTTAGTATGGGATACAGTGCAAGTGTAAGGCAAAGCATTGGGACATTAGGTAGCTGTAGTACTTTGTCATTATGTTAACATTAGTGATTACAAAAATTGTGAAGCTGATTACATGATGATAAGAGTGATACAAAAAAGAGGAACAATTGATGATGTAGTAGAAAGAGGGGAGAATTGCTGGAGCAATATCCTGTAGTAGGTGAGAATGGAAGAGTTGGCCTTAGATAGGTACCTGATAGTTTTCTGTAGAAGCCAATATGGGCTCATGGGAAGGTAGGAGAGTAAACACGGTGGTAAGAGCTTGTGGGTTCTAATCTGATTGTTTCTATATTCTCCATGAAGTAGGAACAAGGTTATCAGCTAACAAGGAAGATGGAGGAGGAAGTATTGGGTGTTTGAGGAGAGAGGAGAAGGGATTTAATAGTCTTCCAAAGAGTAAGAGAGTGAAAGGACTAGGGAAACACAATTTGTTTGCTGGACAGCATTGACATACTACATAAAGTTACTCATCGTTAAAGCAAGAACAGTCATCATAGATGTGTGTTTTTCTCCACATTCAGTTGTGCTGCTGCAAGCATGGGAGTAGACAAATAATTGGACTTAATGAAGATTACAGTTTAGCTAACCAGTTTGAAGAAGTCTAAAGATCAGTTGTCTTCCTATGGTGAAACTTGAGTGACAAGAAGCAAATTCATTACTTTTCCCAAAAGTAATTATTAAACCATAAGCTTCCATGCATAATATAGTCATTTTTTTCAAGATTCACTTTAACAAAATATCAGGCATTTAAAGCCATATAATTAAATTCAATTAACATTTTCATATGCTAATTCCATTAAGAAACCAGATGACCATCTAGGTACATTTTATCATATAATGATAACAAAGGAAAATTGTAAACTTTCTCAAATGTTGCTTTGATTCTGTATTAGCTATAAGGTGATCTTTAGTCCTCATTCCTCACCAAGTTAGAGAAAGATTATGCTTAAGAAAAGTGAGATAGTTCTATCCATTATGGTTTTAGATCATTCGGTTTGTTAGTTTCTTTTTTCAAAAATGAGATGTCAGTTATACATGATACAAGTGGAGTGGATGAATGGATGTCTGCCCTTCGGTTTTGGTTTTAGGGGCAATCAATTCTCTCTTACTGTAAAATCTCTTCCTTAGAGATCACACAGGTGCCTAACTTTCCTGCCATTATTCTATACTTAGAATTGAGACATTCTACCTCTTGAAGGGTAAAATACATCTAAGCGGTAGATGTATCCTGCGCTTGGAGAATATTTAAGATGCCATCTGTTATTTGTGAGGGATAAGAAAAAACCCATTGGTCCCACTTATCATTCTTGCTGGTTTATTTTATTATAGCAACACAAAAGAAAGTGAAGCCTCAAGTCTATGGCACACGTCAGGCGAGTTTTGAGCAAAGGTAAGTAGCTGAGAATGAACTTGTCTTTTCACCAGGCCATATCTTGGTTAATTCCCTGTAACCCTGAAGGCATGATTTCATAGTTGTGTCTCTCAAGCAAATAAAAGGGTACATCTAAAGGGCATTTGAGGATAAACTGAGGATTGATCCCATTGGTTTTATAATATTTCCAAAAGCTGGCTCTGGTCTCCAGCATCTAATCTAAAATTACTAGTTTTTTGAAAGATATATTTATTTTCCCCATGAGACTAGCTAATAATATAACATTTATTATTTGCTTACTGTGTTTTGTGTAGTATGTTCAAGCTGGTGTACGCGTATTGTTTTTTTTTAAGCCTGACAATAACCATTGAGGTTATTGTTTTACAGATGAGGAAATCGAAGCTTAGAAGGTTTAAGTAACTTAGCCAAAGTCATAAAATTAGTGGATGATCAAGAATTTGGAAAAGATTTACCTGACTTCTTATAAGAAAAAAATCCATGAAAGCAGGCATCCTCCTGTTTCCATTATAGTGCCTTGTGCACAGTTTATCACTGATAAATGTTTATTCAGTTCGATGGAGGGGACTTCCCTACATTAAGCTGTGACTTACCCTACAATTCAAAGTAAAGTAGAACATTAAGATTCCTTAAATGGATAATGAGCACTGCATTAATCAAGACCAAATTAATATAAAATAATATTGAGAGTCAACTCTAATTGAAAAATAAAAATTAAAAAAAGACCAAACTAAAATCCCATCATATTTCCTTTTAGTTAGTCTGATAGCTGAAGCTAAAATGCTTTCTAATGTAAAATAGCATATGTCTTCATGTCTTTCACAATGCATAGTTTTTAGTTATATGATTTCTGATAGACCTGCAGGTATATTTTCATTGTTGAGATTATTTGAGATGTTTTGCCTTATAAATCCATGAAACTTCATATTCTCTAAGGCATCCATGTGAAAACCAGGGCCATCCTAAGCAATATGAGATATCTGGCTACATTCTGATAACTCTATTTTCCACTGTAACTAATTCCAATTTACTTGCCAAAAACTTCAGACATCAGCTGAACATTTGCTGAGGCGGGGGCAAGGGGAAGAAGATTCGTGGAAGGAGATATATTTTAAAGAACATTTAATAAGATTACTTTTTGTAATTAGGAATTTGAAGCATTGCTCTGGGGATATGCCTATGCTGCAGCAGCATTGAGTTAGTACAAGTTTTGTAAGTGACTCTCTTTTTATGTCCATTCAATTTTGAAGATTTCTGGGTAAAGTCTATGGAAGGAAATTCATGCAGGAAAGAGGGTGGAGATGGAAAAAAAAAAGTTCAGACTAAGTCACAGTCTATGGATAAGAAGGAATTTGAATATTAATGTACAACCTTGAGAATTAAATTTTCTGTCCAGTAACCTTAAGAGCTGGCAGCTGGCTAGGGGCTGATAAGGAATGCCGGGGGATGGGGGGTAGGCCCTGGGAGGAACCAGTTCCCAGGGAAGGCTCTCATCCCTGGCTGGCATTAGAAAGAATTACAAAGCATGATTCAGAATCTAATTTTGTCAGCTGGTGATTGGCTCCCACAAGGCTCTGGCCTCACAATGTGTTCTATTAAGTAATGGGAATTGGGCTGTGCTCTTTTTCTCTGCTTCATGCCTCCCACCCCATTTTCCTCACAGAGCTTCCCATGCCTCCACTGTGAACTTAGGTGCACTTGCTCACATATGCATTCCAAAAGACATTTTAAAATGTCTTCACAATGCACAGATGTTAAATACAGACAAGGGAGCCAACATCACCTTGATTTTTTTAATTAAATTTTAAATTTTTGACTCAGGCTACATTGAGAATAACAGCATTACCTTGGCAGGATGGGCAAAACCAGATGGGAAAAGGAACAGTTAAAATGAAACCTCTCTATTTTCTAATGCTTATGTGGTGGCTTTATGCAGGAGAGGCTGTTTTCATGGGTAAAGAGTAAATCTCCACGCAGAAATACCGAGTAAACATACTGAGTAAGAAATCATTTGGTTTATGTTAACTTCACAGAAAATGAATCGAATGAAAATTAACCCTCCAACTTGCCTTTTTATAGTTGAATGCCAGATACCTGTCAAAACATCTGTTTACCTTCTACAGTACAATTTACATCATCAATGATGAAACTCATTTTAAATGTAGAAATTTTGTTGAAATCTACAAAAAGGTGGCATTATATGTTCAGAGGAAATGCAATACAGATTTTTATTATCTTTTTATGTAACCATACAGAAGTTAGTTTCTCAAAGAGTTATGTAACAGGAACATTTTCCCTCCATTTTAAGATTTAAGAACTTTGTTATTCTTTCTGGTTTCCAGAACACACAAAAATATAATTAATAAGTGAGGGTGATATGTTCACTGGACAAAATTGTAAGCTCAAATAAACATTTCTAAGAATATTTTTTTCTTAAAATTAAATCACAAGATCCATTCTTTCTCGATGAAACAATTTCCATAAAAGAACATTTAAAAATCTTGTCATAAAGAGTTGAACAATCTTGGTTCTATGCTATCCTGTTTTATCTTCAAGTTATGCCGATTTCAGATAGCAAAAGCCAGTCTTTTAAAGAAAAGGTCCTGCATAGGATATCAGAAGACCTGGACTCTATTTTTGTGCTGGCATGACTAGCCATAACAATTTGAGTAAGTCACTTTCTGGACCAAATTTCTCATTTGTAAAAATGAGGGAATTGGCTAGTTCAGAAGGCAAACACTTGGCTGGCAGCACTTCCAGATGTGTTTCCTGTGGCAAGCAGAGTTTTTTTAAATCTGTATTTGAATTTCTTCAGATAGAAAGGCATTATCACAGTTCACCACGGTCCTCACCACTCCTCATTACTCTTTTTGTATATACCTGTATTTCAGTCAGCTTTTGTCAACCCCAAAATGTAATAGTTCGAAAGTACAACTGTTTACTTAGCTCAACATTCTAGAGTCAGTAATTTGATGGGCTTAGTTGGGCAGTTAGTTCTGTTGGTTTTGCCTAGGCTCACTTACTCATCTGTGGTCAACTGCCATAGTTAGCAAAGTTTCTGGGGTTGGCTAGCTGTCACCTAGGGCAATGCATATTTATGGGCCAGCTCATCATCTAGCAGGCTAACTTGAGCTTTTTCTCATGACAACTTCTGGGTTTTTAGGGCACAAAAATGGAAGCTGCAAGGTCTCTTTTGCCTTAGGCTTGGTGCATATACCATTTCATTTCTCTTTATACTGTTATCTAAAGCAAGTAGCAGAAATCAACTCAGTGGGGAAATAGGCTCTATCTCCTAAAGTGGGGCTGTGAAGTGTTTTGGCCATTTTTTGCAATCTACTAGAACCCACCTACAAGCATCAAATCTGGCAAACTCTGAGCTGCATGGCCTCGAATTCATTCCCAGACTAAAAACAAAACAAATAACAACCAAAACAAACAAAATGAACACTCTGATTTCTATACCAGGAATATACTCATAGTGCTGAACAAGTTGTTCAAAGTAAGAATCACTTCAGAGTAGTATTGGCAAGTATATATCCCATTGAACCACAAGTCCCCAGATGGTTGGGGATTTCTGCCCTTGGTGACCAGACATTTGTGCCACAAGCTGCTGGCAGCTTCTGAACTTGGGTTCTGCCCTCGTCATAATATAGAGCCGCCATTCAATGATGGTCAGCCCCAGGGGTGGGAATTCTGACTGAGACAAAAAATCCTCCGACTGTGTCCCTATGTGTCCCTGAAGACAAAACACAATCTGAATCACTTTAGAGGTTTGAAATTCAGTTTCCAGAAGCCTTGTTTTGACTTTTTCCCAGAATGTGCTTAGTTTGAAATAGGGATTTGGGGAAATTTCCTTCAAATTGGAGAACTGACTAAGCATTCATGAAAAATGTGGAATGAAGGAATGACTTCAATTGTAAAATACAAATATAGTAAACTCCATTTTATAAAGCACCGACTTGCTGTGGGCTTGGTCATAACCTCTATATAGATATGTAAAGTTATAAAGATAGATAAATATCACATACATTCATTAACTGAACATGTACTAAGTGTAAAATATTGTCTTAGACACTGCAATGACTGGAACCATGTATAAGAAAATGTTCCTTTTCTCAAAGTAACAGAAATTAGTCTGTGATAGGAGCTGTTTAAACTGTGAATCTTTATGAAAGAATTTATCTTGGCATGACTTAGGAAACCTAAATAGGCTTTCTCTGTCACATATATTTTACCTGAATCTAATAAATAGAGAAATGCCTTATTTTATCACCTAATCTTAAATCTAAAATGGAAGATCTTTAGATAGATCTTAGCTTACTCTTTTTTCTGTTATGAAATGACAAGAGAAGACACATGGGGAAAGATATCTCAACCATGATATTTAATAGAGTGCGGGCTGAATTTCTGGTTCAGAGTGAAGCTTGCCCATTCCTCTTATAAAATAAGAGTTTTGAATCTACATTTCCTTCAATACTTAAGTTAACAGGAAGGGTGAAAGGCAATTAAGCTCTTCTAAATGTTTGATCACATGAGGTGACTGGGGAAATAGCTGGTGCTTGGTGAGTGATAATTTCAAGGAAAAATAAACAACTTAATAGAAAAAAAAAGCAGACAAAGGACATGAGAAATAATATTCAGAAAAGAGAACTCAAACATTTCACAATGTTTGAAAAGATGCTCACACTTATTAATAGTCAAAGCAATGCAAACAAAAGTACAATAGGACTTTATATCTCTTATACTGCCAACAATTAAAAATAATATTATCACCAAATATAGGTAGTCATGCAAACAATCTCTAGAGATGAGGCCCAGGAAACTGTGTTTTAACAAACTTTCCAGGTGATTATGATGCATGCAAACCTCAAAGAACCATTGTTCTTGTACAGACCTATAAATTATTGCAGGGTTTTTGGAAAGCAGGTTGCAAAACCTAATGAAATTGAAAATACGTATACCAAGCACTCTTAATTCTGAAGATCTTTCCCATAGAAAGAAGCACTAGCAAATAAAGCTGTATGAGAAAGTATGTTTACTGCAGCTTTGTTATAAAGGTGAAAACCTGAGAAAAGGTAAAGGCATGGCAGATTATTGAATAAATATATCCAATATTAGGAAAAAAGACTTAAAGTATGTTAATTGTACACTAGAAGCGTGTTGAATAAGCTTTTCTATGGAGAAAAGCTAGTTGTATAGAAATCTATCCATACAATTCAATTTTTGTAAACAATAATAAAAATTATAACTTTGTAATATGTAAGTGGAAAAGAGAAAGAAGAGAGAAGACACAGAGAATAGAAAAAATACTATGAAGAAGACTGCTTAACATGAAAACAAAAACGAGTAAAAAATAACAATGAGAAAAACATTTAGGACAAATTAGTGACTTGCCGAAAGTCACGCTGTTATAAGTGACAAAGCGTCGATAGAAACACAAGTTCTACCACCTAGGAAGACCAGGAGCTGTAGGCATAAAAAATTAAAAAATAAGGGATTGTAAGCTGACAAGGTCCTTGCAATGTGAGGTAAACCAAGAGTTGCCTCACCTAAAAAAAAAAAAAAGAAAAGAAAAAGAAAAGCAAAGAACAGAACAGAACAGGAAAGAAAAGAAAACACAAGTTATGATTCCAGTCTCACCTCTATTTCTATGACTCCACTTTATGTCTCATTCAAATGCTACGTTCTGGGTGAGGGTGTGCAATTCTTATCCAATTTTGTACCCATCCATAGCATCTCACACACCATAGCCACTTATTAAACATTTGTTTAAGGAATGGAGAAAGGAATAAGCAATGCAAGTATATTTTAAAAGGGCAGGCCAGCAATATTCTGTTCACTTGTTAGAAAATCTTTCGAAATTTCCATTTTGTTGTTTCCATCAAATTCAAGCAACTTGGCTTGATATTAAAAATGCTCAAAAGCTAACTCCAACTTACCAGTCCAGGCTTATTCCCTCTCCCTTTTCACGTGCTTCCTTTAGTCCAGCTATTCCTGGTTTCATCAGAGCTTCTTTTTCAGCCTTTCCCATGCCTTTCACTGGAAATTTCTCCTTCTTTTCCCCTTTGCTCTACCCTATCCATCTTTCAAGGCTTAATTTCTTTTCTATTTATCTAATAAACTTTTCTCTGAACAATTCTTAAGTTATATTTCCATACATTTATGTTGTCTTTTCACCTATATTATCAAGCCTCTGTGGTCAGAGACTATACTGATTTACCCACCTTATAGGACCTTTCTCAATACTTCGCATATAGTAGGAATTTCATAAATGTCTGTCCATGATTCAAGTTTTGTTCTATGTAAACAGGAATATTTTCCACTTGTCAATGTCAGCCTTCACATTGCTTGTTTTGATAGTGTCTGAAGCCCAGATGTCTTGAATGGAATTAATTATAGTCCCTCCATGATCCCATATCTTTTTATGTTTTCTGTCCCAGTTGCTGATACCACCATTAATTTAACTGTCCAAACCAAAAACCTCCCATATTGGATCCCTTATTATTTTTACCTCCCACATTTAATTGGTTGCTAAGTTTAATTGATTTTTCCATTGCCACACACTGCCACTTAATGTATTCCTTTCCTTCCATTCCCACTGCCAATGCCCTAGTTCATGTCCTTGTGCTCTCAGTTAGGGAGGTAGCAGCTCCCTAACTGATACATCCACCTTTTTACTCTCCAATTTTTCCCTCAAAAGGTCATTGGAGTTAACCTTGCAGCTGTTATTTCCCTTTTCAAAGAACCAGTAAGAATAAAGAATAAATGTCTTTATATGCCATTTAAATTTTTCTCCCATTGGTTTTCCTCCTAACTTTTCCACCTTACCTTTTCCCATCCCATCCACACACACAGTGTCATGAGCTTACATACCTTCTCATTTTTCCTCATGATTCTTCCCCATTTTGAAATGCCTCCCCTCTTCTCCACTAATCTAACAGTAGCCCTAGTCACACAGGAATTTAAAAGATTATTTTCCCTATGAAATTTGTCTCAACTTTGTCAATGAATATCAATGGATCTTTCCTCTACACTCTGTACTTAATAAATCTCCATTATAAAACATTATTTTTAACATTATAATTAGCTCTTTACATATCCTTCTCTTCTTACTTGATCGTGAGGTCTTTGAGAAGAGAGACCATGACAAACTCATCTGCAGCTCTCACAGCATCCAGACCATATGTAGTATAATCATTAATTGTTTGATCAATATATGAAAGAATGAATGGTCTCTCTCATTTAATTGTGCTAAGGAATTGTTTATACTAAATGCTTCACATTGTTCCATTTATTTTCTTCTGCTAGCAATAGCAAGCATGTGTTCATTTTCAATTTTTAACTGATATTTTTATTAGGGTAATACATGTACACAGCTGAAAAACTTTTAATGGTTAATAAAGAAAAACACCAGTTCCCCACTCGTTAGTCATTTGGCCATTTTCAACTCTGTTTCTTCTGCTTTTTAGGTATATATCCCAAAATAATAGTGTATACTAAAATTTATTAGTTTGTTGATTATAGACATTATCGACTGAGTTGCAATTATACTTGCTAGATTAATATTTAGCTTTGTCCTATAGAGAAGATCATGATCTGAGTTCAGGCAACAGAGTTTGGTCTACAACAAACCAGATAATTCTCAAAAAAATTGAGCCTGTGACTTCCCCTGTGTTAGCCCCAACTCCACTAACTAACCAAGCAACCCTCAACTGATTTATTAGCTTAACTGATAAGATTATTGGTTTGTCTCGAAGTTCTCTGGAGAGTCCACTGTAATGCCAGCTTCTCTTCTAAGCTTTCAGTTGATGCTTTCAGTTGACCTAAGATTAATTTCTTGTATTTTCATTTACTAAATGCAATGATCTCGTATTAAAACTTACACAAACATCATCCATAAATTCACATGGACTTTTGGAAAATGCTAACGCAATTTCTCATGATTCTTCCCCATTTTGAAATGCCTCTCCTCTTCTCTACTAATCTAACAGTAGCCCTAGTCACACAGGAATTTGGAAATACATGAGAATACAAACAATGTAGAAATAGCAGCTGTAGAGCACAGTTCTTCTTTTAAAGCTTCTCAGGAAAACATCGTAGCAATATAATTATTAGGCAAAATTAAACATAAATTTCAGAGCGATTCAGTTCATTTCCAGAAGAAGGCTTGTGAAGGTTAGTTTTTATCTTTCATCACCTGATATAACTTCATGCCTCAAGGGGAAATGGTGTCAAACATAAGCCATATTTGTCCTAGACATGTTCATTTAGTCAGAAGAGGTCAATTAAAGGCTATAAAATGGTCAAAAGGGTTTCTCCTTCTACATTGGCCAAGAATGTACAACAAAGATAGAGTTAAGGTAAAGAAAGCAAAAGCAAGTGTGGTCTAATCCTAGATTAGAAGAATAAAACAAGTTTTATAAGGAAGAATAAAACAAGTTTTAATGGTCAAAATATAGAGCCAGGTAACACTTCATATCACTCTGTGGTCAGATTATTAACAGTGGTGTTGTCATCAGTGATACCATTATTGTGTCTGAGCCATGTGTGTGCAGGCCTTTTAGTGACTCAGAGTGATATCATCAGTGTGGGCCAGGGGGGATACTGGTAAGAACAAAGACTAAACACAGTAGAGGAAGGGCCAAAGAAAGTTGACTTTGAGTCAACATTAATCTCTACAAGATCTAAACTGGGGAATGCCCAGAGCGTCCCCATAGCCAAAGTCTATATAATAGAATTTTGATGAAAGTATAAAATCTTTATTAAATAAATAAGCTTCTAAGCAAATTTTAAATGGAGAAAAACAAATACAGTGAAATAAAATAGTACCCCGTCTCCTACCATATTTTCAGAAGTCAAATTTTGAGGGAGTCAAATTTTGAGGGAGTGATTTTTGGGTTTCTTCACAGGTATGATGTTTTTCATCTGGCATGTCTTTGTCTATTACTTTCTTTGTGGGCTGTTGAACTGAATAGAGGCAGACATTACTCAGAATAAAAATGGAGACAGTCTTTTTTCTAGTGACAAAATTTTATTTTAAATGTCTACTTTGCCCTTTGCCTCAAAAAAAAATTTTTTTTTAATTTTTTTTTTGTAATGATGCAATAGAACAAATCTTAGGCTGTTTATCAACAGACTTTAAGGACTTAGAGATCTAGAAAGTGATTCAGATTCCTTAAGGCTTGAAAGTGCCTTACAAAAGGATAGGTTGTAAACAACACACTTACTTTTCTGATTTTTAAAACTGCCATGGAAAGTTTATTCTTTTCAGAATAAGAATATTTACTCAAGTTCAAATCATTGTTTTTCATTTAAAAAAACTACATTTCATAAAAAGTACTGGTTGTGTGTGTATAAGTTGATTGCATATAGAAAAGAGCTCATGACCTGCTGTTTTATCATTAAGTAGATATTTTATTTTTTGTATTTTTCTTTTGAATAAGGCCTATTTATATAAAATGACATTTCTGCGTGTAAAGAGAAGAAAATAATTCAGTTAATTTTGAATATTACTTCCCACGTGTTTAAACGGCAAACAGTGAAAATGCTCTACAGGAAAATAAGAGACAATTTCTCTGACCTGCAGCTGAAGTCATATGAATCACAGAAAAAAATATTAATTTGACTCATGTATAAGGATTTTCTCTGTACTGAATGAGAAATGACTTATCTCTGTACTTTTCAGTCTTGTCACCATACCAAATACGATAATCTACATGGAGATAGACTTGTATAGTAATGGTGTTTAAGCCTCCCATTGAATTTTGCATTAGATAAATTTGGTATGTATTTTACCTTGGCTATCAGAAATTTGCCCTGGATTTACCTCAGAACAGCACTATGTAAGGAAAAACTGTATTTTATTCTCCTTTCCCCAGACTCAAGCTGTTTTCAAATTCACTTGTAGCTGGGAGTGAAGAGCTCACCATGCAGGGGCATATGTTTTCTATTTGGAAAACAGATCTGTAGGGAGAACATTCTGATCAGGCTTGTGTACCTTCCTTTGAACTCGAAGGCTTAGTAAACAAAACAATACCTCTAACTATTCCAAACACCAGCATGAGCTGCCATCCTTGATAAGTTAGTATGTGAATCTCTCTTTCTTTTTTACTTTTATTGGAAGTGACGTATAGTATTTCTGCATCAAATTAAATCTGGTCTACATGGAGCTCTTTAACACAGAAAATGCGAGAACATGGGTTGTTGGCAGATGTAAGGTAAATATAGAACCTCTGATGGTGTTTGGGTGCTATGAAGTTTATTCATTGCCACAGACCAGCGTC
>NW_011888788.1:7570295-7573046 GCF_000151845.1 Pteropus vampyrus
GCAAATTTTAAATGGAGAAAAACAAATACAGTGAAATAAAATAGTACCCCGTCTCCTACCATATTTTCAGAAGTCAAATTTTGAGGGAGTCAAATTTTGAGGGAGTGATTTTTGGGTTTCTTCACAGGTATGATGTTTTTCATCTGGCATGTCTTTGTCTATTACTTTCTTTGTGGGCTGTTGAACTGAATAGAGGCAGACATTACTCAGAATAAAAATGGAGACAGTCTTTTTTCTAGTGACAAAATTTTATTTTAAATGTCTACTTTGCCCTTTGCCTCAAAAAAAAATTTTTTTTTAATTTTTTTTTTGTAATGATGCAATAGAACAAATCTTAGGCTGTTTATCAGCAGACTTTAAGGACTTAGAGATCTAGAAAGTGATTCAGATTCCTTAAGGCTTGAAAGTGCCTTACAAAAGGATAGGTTGTAAACAACACACTTACTTTTCTGATTTTTAAAACTGCCATGGAAAGTTTATTCTTTTCAGAATAAGAATATTTACTCAAGTTCAAATCATTGTTTTTCATTTAAAAAAACTACATTTCATAAAAAGTACTGGTTGTGTGTGTATAAGTTGATTGCATATAGAAAAGAGCTCATGACCTGCTGTTTTATCATTAAGTAGATATTTTATTTTTTGTATTTTTCTTTTGAATAAGGCCTATTTATATAAAATGACATTTCTGCGTGTAAAGAGAAGAAAATAATTCAGTTAATTTTGAATATTACTTCCCACGTGTTTAAACGGCAAACAGTGAAAATGCTCTACAGGAAAATAAGAGACAATTTCTCTGACCTGCAGCTGAAGTCATATGAATCACAGAAAAAAATATTAATTTGACTCATGTATAAGGATTTTCTCTGTACTGAATGAGAAATGACTTATCTCTGTACTTTTCAGTCTTGTCACCATACCAAATACGATAATCTACATGGAGATAGACTTGTATAGTAATGGTGTTTAAGCCTCCCATTGAATTTTGCATTAGATAAATTTGGTATGTATTTTACCTTGGCTATCAGAAATTTGCCCTGGATTTACCTCAGAACAGCACTATGTAAGGAAAAACTGTATTTTATTCTCCTTTCCCCAGACTCAAGCTGTTTTCAAATTCACTTGTAGCTGGGAGTGAAGAGCTCACCATGCAGGGGCATATGTTTTCTATTTGGAAAACAGATCTGTAGGGAGAACATTCTGATCAGGCTTGTGTACCTTCCTTTGAACTCGAAGGCTTAGTAAACAAAACAATACCTCTAACTATTCCAAACACCAGCATGAGCTGCCATCCTTGATAAGTTAGTATGTGAATCTCTCTTTCTTTTTTACTTTTATTGGAAGTGACGTATAGTATTTCTGCATCAAATTAAATCTGGTCTACATGGAGCTCTTTAACACAGAAAATGCGAGAACATGGGTTGTTGGCAGATGTAAGGTAAATATAGAACCTCTGATGGTGTTTGGGTGCTATGAAGTTTATTCATTGCCACAGACCAGCGTCCACATCGTTCACAAGTGGTGAAGCTCTGATAAAGTTGTGCAATTCCTCCAAAAGTTATGGTATTAAAATTTATACTAACCTCCTTACTTCATATTGTATTTATGTCTACATATCTAGCTAATTGTGTTAGCTCTTTTGGACTATTTTACTTCTTTCCACTTCTCTTTTTGGTTACTACGGAAAGGATTGGCTCAGTCTGGGTGGAGCAAGAAATGACAGTCAGTCTTGAGCCTGAAATGTATCCTGGGGCTGGGGAAAATAGAGTTTGAAAGAATTTTGAGCTCACTTGAATATATTCAGCAGTTTAAGTGAAACTATACTAATCTGAATCTCATAAATTGGCGGAACATGAACTAGAAGACAAGTTAGCTCTTTATGGGGCTACAGCATTTTTACCTCAGGCAGTAATAATATGACTAGTTTTATTTTGTTCAAAACTTTGTGAACAATGTTATGACATTACGAATTGAAACATTACTCGATTTTGGATTTACAGTTTTGAATCCACATGAGTTTTCCTCAGGACTTCTTAGCATACATTTCTTGTTCACTGATGTTTGATATTCATTCGACAGGGAATTATAGAGGGCCTGTTTTGCACCAGGCATTTTGTTAGATGTTGGAAATATAAATATAGCTCAAAATTGATTGGAATTCTAAGAGATAGATTTTAGGTGTTACTTATCATCTGTTGGTTTCCAGATAATAATTAACTTCTGAGGTTCTTTGTGGGGGATGTTCTAATGACTTCACTATTATATTCGGAGAGAGAACTCTGAGTTCCTGGCATACATAGGTCCACCTTACATCTTCAGAATTGTGTAAGGTCTCCTGGAGTGGTCTAGGAACCCAATATTGACATTTGCTAATGAATACAGCATTTAGTTCTTTTCGTAAGTCTTAAGGGCTATGGTTTGAAAGTTTTGTCACTTGTGGGTAATAAAGAAGCAATTTCGATGAAAACAAACAAACAAACAAACAACAAATTTTCCTGTTCATGGTCATGTGTTGTTTCTGAAAGATAAAGGGGAGAATGTAGATGGAATCACTCAGAGTTTTCAGTCCATAGAAGGTCTGTGGATCCTGTTTCTAACTGATCAGGAGACTAGGAACCTCATTCTTTATATGAAAAGTGAAGCTGATGTCTTATAAAGATAAATAACACATTTACAATACAAACACATCTTCTAGTTTTAATTCCATTGGTTTTAAGTTGCATACTTCTGGATGTATGTTCACTTCACCTCAAC
>NW_011888788.1:7573886-7576233 GCF_000151845.1 Pteropus vampyrus
TAAATAACACATTTACAATACAAACACATCTTCTAGTTTTAATTCCATTGGTTTTAAGTTGCATACTTCTGGATGTATGTTCACTTCACCTCAACTTAAAAATTTATTGGCATGAGGTTATTAAATCATTTTATTATTTTATTAATGTCTTAGAATCTTTAATGATGGTCTATTTTTCATTACTGAAATTAATCATTGTGCCTTTTCTCCCCATCCCTCCATTACTCTCTGGTACTTGCATTCTCTTTCTCTCTTGATCAGTTCTGTCAGGGGTTATTTTATTAATTTTTTTTAAAGAGTGACCAGTTGGCTTTGTAGTTCCATTGTTTTAATTAATTTCTGTGTTTATGCTTATTATTTCCTTTTTTATATTTTCTTCGTATTCACTATATTGTTGTTTTTCTAATTTCTTGGTATGGACACATATTGTTGACTTTCGACCATTCTTCTTTTCTAATATATGCACTTGCGGCCATAAATTTCACTTTATGTGCAATTTTAGTTAGGTACCAAAAGTTTTAATATGTAGTATTTTCATTATAATTTAGTTCAAGATATTTTCTAATTTTCAATGTTCCTTCTTTGAACCATGGGTTACTTAGAGATGTACTGCTTAATTTAAAAATAGAGACTCTTTAGTTATCTTTTTATGATCTTCAGCTTAATTCCACTAATTAGAGTAGATCCTCTGTATTACTTTTTTTGGCGGGTTCAGTTATCTAATAGAATGAAGTCAAGCTTGGTAATTATGTTTTATGAGTCTGCTTTCTAAGTTCTGATTTTTTGGTTGGTTCGTTAACTACAAGTTTTTATCATAAATTTCTGTCATTTTTATCAAATGCTATTTCTATATCTATCAAAATGTTTGATTACTTTCTCCTTTATTCTATTAATGTGATAAATTATATACATTGATTTTTTTTATATGTTAAATGAACTTTCCATCATTAGTTCTGATTAATTATATTTTGTATTTTTAATGTCTCTCTGAATTTGTTTGGTATTGTTTTGTATATCTTAAATTTGTGGCTTGATGTCTTCTGTCACTTTGGAAAATCCCTAGCTATTATCTTTCAAATATTTTTCTGTTACATTCTCTCTTTCCTCTCCTGTAATTCAAAATTCTTTTATGTTAGAACAATTCCCATATATTTTTTACATTACTTTCTGTACTTATCATTAATTTTTCTTTTCAAGTTTCAATGCGTTTATTTCTTCCTGATCTATTTCCATTTCTTTAATTTTCTCTTCAAATTTTTGCAATGTTATTAAAATCATGCACTGTGTGTTTAATATTTGTTATAGTGTTTTTTCTTTAGTTCCACAGGTTTCATTCTGTTTTAAAGATAAATTTCTGTTTTATTTAAAATGTTTCTTGTCTTTTAAAAGATATTTATTGAATATATCACTCACAGTTATTTTCGCGTCTGATATCTTCAAATTCAAGATATCTTGTGTGTTCGTTTCTATCATTTGTACTTTTTCTCATTTTTTGGTCATTTATTTTGGTTATGTTATCTTTGATATACCTGTCTATTTTTTTCTTAAACGCAAGATATTGTGTTTGATCATTTCTAGAGGTATTTTGAAGCCTGTTTTATCTTTCTCCAGAAAGAATTATTTCTCTTTATATCTGGTAGTCAGCTAAATTAGAGTCACTAGCTGTCCCCTATCACTTTAATTCAATTGGGTATTGAACTGATTTTATCTACTTTCAGTCTCTACGATGTTTGGGCTACTTCTAGTTTAACTTTCTTCCTTAGGTGTAGTCTTTGAGGTTATTAAACTAAAAGACCAGAGTATTTACAAATAATTTTCTTTCTTGCAATATATTCCAGTTTTTCTCCCCCTAGCAATAAAAGTCTACCAAAATAGCTGATCAGCTTTTCATCTTCTTTTCTTTCACTTTCAAAATGGGCAAAAATCTTATGGGAAAAAGTGGAAACCAAATCCCTGGATCATGTATCTGGACTCTCTTTTTCTATTTCTTTTTTTTTTTTCTTGGATATGTACCCTTCGGATCTTAACTGCTTCAATTGCTCTCCAATGGCTTTAAATAGATTTAAAGCTGTTTTCTCCAGCCCTCGTTGTTTTTAAGAAAGTGGAAATGGGCCCAAAGTATTTAATCCACTGTTGTCGGGGGCAAAATCCAAAACTAAAATCTTGATTCAATGTACCTATTCTCTTTTATTCATAGTCATCTCTATGTTGAGAAATATACTCAATTCCTCAAGTCTGAAATATTGAAATTATCCTTGATTTGTCATTTCCTCATACATCTCATATCCAATCCACAAGTATATACTGTCAATTCTTCTTCCAGAATATGGTTTTATTTTGTTTTTTT
>NW_011888788.1:7577483-7587820 GCF_000151845.1 Pteropus vampyrus
TCTTCCTATGGTTTTCCAACACACTAGGCTTATAATACCCTAAATGCATTTTTGCCCCAAGTACTTTTCTTATTTTTTAAACCCATATGTATTTTGGAGTCAATTTAATCCATATGTTTCTGATTAATTCATGCTTAGCTCATCAAAATGTTGTTTTAAGAAGAAAAGCTTATTAAAAAAAACAGTCATGCTTCACTAGCCACTGATGAAATCAACTCCAGAAGGCTGTAACTTAGTCAGAAAATCAGACGGTCTGAGGGTCCAATAGGTTCCAAAGTTTGGAAACTCATCGTTATGATCCCAGTTACACTGAGTATGTTCCACACTTGGGGGGAAAAATCTTAGTGCTTTTTTTTCATGTGTTTGTTTTTTTCATTTCTGGATGTATTGATTTGTTCTTTGGATTAACTATGATTTCTTTACTTAGTTGTTCATCCAGCTTCCAGGTTGCTATTTATACAGTCAAGTGGGAAGGAGCTGGGAGATGGTATAAAATGATGAATCTATTTTCCTAGTGGGTATGTGTGATTATGTTTTTGCCAGATGATAAACATCTCTGCAGTATAGGCCGTGAGAAGTTTAATACAAAATCTGTATATTTTGTCACAAAGTTAGACAGTGTGTCTGTCACTATATTGAAAGATTAGAAACAAAATATTTTTAAAACTTGTTCATTGTTTGAGATTATCTGTACCTCAGAAAAATCCTAAAAGATAATAAATATTGACTATACTTCAGAGTTAGAATTTAGACACTTTTTTTCTAATATCAGAATATTTGTGTGGAAGTTATAAATAAATTTTTGTGTACTTTATTTGAACATTTCTATAAATCACTAATACCTTAAAATTAACTCTATCTCTCTGCCTTTCCTCTAGTGTCTTTTTTTCTAGATATAGTATCATATGTTTGCTCCCTCCATTGTTGGTTTTAGCCTTATCTTTCTTCTCATTTCACTCCATGCATACTCTTCAAGTAATCTCAGCCACTCCAAGTTTTCATGATCATCCATGAACTAAAGAAATTCAAATTTATATTTAGACTCCAGTACATTCTCTCATGTTCTAGACTGGTATATCCAAATACTTCTATTTAAATGTTAAATGAAATAAAAAGATGGACACACCCCAAACAGAACTCAACTTTATTTCTCAATTTTCTCTTTCTCCTCCTTCTCCTTATCCTGTAATCTCTATCCTGGCTTATGATACGACCATTCACATTGTGACCCGAAATGAATACACAGGAGTCAGCCAAGAGTCTTCCATCTTGTTCACTGCCAACATCTAATCAGACACAAACCTTCCAACTCTATCTCTTAAATAACTTTCATATTTTTTCTCTTTTCTTCATCTCCACTGCCACAGCCAGGAGGCAAGAGTCTCCCAATTTATTCTAATCTTGCTCCTCTCCAATAAAACCTTCTCACTGTTGCCACTGGCACTATTCCAAAATTAAAAATATGATGATTTTGCTCAGGTGCTTAAAACCTTTAGTATTCTCTATTTTCTGCATGATGAAATCCAAACCACTGTGCATTGTTTCTAAGATACATAATCTTCCACCATTTATCCATTAAAGCTGATTTCCTTCCACTTTCACCCTTTCACATGAAATCTGAACATGCTGGATTTCAAGTTCAAGTTCTTTAAACTCATCACTTTCTTTATCAGCTCCATGCTCCTTACCCATAACGTCCATTTTGCTTGGAATGTTTATCTTCTACACTCTACCTGGATCACTCCTTTTTATCTTTTAGGTCTGGCTTTAAATATAACGTTTTTCAAAAAGTCCTCTTTGTATCTTCCTTATTCCCATAGTCCATAGGAACCTCTGTTATTTTTCTATCATAACATTCAAATTAATTGATTTCATTTTCATTGTTTGTTTAACGTCGAACCCTTTAAAAACATAAACTCTTCGAAGGCAAGTTTTTTGTCATCCTTACTTACCATTGATTCCCCAACTTTTAGCACACTCAACAACTGGCACATAATAAGTTTTCAAAAAAATTTGTTGAACAGGTTAGTGAAAGCTTTTTTATATCTGTGTACTTTTTACACATATTATTTCTTCTGTCTTGAATGCCTTTCTTTGTCCTATTTGATCAGTGATTTCCTACCTTTGCTTTGACAATTCATTAACACCCAGCAGAACTAGTTTCTACAATGCAGACTCTGGGAAAGGTTGATGTCATCCAAGTCTCTCCTTGACACGAAAGGAAACTGAATCCTAGAGAAATAAAGTGTCATGTTGAAGGTTAGACATCTGGCTATAATAGAAAACCAGAATGCAAGTATATTCCCTAATTTCCACAATTTTTAGCCAATGATAAAGTAGTTTCATTTGTAAAAAAAAAAAAAAAAAAAAAAAAGGCATCATTTTTTAATGACATCAAAAACTTTTTCATTTACTATTTGCTAAAAAAATGTCAAATTTTGTCATTAATTTCTAGTTCATCTAATAGCAAAAGAAAATTTGGATAGCAAGGGATGAGTATGCATATGCCATTGATAATGGGTGATTGAGAACATTAACAAAAGGATGAGGTGGCCTTCACTGTCTGAGTAAATTTTTCCACAGTAATAAAATGATCAGTGCTGCACATCATCAGAGTTTGGAGTCTCCCTGGGAATTTGGTGTTTATTTTAACCAACACTTTTTAAAAAATATGTTGCTCCTCCCTAAAGATGTAAAATTTCACCATTTATTAAGTATTCTTGGCTGAGTTGAAGATTGTAGCATCCACATTCTCACATGCAAAATATTTCCTAATCATAGCAAACGTTTCACATCTGCTCTGGGTAACTAGCCAAAAACCAAGAAATAGAAGCATTCTTAGAGGATCTTTGTTGATCCCCAGCCAGTCTCCTTGACATTGGAGAAGAACTACAGTGAAAGGGACTCCTCCCCCACCCTCTTTCTTCTTCTCGAGTATTTCTTCTTTTGGTTACTGGATGACACCCTCTGCATGGAAAGCACACCCCTCTATGCTAACATTTAGGAACCAGGCCAGAGTTCCAGTTGTGTTTTTAGTTCTGTCTACTCTTTCCACACCCATTGGAAAGCCAAGAACAGATCTGTGTGACTTCCAACTGCTTCTTGGCTACACTAGTCTCACTTTTACCACATGGAAATTCTTCACTCAATATAATCAAACTTAACTCCAACACTTAATAAACACTCAAGTGGTGATTTACAAAGATCCAACTAATTTCATATTTATTTTCTCATTCTGCTCTTATTTACTGGTAGTATTTTCTATAGTAATCTCAACTTCTTAGTTTCATTCTGTTGTGTTTTTGGCTAACCTATCAGAGCAAATGAAAAGAGATTCTTCTCTGTCTCTAGAGTGAAGAAGAATGGAGTTGTCCCAAAGATTATTCACATTGGAAATGATTTTGTGTGCTTTCATTATGATCCAACTTCCTTTATTTATTGGAAGCTGAAGTTCAGCTAGTGATAAATATTGTAACTTGTGGATCATTTTCATTACTACCACCTGATTTTCAGGCATAACTTTAAGTGACAAAGTGAGAACATTGCTGATAAAGTCTTAGATGGAGGTGAAGCATTAGCACAGAGAGAAGTTTTAAAACAGAACATATTTGGTGTCATGTGACAGAAAATCTAACATAGATTGGCTGTAAACCTAATCAAGAATGAAGCCAAAAAGAAGATGCACTGGCTTAGAACTGAAAAGATCAGAAGTAATTTGGCCACTGGCCTGGCTGGATCTACAGACTGACACAATGATGTCAGTAGTGGCTTTCCTACTACCACCTCTGTTTTCTTGTTGTGTTGCATCCATTTTTAAACAGACTTTCCCTCCATGGTGGCAAAATGGTTTCCAGACCCTTTATGTGTACATTTTATCCCTTCAATAAGTTCAGTAGAAAAAAAAAATGCTTTTTAAAAGTTTTTTTTTTTCCAGCAGAAGTGGTGAGATTAACTTTGATTGCACTGACTTGAGTTACATGTTTTCCCTGAACCAATTATAGTGACTATGTATGGAAGATGCTGATTGGCCAGACCTAGGTTATATGACTTCTTCAAGTCACATGGACTAAGAATAAGGTTGAGCTGCTTTCACACAGGATTATCAGAATTTTATTACCATCAGAATGGGGAAATATACTTGGCAAAATAAAATAACTCATCTTCACTAAGATCTCATAATTGGCTCTACTGAGACATATATCTAATTTTAAAAATGAACAAACCTCTGAAAGGGAAAGAAATAAAAATATCCTGAGGGAAATACTTCAAGTCCTTTTATATGACTGTAGTTGAAGACAAAGCTGATAGCTAAATGACAATACTATGGTAGACATTGAGACTCTTGGTAGGAGATATTTACCAGAAACTAATCATTGGTTGGACATGAGATGACTATGATCACAGGTAGGTTTTTGAGGAGTGTAGTCATGTCTGCAGACAGAAATTTAGCTTGGCATCACCTGTGAGAACATAGTAGAATAATGACCTATCTATTTCAAAAGAAAACTACCTTTATTTCCTCAATTTTTAGCTGTGCAAAAGGCACACCTGGGGATTTCCAAGGGGATATGGCAAGAGCCAAGTGACTAATAATGTGTTTCCTGAGACTGTGTGGAAGTAAGACCCATTGCCTGCCTCTGCCTTGGACATCAGGAAATTGCATCCTCTTTGCCCTTGTTAGGGAAGAAAAGGTTGAGGGGAGGGGCAGGTTCTAGTAGTGAGATACATTGGAAGAGAGAGGGGCTAATCATGGAGTGTGTTTTGTCTCTTCTCCACTCTCTAGTCTTTGTGCAAGTGGATAGTGTGGGCGAAATGGATTGAAAGTAAAACAGCGAGGGGCCTTAGGAGGGTACAATTCAGCCTGGGTGTGAGAATGTGCTTGGAGGTTATTCTGGTTTGGTCTACAATGGCTGCTCAACTCTGTGCTCAAGTGATGAAATACATATGTATAAGTATTGAAAATTTTAGCCACAATTGAAAATGCAACCTTTTCTCTGCTCCTTTGTTCTCTCTCAAATTCCATGCTTCTGGAGCTTTGGGCATTTTTTTTTTTTTCTTGTCATCTTTATACTTAAGGGCAAACTCCCTCCCAGGCAGCTGGAAAACATTTCTTTCCTTGAAAAACAACTGTGTTGGACATGAGTAAATTTGTTAACGTCTGTAATGGAAGAATAATCCCCATATGCTCTCAAGGCTGTGAAAGGACTAAAGGAAGCATGAGCCCACACGTGTTGAAATGAATTCTGCCATTATCATGGAAAACATTCGTTGCAGTCAAGAACCCTACATATAGGCAGCATTCTACCACGAGAGGCTGCATGAAGATGATGATGTTCCTTCATTCACTATGTCCTCAAATAGAATGAGGAACCAATGGGCTACCACTGACATGCCTTCCCTTTTCCTCTGCTCCCTCCTTTGGCTGGACCCAGGCTTGTCCTTGATTTCTTTGATCTGTTTCTTCTCTCATCTTCCCTCAGGCCTCTGTGTCTGGAATAAGCTCTCTCTTGCAGTCTGCCAATTCAACAGGCTCTTTTGCTGACTTGTCTTCCATACTTTATCTTTGAAGACAGTCGACTCCATCTCCCCACTAAGGTTAGGAGTTTGGAGGGAAATGGAGGTTCAGAGAAAGCTTCAAATTAGAGGAAAATGAAAATAATTACTTCTTAAGTTTTGGAGACACCCACCTCCACACTATCTTACTCTGTTTTTTAAGTGAATTGTTTCTTTTAAATGAATAACAAAATTGCATTCTGTGCTTAATGCATTCTGTAAATAATGACAATACACACAGGAAGAATAACTTCTGCAACAGTTTCCAATTAATTTCACATCCTTATCTCTTTTCATCTTCAAGTGATTATTTTCATTTTATAGATAAGGAAACAGATTCCAAATACTTATATGTCTTGCCAAAGACGCACAGCTAGTAAATGGTCTTTCCACATAAAACAAACTCTTCTGATTATTAGCAATAAGCAGGAGAGAATGGCCAATAAAAGGGTGATTTTTTTTTTAATTAAAGAAAGTTGGTGAGTTTGTTTGAATTACAATCTAGAAAGGTCGCATTAAAAGATTATAATTTTTATCTTTTAAACATGCACTAGAGTTTGCCTGGCTTGCTTTTTCATATTCTATATTTTCCACCTGGATTCTGAATGTAAATAACAACTCTCGTATGCTACACCATCTGTCCTGCTTTCAGTGGCTCCTGCCTTTACTTAAGATCCTCTCATCTTTGTTGCAGCCACCCAACTTTTCCTCACTTATTTTACGTGCACAAACTGATTCCTGTTGAGCCAGCAAATAGCTAAAATTGTTTATATAGATGCTTTCTACATGGGCATCAACACTGTCTTTCAGTGTTTGCCCATTTTGTCATTCAATTCTAAGACTAAAACTAAGAAATTTATTTCTATTTTCATTTGATACAGGTCCTCACATCAGAAAATGATATTCAGCAACACTGTTGGGGCTTTTTAAACTTTGAATTGAAAATTTGTTTTCTTTTCTTATGCAGTGGAAAGTAATTTCTGCTTGACTTTAAGTCAACACATTATTTCGTTTACCCCCATAACTTGCTCTATCTAGAGATACAAGGAGAAATGTGAACCATGGCATATATAAGAAACCCTTTATTTGTGTTATTCTAAATTCACAAGCTGAGAGAGAAATCGCTGAAACTTCACGAAATTTGCTGTGTTTTTCTCCAGGTTTAAAGCATCCTGATTTTTCAAATTTGAAGGTAAGTGGAACTTCGTTGTTTACTAAATGCTTAGAGAGAAACAAATGATTATCAAGTAAGACTGAGGGCTTAGTTCAACAGGTAAACACATGGAAAGGAATCTCATGCTCTAGGCAATGTTTACAAATCTTCATGGAATCCATGGGGCAGTCCCAACCGAACTGAAATAATAACATTCTTTGCTTGTGATATTTCACAGCTTTTCCCAGGCTTTGCCAAGAATAAAAACTGAGACAACTACTGGTAGATCAATATGGTGATTTAAGGAGACCTGGAAGTAGATGTGTTTTAAGAGTACAGACAAATTACATAATGTGGTTAAACTGAATGTAAAAAAAATGGCGTTTACACCTGAAAATGAAGTGGCAAGTATCAGAAATAGTTCATTCTTTGATTCTACTGGTGCTAGACAAAATTTAAGAGTTATGTATGAAATGAAGCAAATGAAAACAAAAGCTAAATATGAAGCAGTAAAAAAATTCCATGGTGCAGAGATTATTTCTAATGAAATATATAGTTGAAACATCATGGCTTGACTCATTTAAAACTTGTCTGGACAAAGGAAGATAAGGAATAACATAAGAAACATTATTTCTCTGATGATGAGTAGAGAGCTATGTGGTTCTATGTTGTTTATAACCAAGTGTTTGAAAAACAAGACAAAACAAAGGTGCATTAATTCAGATTCTTGGGCTAATTTTTGGGGGGCCAATGTAATGGAAACAGAGACACTCATCAAACCTTGTGTAGAAGTGGAACAACGCCAATAATGACTTGAGCATCATGGGAGTTGTCCCTACTCACCTGAATAAAATTGTCCTTACAGCAATTTGTGGGCAATATCCAAAGAGAATGAAACTGTTATCTTGAAAAGATAGCTGTATCCCCATATTCACTGCAGTATTATTCACAATCAAGGTATGAAAACAACCTAAGTGTTTGGATAATGTGAGATATATATATATATATATATATATATATATATATATATATATATATATATATATATATATATACACACACACACACACACACACATACACACACAATGGAATACTGTTCAGACTTAAAAAAGAAAGAAGGAAATCTTGTTATCTGTTACAATTTGGTTGAACCTGGAGGGCATTATGCTAAGTGAAATAAGTCAGACAGAGAAAGGCAAATACTGTAGGATATCACTTATGTATGGATTCTAAAACAGCAGAACTCAAGAGAAACAAAGTAGAGTGGTGCTTACCAAGGTCTGGGATGGAGAAGGTACGAAGAGGTTGATAAATGGGTACAGATTTTCAGCTATAAGATGAATTAATGTCTGAGGATCTAATGTAGAACATGATGACTATAGTTGATAACACTATATTGGATAATTGTAATTTACCAAGAGAGTAGACTTTAAATGTCATAAAATAAATAAATAAATAAATAATAATAGTAAATATTTGAGGTGATGGATGTGTTAATTAACTAAGTTGGGAAATCCTTCTAGTGTATGCATATATCAAATCATCACATCATATACTTTAAATATCTTACAGTTTTGTCAAACATACCTCAATATAACTGAAAGAATAAAAATTCTTTTTATGCATAAACTGGGAGGAAATGATTGCAGGCATTCCTTTGTATGTCAGAAAAGCATATGATTCAAAGAAAAAGGAAGAAAAGAAGGGTGAGAGAGAAGAAGGGAGGGAGAAAGAAGAAAGGAAGGAAAGAAGAAACAAGAACAACTAGTTATTATTTTATCTTTAAATTCTTGTACCTTCATCTTCAGCAGTTTGGTTTTGATTTTGATTTGTTCCTTCTCATTCAGGACTGCAAATCTATATTCAATAACAGGTACGGGCAACAGAGAATTAGAAAAATATCCCTACAGACTTCTCTGAAAATTAAGCTTCTTTGTTTATATAAGTAAATAAATGAGCAAATGAATAAATAAATGTTAAATATCCCAGGGAAAGATACACTGCATTCATTCCAATGTTCTCTAACAATGCTCAACTTTCCCAGTGGAAAAATAGAAACTCTCATTATAGAAACCCTACATCCGGGCTCCAGCCCTCATATCGTCAGTTAAGTTTCCTCCCTTAGCATCAGTGTGTCAGCCTGGAGCTGGCAAACTTATCTTTGTTCTTCCGTTGCTATGAAACCCACAGTGGAATTGAATTTAGCCTTCCTTACCCAGTTGGTAGAAGTGCCAGTCAGGGTTCAGAGTGGGAAATTTCTTTATGCTCTCTCTCTCCCATCGACTAATGCCAAGTGAGATCTGAACTAAGGACTAGAATAATATTTTTAGGACATTTTTGTAATTATGATTTATTCCCAAGGTACAGGCAGACATATCTTTAAGAAGATGTTTCTTTGAATTACTGGGGAATACCAAGGTGTTTCTAAATAAAGTCGTTGTTTTCTTTTTACTTACAAAAAACTTTTTATTAAGTTTATTGGGGTGACATTAGTTAATAAAATTATATAGGTTTCACGTGTACAATTCTATAACATATCATCTAGATATTTCATTGTGTGTTCACCATCCATCCAAAGTCAAGTCTCCTTCTGTCACCATATATGTGATCTTTTTACCCTTTTCTGCCTTCCTCCAACCTCCTTTACCCTTTAGTAACCACCATACTCATGTGTCTATGAGTTTTTGTTTGTTTTTTGTCTTATTGGCTCATTTGTTGCTTTTAGTTTTACATCCCACATATGAGTGAAATTATATGGTTCTTGTTTTTTTCATCCAGCTTATGTCACTAAGCATGATATTCCCAAGACTCATCTATGTTTTTGCAAATGGCAATATTCCATTTTTCTTATGGCTGAGTAGTATTCCATTTTATATATGTACCACATCTTTATCCAATCATCTACTGAAGGACACTTAGGTTATTTCTATGTCTTGGCTACCATGAATAATGCTGCAATAAACGTAGGGTACATATATCTTTATGAATAAATATTTTCAAAATTTTCAGGTAGATACCCAGAAGAGGGACTGCTGGATCATATAGTAACTTTACTCTTAGTTTTTTGAGGAACCTCCATACTGTTTTCCACAGTGGCTGTACCAATTTACATTCCTACCAATGCATATGAGGGTTTCCTTTTCTCTACAACCTCTCCATCACTTCTATTACTTGTCTTGTTGATAATAGCCATTCTAACAGGTGCGGGGTGGTATCTCATTGTGATTTTGATTTGCACTTTCCTAATAGCTAGTGAAGTTGAGCATTTTTTTTTTCTTATATCTGTTGGCCATTTACATGTCTTCTTAGAAGTGTCTGATCATGTCCTTTGCTCACTTTTTAATTGGATAATTTGTTTTCTTGTTGTTATATGAGTTCCTTATATATTTTGGATATTAACCCCTTATCAGAGGTGTGATTTGCAAATATCTTCTGCATTTGGTTGTTTGCCTTTCTGTCTTATCGATGATTTCTTTTGCTGTGCAGAAGCCTTTTAGTTTGATGTAATTCCATGCATTTGTTTTCACTTATACTTCCCTTGCCTTTGAGGTCAAATTAATAAAATCTCATCTAAGACCAAGGTCCATAAGTTTGGTACCTATGTTTTTTTCTATGCATTTTGTATGTTT
>NW_011888788.1:7588840-7589723 GCF_000151845.1 Pteropus vampyrus
GATGCTGTAGGCGTAAAAAATAAAAACTAAAGGATTGTAAGGTGACAAGGTCCTTGCAATCTGTGAGGTCAATCAAGGGTTGCCTTGCCTAAAATAATAATAATAATAATAATTTAAAATTTTTTTCAATTGCAATTGGTATACAATATTAAATTAGTTTCAGATGTACAACATAGTGATTAGACATTTATATAGCTCACAAAGTTATCACCCCGATAAGTATAGAACACATTTGACACCATGCATGGTTACTACATTATTATTGACTACATTCCCTATGCTGTGCTGCACATTCCTGTGATTATTTTTGTAACTGCCCCAAAGTCATCCTCTCATTTTAGATAAAGTGCATTCATCACCTCTAGTTGGCAAATGTTATGATTCAATAAGAAGATAATTCATCCCCAGGTCTTCCATTTAAGTTGTGTGCAATGTCTTGGAAACACCCAGGTCTATAGAGTCGAAGCAGTAGGGAAAATGGTAAAGAGTACGGACCATGAAGCCATACTGGATAGTTCAAATACCGATTCTGCCACATCTCTGCTACACCACCATGGATATGTTCTTTAATCTTTCTGTGTCTTAATTTTCTATCCATAAAGAAAATATCGGTACATTCCTGGCAAAGCTGCTGTTAGGCTTAAAGGTGTAGTCCCTCTATGTCTGTGAACTCCTCTAGTTGTGGAAGCCCAGGGGTAAGCGTGGAGCGTGTCTAGGATATTTCTAGAACAAACCCAGGGAAACATGACTTAGCCATTTCTCTGAAATACGTCGTTTATTGTTCTAGTGCTTCCTATACCCAGTTCCATAATGGTCTCCTAGATAAAGTTAAGGGGTTCTGCTGACTGTTCATGGATATAGGCCAGTTAACTGAGCTAGAGAG
>NW_011888788.1:7589773-7629354 GCF_000151845.1 Pteropus vampyrus
CTAGGATATTTCTAGAACAAACCCAGGGAAACATGACTTAGCCATTTCTCTGAAATACGTCGTTTATTGTTCTAGTGCTTCCTATACCCAGTTCCATAATGGTCTCCTAGATAAAGTTAAGGGGTTCTGCTGACTGTTCATGGATATAGGCCAGTTAACTGAGCTAGAGAGCTTGCAAGTAGATGGTAAAATTTCCACTGTTGTCATACATGCTATTATTGATGGATGGAAGGTTTCAACAGTTTCAAATGTCCAGATCCTTTTCCAACACTTACTTAAAATTAGGTCCAGAATGATGAAGCAAAGAAGCAACAGATGTTACAATTGTACATAATTATTTCATTCAAAATCATGGAATATAGCTGTCCTAAAAACAAAGTATTCATCTGTTTCTAGAATATAGCAGGAGCATATCTTCTAAGCACAATCTACTTGTACCAGTAATTATAAACAGTGGAAGCTTTCGAACAAGCATCTGCCAAAATGACCAGCTATCACCTTTGTGACAATGTTTGTGCTGACTCTAAATGTCTTTTAAAAATTTATTCACAACTCTTTTTTTCTATTGACTTATTAACTAGGGCACTTTAGCCTCTAAATCATATCACTTATTTTTGGAAATATCGAGAGAAAGTTGTTATTTACAGTATAATCTATATCAAGGAATGTAAAATAATTTTTGTTAAAAATATAGCAGATCGCCTTTGCCAACACTGTAGGTTTAGAAGGCCATTGAACTTCTTTGCAAATGTTTGTAACCTCATAAAATCTATTGCCATCTATCAGGTATATTTTCTAGCTGATATGTCCTAAAATCCTAAAATGTCATCGGAAGTAAACTTGGAAATCATTTAGTCCTACCTCCATTTGATGATTAAATTTCAAACCCAATACTTTTTTAGTTGACTGATTGACATGTTTTCTTGTCTTATTTAACAATAAACAGTTTTTCTTTCAAGCTCCTTTAAATCATCTTCTTCCCATATTTACTAAAAGCAGTGATGAAGTCAAAGGTCACAGTTCTGGGCAGATGCCTATGGATATCGGATTTCTAGGAAGACCAAGTTACAGCTTTAGGGGCCCAAATTCCTTGGGAGCCACAATATTCATTTCCAGTTTCCTCAGCCCCATGAGCTCAAACAAAAATCTTCTTCTGAAGATATTTTTCTTTTGCTTGTAGTCATCTTGAGTAATCCTTGTTATAGCAGGCCATTTTCCATGTTTCCTTTTCTTCCAGCCTTACTTGACTCATCTTGTGGTTCGAGAATATACTATATTACATGGTGATTCTTTTCATATTCTTTGGAAGGCTGGTCGATCTCTACAGAATTCAGCAAATTGGACATAGTGAATATTTCAAATGCAAATAACCACTACAGTTGTCACTTGTTTGAGGTAAAAAAAAAAATGTTCTCTTATTCAGGTGGCGATGGGCATCTGAGAAGTCACAATCTATGCTTTTATTAAAGCAGACCTTGGGCTCGGAAATCCTTCAGACTTGTCTCTGTAGTTGAATTTCTCCATTTCCTAGATGCCTGATCTTGGACAAATTATTTTATCTTTTTGACTCTCAGTTTTCTCCTCTAGGAAATGGAGACCAGAATGCTTAGTTCAAGGGTTGTTGTGAAATTCCATCAAGGAGATATAAAATATTCAGTGCTATTGCTAATGTCTGGCACATAGTAGACATTCTGCATCCCCAATGCCTTCTGAATGGAATTATTTTAGAAGTCTTAAGAAATTTCAAAATGAATTTTATGACATTTGCCTTGCTTGGACAGAAAATGAAAAACAGAAAGGCCTCCTTCTCACCATATGGGTGAGATATCACTCTCTACATTCTGATTCTTATTAATAAGAAAAGAGTGTCTTGAATGTGGTGGGAAAGGCAAGCCCACATGGCAGAAAGTCACAGAACACAGATACACTTTATTACATGGTGTATTTCTGTACCACAGATGTGCACACAGATGTGGTCATCAACAGAGATAACTAGTTTACAAGCCTCTCTGGAAACTCCTTGCAGTTTTTAGTAGAAAAGTGATGCTCAGCCAAGCCCTGCACTGAAGCTCAGCCCATGATTAAAGCATTTCCAAGTGTTCCACATCGAAAATAATTAGAAAGGAGAAATGACCAGCAGGGCATTTTCAGCCAAGAAGCAAGACCAGGGGTCACCTAAGAGGCTAAAAGTCTATTAAAACAAATATCTCTTGTGGCCTTTTCCTTTTGAGTATTTATCTGTCTTTCCCACTTTCCTTCTCTCCCTCCTTCTCATCTATTCTTTCTCTCTGCCTCCTTTTTCACTAATGGAAAAAATATCACTTATGTCAAGGAAACTGTGCAACATCTGTTAATTGTTGGACATGTTAATGTGGAAAGGTCACACTCATTCAAATTCTAAATTTTGTAACTGTTCATTTTATTGGTGACATGTGATGAACTTGTTACCACAAATGTCTAAGACAATACTTTAGCATAATAAATATAGATCACGTTTAGGAACCATAAATAAAGTATGTTCAACTCTGGTCTCTAGTCATCTCAATTATATGACTTTCAAATAATGTTGTCCTGAGGCTTAAACGAAATAAGTATATGAAATTATGTATCTGTAGTACATGTAGTATGGCTTGTAGTACATGTAGTAGGTCATCTCCTCTAGACACAGAAGCTGAGAAAGGGATTAAGGTGAAAACAATTTATTAGAGTAAGGTTCTCAGGAGAAAGGAGAGTGAAGGAAGCAGAAGAGGTAGGAGAGGGAGGTAAGCCAGGATGTGGCCTCTACTGGACTCTGACTTTAGCCTGATCCAGTGGAGGCTCTGGAGTGCGAATTATGCCATGAAGTTATTCCAACCTTGATGTGACTGGCTGGCCTTTTGCATTCTTCATGTCAACAAGTCATTGGCAGTGGTTTCTTCCTGGGCTGAGAGTAGGATGTGACCTTTCTTTGTCTTCTGGAAGTTAGAATGATAGTTGATCCTTATAATTATTAAAATATGTGGCCTGATTAAAAGTAATGTCCTGATTTCACTTGCTGCATAGTACAATTCATAGAATAAATAAGTTACATTGTCCTGCCATTCAGAATTCTATCTTGGCAAGATGGCCATTGTCTAGGCTGTCATTTTGCCAAGGGAAATTCTCTGGAAAAAGGGGCAATTGTGAGTCATTAACAGCTAACACTTAGAGCAGCTAGGGGTCAGGTGTACCAGTCTGGTAAAAGGCATTCAGTGGGACATCAATAGTATCCACTACAGGGCTCTAAAATTGGGCTCTGGTTGCTAAAATTAGTATAATTCTTGGTTGTCATACATCCAGTTCAAGTTCACTGTTGTGGAGGGTCAGCATATGCCTATTGCACTAGTTTGTGTTTTTTTCTAAAAATGAGAAATTAAACTGATTATTTAAAATAATGTCTATATTATTCCCCATAGCTACGTTCATCCATCTCCCCAGACCGAATTCTTTGTCAGTTGCCTATGTGATGATTCACCAATGGAGAGAAGAGCCATTTATTGCAACTTACTAAATGTTTCCTTAGCTGGAGTAGGAGTCCATTTAGTACAAAATGAATTGGAGGGCTAAAGAGATCACACACAAACTTGAGCTTTTTTAAAACCCAAAAATGTTGCCTGCAAATTAAGGTAGTATAAAATAAAATGCTAGTGAAAATTGAGCAAAAATAGTTATTACAGAAGGATCATTAACTAGAATTAAACCCATTTTAGTTTCTTCAAACACTGGGTAGTCATTAGGTTTTTAATTTAAATATTTTGATTAAAACTTCCTGGGGCACCTGGTTGACATTTTTAATCATCCACCCCCCACTTCAGTGATCATACATGCACAGCTGGGGATTCACAGAAGACACTGTCTGAGTTTAGTTTGTAATCTATAAATCTCAACTATGTCAAAGTATAAAAGGAGAAGCAGAAGACCAATGGCAACAGCAGTAAAAGCCTTGGTTCAAACTATTTCATCTAGTTCTACTGGTTTTTACAGACCCTGGATTTAATTCTTTCCATCAGTACTCTTCCCTTGGGCTGCTCTTGACAACACTTCTATCTGTAAGATGTTACCTTTGCTCACATAAAATCCTAGGTTTTTTTGTTTTTTTTTTTTTTTTAACTGGAAGCACATTACAGTTCAAGAAGCATTTGTGTGGACATCACCATTCTCTTTGCCGTCATATGTTAGTTTCTTCTTTTCCTCAAAATGGTGAATCAATCTTTTTCCATTTATGACAGAATTATAAAATTGTATTAACTTTTAACAAAACAGGTAGCTATAATGTAACTTTTTTCTATTCGTCACTCTTCCCTCCAAATTCTATTAAATAAGGAAAATATAAATTAATCCTCTTACATACAAAAATAACATCACATTTTTTTTTATTTTTCATGTCTTACAATCCATACATCTCTAAGAGAGTAGTAGAAAATGAATTAGCCTTATAGAAAATAAAAATGACCCTATGGCTAATTAATACCTAATGTTAGCATATGTGTATCATCCCAATAACTTTATGCATGCCTTCTTCTTATATTAAAAAAAAAATATATCCATTTGCCTTTGTTTTCTGGAAGCTAGAATGACAGTTGACTCTTATAATTATTAAAATGTTGTTCAAAAGAATGACCTGATTTGGCTTGCTTCATAGTATACTTCATAGAATAAATAAATTACACTGTTCCATGATCAGAATTCTATCTCGGCAAGATGGCTATTGTCTTCTGGACATAGGGAATTAACAATGCTATGTTGTTTGCTGTTGTTATTTCAGAACATCCAAAGGTACTCCTTAACTATCTCTGGCTTGTTCTCCTCACATAAGTAATGTTCAAAAAATCAAAATGATGACAAAACCAAGAGACGAGAGAATGAAATGACTAAAGCTTTGTTGTTTGTGGCTTGAGGGGGTGGGAGGCACCACCCTCTGGGGTGTCTGAGTGGGTCACCCAACAGACTTGCCAGGGACTGGGAGGGAAAAAGTAAATTGGACAACACTTCTCTCGGGACAAGGCCCAGAGGTCAATGGTTTGCAGTGATAGAAATATGGGTGGGGATTAATTAGGACAAGTAACTGAAAGGAAAAGAAGGAAGATGAATAGATTGCAGTGGAACAGAGGTAGAGAAGAGGGTAATTTAAATGTGATATCTCTTTGACTTCCACTCCAATTTATATTTCTTATCTTTATAAAGATCCAGGATCCACTTTCTATTGGATAGCCCTATAAGATATCCTCATACTAACAGAAAACTTGAATGTTTCAATAATACATACATTTTTCTTCTTTGACACAAAATAGATTGATATAAGCAAAATTAAGTCACAGGTTATCTCAATGGCTGATTTTGCCTAAAAACTTGATTTTTTTTTTTTTTTTTTTTGAGTGTTATGCTGAGATATTGGGTGAGGGGAATGTAAGTTCGTAAGTCAGGTCAATCTAGTTTTGGTTGTTTCCTCTAGCATTATAAATGGTGTGATACTGAAAATAAAGCCATTTTACGGATAAGAAAACTGACCTTCTTATAGTGAAGCCCATGCTACTGGCAGAGCTTTGACGCTGGGCAACACTAACTGAGAAACTACATTTATAGGCATTGCCCCAACTATTATAATAGGACCTTAGTTTTCACCAGGCCTCAGTTTTGCTCCCCTCAATCTTTTCTTCAACCAATAGCTAACATGATCTATCAGCAATATGAATTTAGTCATTTATCTCCCCTGTTTAAAACCCTTAGATATTGTCATGGGTTGAATTGCATGCTTCCACTCAAAATCATACGTTGAAGTCCTAACCCCCAGTACCTAGGAATATGTGCTTTGAACATAAAATTGTTGCAGATGTAATTAGTTAAGATGAGGTCATTAGAGTGGGTCCTAATCCAATAAGACTGGTATCCTTTTAAAAAGGAGAAATTTGGATATGTATATGTATAGTGAGAACATCATGTAAATATGAAGATAGTCATCTACAAGCCAAGGAGAGAGGTCTGGAACAGATCTTTCCCTTATAAACCTTAAAAGGAACTTACCCTGCTGACACCTTCATCTCAGATTTCTTGCCTACAGAACTGTGAGACAATAAATTTCTGTTATTTAAGACACCCCATTTGTGTACTTTGTTATAGCAGTTCTAGTGAACAAATACAGATACCTTTTTATTATTATTAGGATAAAGTCTAACATCTTATAAATGGAAACAGAGGAGTACAAAATAAAACCACAGAGGAAATGCAACTCAAACTAAGCATAGTTAGATTTTTTTGAATTGTCAACAGGTTTAGTGAAAATTCATTGAATTATTATCATAATCTTACATGCCAGACATTGTTGTAGGTGCTGGGTATTTAGCTACGAATAAAATTAACACAGTACCTGTTCTCTGGAACTTACACTGGGCAGACAATTAATTATACAAATAATTAGAATAAGAGTTAAGAGTTTCTGTGGAATGTCCTAAAGAATAGAACCAGTCCTTTTCTTAGAAGAATCCGGAAGGCAAGAAAGGATCATATTTAAGCTTATATCTGAAGGACAAGTAGAAGTTAGTTAATGGAAGAAGGTTCTATGAGAAGTGGCTCCAAGGTTGAGAGACAGCAGTTATGAAGATTCCAAAGCCAGAAGCATTATGGCTCTTTCCAGAACCAAAAAGGAGTAAGCATAGTTGGAATAGGAAAGGATAGGTAAAAAGTAGTGCTGGATAGGGCAGGAGAAGCATACACGTGCCAGATCCCAAGGGCAGTAACACAATCAGAGTTGCATGGTTTAAACTTTACTTAGCCTGCAGTGTGAAGGGCAGATCTGAGAAACACTTGGAAAGGTATAGTGAGAGGTAAGGATGGACCGGGAAAAAGGATAGGAGTGGATAGATTTAAAGTAATCCATTGATGGGATCCTGTGGATGAGGTCTCATAATTAAGTGGATGCTGTGGAGGCAGGAGATAGGGTGACATGTTTCAAGGTTGACTACTAGTTTTTCGGTTTGACCAATTGAGTGAAAGGTGGTATTATTCATTGAGATAGGAAATGTTAGATGAGGATCATTTTATCTTCTAGGGGAAGCAAGAGACAGAAAACAAAATTTAGTGCCTAAATTTTGTCTTCAAAGAAATCGTGAGGTGTCTGATGTCATGTTAGCCATCGGCCTCCTAGGTCAGGTAGTCTGAGCCGCCAGAGATATAAATTTGTAAGTCTTTGAGATATAGATGGTAATTGAAACCATAGGAGCAGATGAGTTCATCAAGCAAGAGAAGGTAGGATGAGAAGAAGAGTCTTAGCACAATTGATGGAGCTAATAGTTTAATTTTGGGTAGAGGAAGATGAACTAGCAAGAATGATGAGTGGCAAGAGAGAAAGGAGAACACCCAGAAGGATGTGCTGTCATGAAACATCAAGAAGAAAGCGGTGGCCAATAGTCTTTAAACTACTATCTGTTAAGTCAAGCAGTACAACTTCTGGAAGCATTGGTATTTAGCAAGAGCTCTTACCAGAGCTTGAGTGGAGAGATGAGCAGAAGGTATAGAAGATGTTGTTGGCATCTCTTTGGCAGTCACTTCTATATTCTGTTTTCCTTGAGATATTTAGTTAGTCAGTCAGTTAGTTTGTTGGTTGGTTAGTTAGTTATTTGGCAGAAGAGTGTCAGCCTAAGCACAGAGTGAGCAAAAGTGACAATTAACAACCCCCAAAACAGCCCTCAAACAATGACAGAGATTTGCTAATCAAATATCCAAGTCCCTTGTCCTTAAGTTGAGATAACTCTAAAGAATGTTCTATATTGTCTCAGAGATCCCCAGGGAGACTGAGCTCTAGTTACCCACAATGGCAACTTGTTTGACAATATCCTCTTCATGAAATTTCTCCCCTTCTCTGTCACATTCTCCTACTCCCTGACTCCTGTTTTTGTGCTCACACCCTTGAATCTGTTTCAGAGGCTGCTTCTGGGGTACCCAAACTATATGGAAGGTGAGGAGATGGATCCATAAATGTAAACATAATGAGGATAGCTTAAGAGAGTATAGTAGGAAGAGAAACAGAGTCAAAGATGGTTTATTATAACTGTGAAAGAGTCCTGAGCTTGATTGAATGCCGGTGGAAAGGATATAGGAGAGAGAAGAGAGAGAGCTTATAGAAATCTATGACATATACTTTTTCCTCCTTGATGCTATTGGATAAAATATAAAAGGAAGGAAAAAAAGAAAAGAATAAAACAGAGAAAGAAAAATAATAAGCTTAGCATTATAAAACTTAGGAGACCTCTCTGTAGTTATGACCAAGGCACAAAAGTTTCCTCTTCAAAATAATGAAACAAGTTCTGCTGTTCTTGGACTTTTGTGTGTTTAGGAATTCCCAGCATCTGTAGAATCCACTTAACCACTACATGACACATTATTTTCCTTCCAGATGTGAACACTAAAGAGTCAGTTGTCAGTTGAATACTCATGTATTATTTTCTCAGCAATTATTTTAAGGAATGCATTTGAATAAAATGTACTTTTGGCATCATTTTTAAGAATGGATGATGATTTATGCTTTTCTTGCAGAGACAAGATGGCTCTGGGCATGAGTCATGGCTATATGCTGGAAAGATTCCGATGGGAACCTTGCTCTCGCTGGTTGATCCATACCTTACATGGACTTGAGGCCATGCATGGCTTTTATTAACATGTACATTTTGCTTGTTAAGGCTCGAGCTTCATCATTTTCTTCCCAACTCCAGCTCCGTTTGTATTTCACATGCACCTGACTCAGAATCTGTGCTTGGGATACAGAGTGGCTTGGGAATAGTAATTTTGAAAATTTCTGATTATTTGTCAGCTAAGATGGGATGATGTGTTCTCAGCTACAGCTGGGAAATGGGCTATTTCTCTGCAGGGGCGTAGATTCAAATGGCAGGCCAAGTTGTAATTCTTTCAGCATCTCTATCTCCATGAGGCAGATTTAGTGCAAATGAAAACTGTCCATAAGCCAAGAATGCTACAAACCATAGCCCAGATCTGTGCTTTCCTCCATCGCAAAAAGTGTTGCTTTGCATACAGATTTCAGATGTAATTTTCCTAGTAAAAAATCCCTGTGCCGAGCAGCTGTTCCTTGAAAACAACATTGAAGTCTCTCAGGAGCCAAGGTGGATGAACTATGAGACTGATTCTTGAAGTTTTCCAGGTTAAAACTATTTCTGTCATTGTCCTTGGCCTTGGTTCTCAAATGTGTTCTATAGCCTTGCTTCTCAGACTTTAATGTGCATACAAATCTCCTGGAGATTTGGTTAAACTTCAAACTCTGTTTTAGTAGTTCAGGAGTGGAATATGGAGATTCTTCATTTCTGACCAGCTCCTGGGGGATGTTGATGTAGGTTCTTGTTGGTTCCCGAATCTTACTTTGAGTAGCAGGGCGGAAGATACAAAAAGTTGGTCTTCAAGATGCTGCTTGATACAAAGATTCTCTGGTCCAATAAGTTCAAGAGAAAAAAAAAAAGAAACTTGCATTTTTATCTTCCTCTTCAAAACTCTAAATTAAAATAAAGACTAAGAAGATCTAGCCTGGGGAAATCTGATACAAAACTGATATACGATATAATCATATTTTAGAAGCTATCTCAACAACCTTGGGAATTTGATTTTTGTGAGAGGAAAGGATGGTCAGGAGTGTGGTGTCCATTCAAATATTCGTCTAGGCACTTAAATGGGTTGAAGGAGGGATTTAGAAATGTTTGGCCCTCTTTGTGGTGATTCTTATAATCTTTTTGAGGTGAGTGTTACTGGATCTCCAAAAGAGTGAGGCTATAAGTCACGCTCTCAATATCCCCAGTAGAACAGTAAACTTTCCACCTAGAGTTTTGGCATTCAACCTATATGGTGCTCCCTTCAATCAACTCTGAAAACTGTAAGGAGTTTAGCTACCACCATGCTATTGTGAAAACGCCAGCTGAGAAAAGTGATATACAGGAGAGCTCGATTAGGGAAAATTAATCCTTTCAACCATCTTAAATTATTTGCAAACTTCTGTGTGTCTATATATCATTGCCTCTAATAAGTTCTCATGGAGAATCGTGGGCCTATGCTCCAGAAACAATCACCCATTGGGTCAAAGGTATATTCTAAACATCTTTATTTTAATTAGCATTTCCAGGGTTTTCTGATGCAGGTGCTCTGAGGACCACATTTTGAGATGAAGTTCTATTTCCTTAGAGTTAGAACACATACAACCTGGCCCAACACAAGTGTCCTTGTTTTGGCTCTCCAAACATGCACAGTCGTGAGTCAAGTTTTAATGTCCTGCCTTGAGTTTTTATGGAAGATATATATAACTACATGGGAAAATGTTAGCCTTTTCTTTAAAACTGTTGTTGAAGATACTGTCACTATATCAGAACGTCAGAAAATTCTGCAAAAGGACCCCACTGGCAAGCAGATTGCTCCTGCAGATTAGAGTATAGGCTCAGCAAAACATAACATTTCTAGACATGTTTTATCACAGAAGCAAATGGAAATTTTGCTCTTATATCATGTCATGTATTAACATTAATATAAACTTGTAAATTGTGAATTTTATCTCAAATTAAGTTAATGCTATAAGTCATTTGTTCCTTTAGGTATACCCTTGGCGTATCACTGTAATCCTGGGGATATTGACTCCACAGTTTGAGAATTATAGCATTACATCTTGATTAAGTTCCCAGAAATAAAGAATAAATAAATAAATGAGTGAAGGTGGTCAAAAGGTACAGATTTTAAATTATAAGTTCACTAAGTCCTGGGGATGTAACGTACAGCATGATAACTATACTTAATATCCTATATTGCATATCTGAAAATTGCTAAGAGAGTAGATTTTAAAAGACCTCATCACAAGAAAAAAATTTGTAACTATGTAGAGTGATGGATGTTGACTAAACATATTGTGGTGATCGTTTTGTAATATATACATATATCAAATCATTATGTTGTATACCTGAAACTGATATAATGTTATACATCGATTATATCTCAATAAAAAATAGATAAATCCCTTTTAAAATTAGTTCTCAGAAATAAAGGCTGCCTTACATTAATACTTTATATTAAGATATTTTATCATGATAATTACATCATTTCCTTTTTTAAAATGTCAACTTGGTTGGTAGGAAGTTCAGAGAAGAATTAAATGCTTAATTACAGTGATTTTTATTAGTCTGGTTGTTTATATATTTGTTAAAATTTTCCAACTTTTATTATAAATTTAATTTCAATTTGTCATAGAAATTTTCTCATTATATGTGTGATTTAAAAACTAAGCTACCTTATATTTTTTAAGCTGATAGAAAAATTATTATTAATGCATTTTTATTATTGACTTAAATTCTCCCAACTATCTATATCTTTTTACTACTGTTTTTTTCAATCATAAATACTCTTCAATTTTATTGTGGTTGATTCAGGAGCTTTTTGAAGGTTCATCAACAAAAACGCAAAACGGTTTCGTCATCAGGGCGACTGCAAGGCAAAGTGATTGACAGATATCTGGATGTCAAGAAAGAGCAAAAATTATGCTGGTTGAGATGCATCTTTAGAAGTCTTCTGGGGGTGGTTCTGCCCCTTTTAATTGAATTGCAGAAGTCATACAGCAGCATTTCTCTACTTCAGGTAGTGGCTATCCTATGAAGCATTTTGGTATACTTTCTCTCACACAACTGTCCCACAAACACTATAAGCCTTTCATCACCTTTATCTTGAAGACTGAGGATTGAGGCCCGGAAGACATTGAAGAACCTGTCTAATGTCAATCAAACAAGAAGAACTCACCTTGGAACTTGGTCTTCAGACACTAAATTCACAATTGTTCTTCAAAAACCTCATCTGTTAACTTTTTCTCACTTGATGCCATATAGTAAGTGTAAATAGCCTCATTTGTCACAACCTCTTGGATCTGCCCTCTATTCAAAAGGAAAAATACTGGGCAGGATAATAACTAAGTAAAAGGTATGTGTAAGAAAACAAAGGAAAAACATGTTAGTTTTAACAAATCAACATTCTGGGGTTTGACAAAGTGCTGATTGAATGCTTTCTTTGGGTCTAAGATATTTAGGTTGGTTTTGAAATGAGATATAGTGATGACTTTAGCATAAAGGAATTTTTTAAAAATTCCATCTCATTGGCTAAATAAAACATCTTATTTTAATAAGAATGAAGTTCACATGAGTATTGAACACAGATAAGTTTTTCATCAACAAACCACATTCTCCCTATGCCTAAGTGATATCCTGAGCTAGGAATTAAATGATAGCCACAGAATATCATGGCAACCAATTAACAATGGAAAACAAAACTGAACAAAACAAATAACAACAACAATCAATTAAGCTGTTGTCTGTTCCATATTATATCCAATATCTACTCTGTTTTTTAATCCCTTAATTGTCCCCAGTTGTGAATCATTTGGGTGCTATACTCACCTTTTCAAGTTACTGTTATTAAAGTTCATATTGAAGCTATTTAATTTAAATTTTTCCTTCTCCCTTACATATGCACACACACACACATACACATATACACATGCACTCAAGATCAAAGATTTAAATATACAGTGGAGTAGAATAAGTACTTCATAAATAATTCTTGATGATAAAAGATAAATGAGATTTCCCTTTATTTCAGTGGTTTTCACCATAGCTACTCAATGGGATCCATGTTGACTGTGGCCTGTAGGAGGAGATTTTTATACAAATGATGAAACCACAATGCAGAGCCATTGCAAGGATATTATAAGTTGGCGTGAGCGGCTGGAGACCAGGGACATATCTTACACTTGCTTTATATTCTCCATTTAATCTAGCACAGTGCAGAGTACTTAAAAGACGCCCATAAAGACTTTCATATGGTTCACTGTTTAACTGGGAAATAAGAATTCTATAATATGAGAATTTTAAAAAATATAATGCCCCAGTCTAGTGACAATAAATCATATAGCACAGAGTCAATTCTTCTTCAGCAGCAACTTCCTCTCTCTCTCTAGTGGAAGTGAAAACTTTGACCTAATGAAAATGGTGAAACAACCACCCCCCACCAACCCTCACATTCATTTGCCAACAACTAGGTCCACAGTCTAAACACAGGAACTGAACACAGGAAGTTTAGTATTTGTTTTACATTATAAGGATATAAAGCCATGAAGATTTTTAAAATTTGGATTATTAGAGGTTTGAACTATGTTTATATATAAGATACCCGTCTGTATGACACTGTATACTGGCAGAGAGCCAGCCTGTACACATAAAGCCCCTGTTGTGTACAGCAGACAGCAACCATTGGGCTTCGGATTTTATAAATTAAATTATCAAATATTTAATGGGAACAAGCTTTAACAGATAGCTTGGCCAGATTTAAGAGGAGGTTTTTTTGTTATTGTTAGTTGTTTTTAACTCCTTCCCACTGATAAATGTTGATAGAACCAGACAGCTATTAACATTCATCTTGTTTACCAGTTCATACCAACACAAATTTTTTACATTGTTTTTATTTTTAATTTTTAATTTCTCTCTCTCTCTCTCTCTTCTCACCTTTCTTCCATCCTTTTTCTCTCTCTCCCTTCATCCTTCTCTAATTTCCTCTCTTTTTCTTTCTCTTTTTACAATTTTGGATTCTTCCAACTATGCATTTGCTTCTTCCTTCAAACATTGTGCTCTGACATGGAGGTCACAGAAATTATAACTGGAGTTCCTACAGAGAAAGTGAACAGAATTGAATTCGCTGGGTGTTGTTTCCTTGCCAAAGGAGTACAAAAAGTCACCGAGAAGAAATTATTGAGGCTACTGAATCCATAGCCTTTTTTCACATTCACTATGTTGGGGGCAAGCTCTTCCATAGTGGCCTATGCAATCCAGACAGTTCCTACTCTGTTTTCACTATTCTAGTCCATCAAAGGCATATCGAAAGCCCCAAAACCTTAATGAATTTGTTATGCAAGTATGAGGTTCAATTCCTATGTGCTCAAACCTTATCATAGAATTAACTGCTACAAATGCATATGAAATTCTATTATACTTTCTTATGTGTGTAATTTTGTAGAAATTTTGTATTGGATGATATTAATTAATATGCCAAATATGATCATAAGTATCATTAAAAAATTAATATCTTTATTATTACAGTAACTCCTCTGAAAAATTTCTAGGAATAAATTATTATTAATATTATATATGTATATCATGAATTTTTAGTTGATTTGTATGCCTCATAAATCTCCTAGTAGATTTAAATTTGCCAGATAAAATAGACGATGCTCAGTTAAATCTGAATTTCAGATAAATGATTGTTTTAGCATGAGTATTCCAAAAAATGTATAAGACATACACTAAAACATTAGTCGTTATTTATGAAATTCTGATTTCACCTGCCCTATAGTATTTTTATTTGCTAAGTCTGGCAACTCTAAGTAGATTGTGTCTAGTTGATAGCTCATGCTTCTCTTTTTCTGATAGTTGCCTGGCATGCACTGTGCTCTTTAATACCATAACATCTTAGCTCCTAAAACATCAAATGGGGAATAAATTTTTTTTTGTTTGGCTCAAAGCTGTTCACATACATTTTATAGAGTATTCTTAGACACTATTTTAGAGAGTATACTTGATAATACTGAAATTGATTAAGGTATACTTTTATCAGTCATTTCATTGCTCTTTAGTAAAATGAAAGAAGTGGGTATCATAAAAAGAGGAGCAAACCATAAGTTTAGAGTTCTAGTTTTATCTCTGAGTCTCTGGGTTTCTATGTTATCATCTGTGAGGTGAGTACATCTGCGAAGACCATAGAATCACTGCATTAATTATCCTAATTATTTTCTCCTCCTTGTAACCATCCATATCTTTTGATATACAAGGTGGTGGAGTCTATTTTCCATGCCCCTTGATTCCAAATGTGGCCACGTGACCACATTTGACCAGTTTTGACCAATGAGATGTTAGCGACGAGATGCACGCAGATGCTTGAAAAACAACCGCACTTGCATGTTTCTGCTTCCACTGGAGCACCTCTGCCTTCTCCGTGAGAACATGCCGGGGCTAGCCTGCTGGAGGGATGGGAGACTGAAGTGGAGAAGAGCATTGAGACTCTGTGCATTCCTGTTTCTCACCCAAGATTGGAAATAATCAGATTGAAAGATTTTACTTTTCTCTGACAATCATTACTCATCATTTGCATGTAGATATGGGCAAGGTTTCAAGAAAGCATATTCATGCATGCATATGGGAATCTTAAGCAACATCTGATCTGGCCCTAGAATTCTAAGCATACCAAGGACGTAGGAATACACTTTATTTTTCATATTGCAATCACCCCTTCCAAATTTAAAGAAAATAAAGAAAGGGAAGACTATAAGATAAAAAGCAAATAAAAATGAAGGATAAGTGCTGAAGGCTAGTCAGGCCATGGTAATTGTTTTGTGAGACATGTCAAGGTAAAGTTCAGGTGTTCATTAGTGCAGGCATAGCTTTGACTGAGGCTGGAAATGGATACTGCATGAAGCTTATTTCACCCAGCTGCATACATGAGTTTCTCTGATTTTATGACTTGTTCTTTATGGCCATCGATGAACAGAATAGAAAGATATGGATACTTTTCTCTTTGTACCATGCTTGGCAAAATATTAAATAGGTGCCTCAGCTCCACATATTTTTGAACTGAACATTTTTTCTGACTTACAGGTAAAAGACCTGATTTGCTTACAATGTAGCTGGGTCAATTAGAAAGGGAGGATCCTTCAGATCAGACAGGGATTGAGATATGATAGCTCCTCTTAGCAAGTAGCCTTCTGCATCACTAAGAGCTGTGAGAGAAGGAAGGAAAGGAAAGATTAAGAGTGTCTCATTTCAGGCCTTAGCCTTTACCATATTTCCATATACCCCTGTACCAGTAAGTAAACAACCCTTATAGAGGGTTACCTGTGTTTAACCTGAGCTTAAATAAAACACAGAAAGTATCATGGACCGAAATTCTCACCAGACTTTGACAAGGGTACAACAGTATGTACTCAGAAACTTGTACAAATATTACTACTACTACTAGTAGTAGAAGCAGTAATTTTACATCGCTAAGCAACCCTAGCGTACATGCCAACAGAACTCAGAATAATAAAAGTAGATCAAAGCAGAGTGCATTTTCTTCAAAGTTTCTAACTTTAGAAGGAATTCCTAGATATAATAGGTATGTGGGGAAAAAAAATCTTGTTGACAGCACAACAATTCATTCACTTCCTAACATGACTAGTCATGTACTGTACTTCAGTGCAAACAATAAGGTTATTGTTCGGATGAGAAAACAAGCAATTTGTTGGAAGGCAAAAAGGTGAAAATGTTCTATAAGCTGATTTTGTTTTGGCAAGCTGCACGTCATATTCCAGGTAATCTTAAAAGAGATATTTAATAGACACATGTTTAAAGATTTGGCCACTTGTGAAGGCAAGGATTCCTTCCAGTTTCATTTCTGCTTTGGGGTGGGATTTTTTTCCCTTTTTTCTTTTATGTGTTTAGATCCAGCGGCCCAATATTTCTTTAAGTAAGGGCAGTAAGTCCCAGATAACATTGTTCTGTTTCTTTCTAGGATGCAAGCTTTGGGGGCTCGTTGCTGGAAATCTTTCAAAGATGACAACACGTTGATTGAGTTAATATGATGCGGGACTGTGATGAATGAAGCTGCTGGTAAGTTCAGTTTATGCTCCAAGTAGAAGACTTTTCCAGGGTAGCCTCGTGGTTTGGGTTCCCCCGTTTCCTTATTTTGCATCAGTTTCTTGGCTGATGGTGGTCCAGTCATGATGGTTTGGGGAAGAGAGAAGAAAGAGCCTAACATTTTTAAGGAAAAGAATAGAAATTTGAAAGGCTCTGTACCAAGACTCATGCCCCATTTCTGAGTTCTGCATAATTAGATAGTTCTGTTGTGGTGAATGGTGTTTGGATATTTACAAGCTGGGTTTGGGGTTACTTATTGATCCCCAAATAGATACTACTCACACAATGTTTAGAATTTATTTTAACCATTTGCTTTTCTTATTTAAAAGACATCTTAACTTGGCTTGATGTTTTTCTATAAATTTCTAAATCTAGGGACATGTTTTTATCTGCCTGACTTTTATTTAAAAAATAAATAAATATGGCCCAATTTACATTTTCTCTATACAGCACAAAATGGTAGGCAACCAGCTGTCCTCAGCTATTTTAGGCCCCCAAAAGGGAACTCTTTAGACAGACACACACCGCGCACACACGCGCGCGCACACACACACACACACACACACACACACGCACGCACATACTGAATAGTCTTCCCTACCCTGCTCTTCTCAATTTCCTTCCTTCCATCCCTGTGAAGTAGCTAAGTATCTAAGAAATATTGAGGCAAGTTCTCAAGTAGTAGGTGTTGGGAATTCAGCTCTTTATATCTACAGAAACTTTTGTGGGCGCCATGGTCAGACTGGATGCTTCTTCCTACATTTGTTTATAGATTCCTCCCAAGTATTTGGATCTTTCTGGTTTCCATTTGAATGTCTGCGGCTGAGAGCAACCATGTGAGCAAAAATAGTCCAGGGGCAAAACAACCCCAGACAGACTGCAGTGAACAGAGAACTGCAGCCTGAAATATCTGCATTGTCATCAGTCAGGGCTAAAAGGAGGTCAGTGGATGTTTCTGGATTTGAAGTATAAGCAGGATATGGAATCTTGGAAGGTTTTATTCTATTGATATCCATGTGATTTGGGTTTTTTTGCTAATAGTTCTTTCTGCTAACTTTGAGTGCCAGAGTAAATAATAGTGGCCAGGGAAAAAAAGCCCTCTGGAGCTCATTTAAAGAAAACTGAAAGGAGATTTTTCCTGCCAACCTGGGCTTCATCTTTCAACCCACAACTAAGAGACATGGAGACAGAGACAGATATGCTATAGTCTGGCGGACAGTTCGTAAAAATGGAGTCACCATTTTCAATTTAATTTTATGTGTTAGTTTGATTACTGATCTGATAATTATTGTATCATTCTCTGTTTACTGTGTGCTCCTCATGAATTATTGTTCCGATCCCTCCAACAATATTTTAAAATAAGTATTATCACTAATTCCAGTTTATAGGTGGGGAAATTGATGCACAGACAGTAAGTGATTTACTACTGGAAAGTGGGGGAAAAGTAGATGGATCTGAACTCAGGAAGGCTAGTTTCAATCAGCATGCCTTGTAGTTACCTATTATTTTTATTATCCTAGCCTCTGTTTCTTTACTTCCCTTCATGTTTTCCCTTTTTCATACAGGCTACATTTGAAAATACCTGAGATCTAGATTAGAGGGTAGTAAGAGATCAATCATGGACCTGGCTAATCAGAGTAGCTTGTGGGATATTGGAGAATTTCCATTGCCCCTGTTAAAACTGTCACTAGTTAACACAGATAATCAGGAATTGACACTATCCCAATTAGTACAGCTGTCTTGTTATTTCTAAGAAATATTTTCCTTTAATATTTTTAAAATCATAAAACACTTTTGGAATCCTGGAATTTAGAGATAGACTCTGTTCTAAGAAACTAAAAAATCTTGTGCAACACATTTTTGGGGGAATAGTAAATAAAAGGTGGATACCTGTTTAAATTTAGAAATCCTCTGCAGGTTAGACCACAGGATAAAGGCATGTGGGGAAAGGGAGTGTAGCTTAGCACAGTGATGACGATTATAGGCTATGGCATCACTAAACAGGTTCAAATCTTGGCCTTGAGACTGATTTTTGCCTTGGGAAAGTTAAATAAACTTTACATGCTTCAGTTTCCTCATCTGTAAAGTAGGAATAAAAATAGAGCCTACTTCATAGAGTTGTTATGAGTTTCATAAAGAGCATTTTAAGCATTGAAAATCATATTTTGCACTAGAAAGTGCTCAATAAACAAACATTAGATACTTTTACTCATCCTTAAAGGCTCCCGCATAACGTTACCTGGTGCACATTGTGTGCACTCTACAAACAAAATATCCTAGAGTTTTGTTCATAATTGATATACAAATGTGTAAATTCCAGACATTGAACTTTACATGCAGTTGATATCACCTCCCTTCAATCCAGCAGGTTGGAAACATAAGTGTCATCTTTCTCTTACTCTGTAAATATTTATCACTCAAACTTATAGGTCACCATTCCATTATGACCCTGAAGTTGTCTGTTTTCTATTCTCCAAATTAGAACCACTTGGCAACCTGTGCATATAAGTCCCCCCAAATCCCCACCACCCACCCTCACCTGGACTCACTCTCACTCACAACCTGCCTGGCACTTTTCCATATAAGGTTCCTTTTCCTCACCAGTTTGCATTTAGTCTCTCCAGATACCCTAACTCCAGCCATGACCTGGTTTTGCTTGCTCACTCTATGGCCCTTTTCATTTCAGAACAAGTTCTTATATTCTACCTATACTTGGAGCCTTGAATCTTTAAATTATCCTCCAATTCTAATTTATACCTGACCTGTATATTAACTTCAGATTTCCTTTGTTCCTCACTTAAAGCTTTGGGTCAGTCCCAACTTTGACATCCAGCGTTGTCAAGCTGGGGATGTGCAACATTTTCAATTAGACTAGTGCTTTTCACATTGGGGATCTCACTAAAAGAAAAGACTCTAGGTTAGTTAGTTTAGGATGGAGCCTGACATTCTGTATTTCTAACAAACTCCCAGATGATACAGAGACTGCTGCGAGTAGCAAGGCTATAGATCTAAAGAATCTCTTAATTCTTCCCTCTGCCTTTCATCTTGGTTCTCCAATTATCCCTACTGCCAGAGCTGTTCCCTCAAACAATACTGCTTATTTATCTGCAATGGCTCTCCACAGCTTGTAGAAAAAATCCAAACCGTTTGTGGAACATTCAAGGCACCTACGTGAAATCTTATTAAATATTCAAAGACCAGTTAAATAATAACTCCTTGTCCCCAAATCTCCTTCACTCCTAGTCAGCCTTAATCATCCCTTTGCTCCCAGTTTCCAAGTTTGCATCTCTGATAATCCCTTTTGTTCCTTTCATTCATGGGTAGTAGAAGTTTATTCATCCTTCTGCTCTGAAGAGCTCTTTGACAGTCCACCTGTGCAGTCCCAGTCTAAGCACAGAGCCAGAATATGGCCAGAGCATACTAAGTGCCCAGTCACATGAATCGCGTTAGATTCTGAGTAACCAAGGTGTGGCTATAGTGGTAGAGCCAGCAGAATGACTGTGATGGACGGTTTTGTTGTAAATCACTTCACTTAAATGAGATTTTTGGGGGGAGTGGGAGTTAGTAATAATAGAGCTGTGCATACCAGATTCAGAACTGGGAGGATAAAGGAACTAAGCTTCAACACTGGGAATTCTAAACACCAATTGAAGGTTACTATTGGCTTTCCTCTTATGCAGACAGAGACTGCTTAATAACAGTGTTGTTTCTATGATACCATGAATCTGACAGAAATATATCGTTACTATCTGGGTGTTAGTGTTTGAGAGTTGATAGAATCCTACTGATTCTATCTTCATGGCTCTATGATGATGCTTACACATGATTTTGAATTCTTTTCATTTTTCGTCTCTGATACAGTCCTTAGAACTCAGTGTGCAATGATTCACCACTTTAAGGGTGTATTTGGATCCATTTTTGTTCCCATTACAATCTGATTAAATTGCTTATTTAATTATGCTTATTTTTTATTGAAACATCACTGATTTGAATGCTAATGTCAGTTTGAGTTTAGTTATTGTAATTTTCCTGAATCACAGATTATTGGTTCAGACTTCTTTTCCATGGTGAATTCATAATGCCAGTAGCCAACATCTACTTTAAGAAATCAAGATTCAAATAAGTTTTTTATTTTCAATGTTCTTTGGATACATTCACAGAAACCTGAGAAGAGTCCTATGATTCAGGACGTGCATGAGGTTATTGAGGCAGAGTTACAGTAAACTTCAGATAGGTAGAAGATATTTACCCCAAGGACTTTGTAATTCCCTCAAGAGAGGTGCAGAGGTTATTGCTTTTGGAAAAATGACCCTGAGAGCTTCAGTTGTCTTATTAGTTGCTGAGAATGTTTCTTAATTTGAAGCCTGTTCACATGAACTAAATAAAGGGTTTTAGTGAGCACAGAAACCATGAGTTAATTGAAATCAACCATTAATGTGAAGCAGAAATGCCAACAGTCTCTTCTCTTGTTGATTGTCGACAGATTGGAGTGAACAGAGTAGTGCCAAGTTCACATCGTATGTGTTGTACCAATAGGGGGTAAATGAGTAGATCTTTAAAAATTCTGAAATAGCCATTTTAAATGTATTCATGAACTTTCTCAGAAGGTCTGGAAAACAAGGAGACTGTGTGGTCTAGAGAAAAAGGACCTCGGACCTTGGACTTACTCCCAGGGCTGCTTCTAACCACACATGTGACCTTGGGCCTATGATTTAACCTCTTGAGGTCAGTTTTCTTATCTGTAAAATGTGTGGGCTATATTAGTTATTTTCCACATCTTCTCTCAACTTAAATTCTGTAATTCAATGGAAGTTTTAGAATTTCTTTATAATTTTAAATACTGAACAAGATAATATTCTCCTCTCCCCCCCAAAAAAATATTTTCCCATTATATTTTCTCCTGAATCTTATGAATCAAGATAGTTTGTGTTGCTTCACTAGTGTTTCCTAATGTAGACTAAAACAGGAATCTTTTTAACATCCCATATTTAGTTTAACCACTTGGCATTCGATTTTCGACATTCGTGGAAGAAAGATAAGTCCATTAGTTGAGGTGTCAACTAATGGAGCATTTAATTCATTTAAGCAAACTTACTCATTTAAAAAATTTTGAACATTGACATGTAGAGAGGTCCAAAAATTGTACCTGTATAGTTTGCTGATTTTCTTCCAAAGTGAACACAGGCATGTAACCAGCACCCAAATTAATAAACAGAACATTACTGGTGCCCTGATGTCACCCCCAATCTACTTCCCTTCTATCCCTTTAAAGGTAAACCACTTTCCTGACTTGTAACATTATAGATTTGTATTTGCCTATTTTTATGCTTATTTGCATCTGTATTTTCTTGGCCAATATTATTTTTTGAAATACATTCAGATATTAATTTATATGGGGAAATTGTTCATTCCTGGCTCTATATGGCAATCTATGATATGCAAACATCACAGTTTAATGATAATTAGCATTTGAGTTGTTTCCAGTTTGAGGCTTTTGCAAATAATCCTGCTATGAACACTCTGACATATATGTCTTTTGATAACATATATTCACATTCTGTTGGATGTACTCCGAAGAGAAGAATTGTTGGGTTATGTTGTACAACACACTACTTTTTGATGCTTCATAGGTAACTCCTATTACGTGGTGCTGGGGTCCCAAATATATTCTAGTCCTCAAGGAGCCAAACCATAGAAATTAGAAATGCTTTAAGGAACCATTCTTGTATATCTGAGCTGCAGATGAACTTCCTGCTTTTAAGCCTGCTTGGACTAATATTAAAGCGCATTTTTGTTCATTGAGTAAAAACTACATAGTAGCAGTGGGAGAGAGACCCTATTATATCACATAGTATCAGCAGGCACTGCAATGTCACAATGAGTTTTAAGAATGTCCCTTTAAAAGAAAAAAAATAAAAACAGGAAAGAAAGAAAAACATTATGTTCTGCTGATAGTCTCTGCATATTCATTTAAAGTCTGCTGGGGAGTATTAGACACAGTGGGACCATGCTTTGTTTTGCTTTGGGTTTAGTTTAAGTGAGGATTTAGGCAATGCAAGGGCTTCCCACACATCCCTTAAATTGATGATGAAATGTGGTACATAAAAAGTTTTATGATTCTTTTCTTCCTAAGCCTTCCTGCAGGATCCAATTTTAGGCTTCTCAGAAAGTCACCTGCTCATTATTTCCACTGTATGTGGGTGGGGCAGTTTGGCCTAAAGGGCAGTTCCGATGTCTTTGTGCTATTATTACTGGAGATTTGTTTCTGCCAGAGGTCACGTCCACCTTATCAGTTAGTGGCCTTCTGGCCCTTAAATGGATGGGGCCACTTTAGGCAGTGCATTCTGCTTAGATTAATAGCAGATTGTGAGAAAGTCTGCGTGTGACTAAGTGGATAGCTTTGGGAAGGTGGAAAGTCCTTCTTCATCTTCTGCAGAGAGTCAGTAGAGGTCTGTGAAAGACAGAGTGAGCCATAATATCTTTCCATGGACTTATGAAGAAGGCTCACTCCTGTCATACATGTGAGATTTGGGGTCAGGTTCTCTGGGAACAAACCCTAAGACAGGGATTTGGGTGCATGTGATTCACTGAGGGTGTGCTTTCATGAGAAAGGAGTTGAGAGAGGCAGTGGAAGATGCTAAGCAAGTGTATCATCTTGCCTCATCCTATGATGTCTCTGCAATATGAGTTGTACCGTCTAGAGGCTTAGAGGTCCAGCATTTTATATCCCTTGTCATTCATCAGTCAATCATCTGTTGCAGGCTGCCATTTGGGAGGGGCAGTGAACAATCTCCCAGGCAAGGAGGCTCGCATTCAGCCAAGTGTACGTCTTCAGGGAAGGGGGCAGCTGAAAGCCATTAGTAGCTAACAGGAACTGGGAAATGGATACACTGGCCAGTAACAGTGACTCAGGTGAAGAAACCAACAGTATCCACTAACATGAATTGTGATTGCTGGAGATTTACCACAGGAGGTGGAAGTAGAGTGATCATTTCTTTCTAAACCTTTGTTTGGCCATATGGGAGAATAACAGATGACACTTTGTGATGGCCTCTTCTGTTTACCAACAGGTATCTGGCCAGTTTTCATCAGACTTGTTCTTGAAATAATGTGCTCCCCTCTTTCAATTTCACAAAACTCTATGCTCTTTTCCTGACTCTATACATCTCTCATCTCTCATATCCAGCTGAAAACCCACTGTATCCCTCAGAATCTGGAAAAATATCTCACTTCCTCTCCAAAGTACAAAGTATATCTGTCATCCTCACCCAAATTTATCCCTTCTCCTTTATGGTAGTTAGCTCTGGTCACATAGTCTGGCATTTAATTACTGGTGTTGTTTGCTTTCTAGATATATTTTTTATCTTCATGTATAGGCTATACATTTTTCTTAGGTTGGGATTCCCCAGAAGCAGACCTGAGGTGAGGACTTAAGTGTAAGGATGTGATTCTATGGAGCACTGATAGCGGAATGGGGAAATGAAACAGGGAATGGGAGGCAGGCAATTTAAGGTGCGTTGCTAAGGTTACCACCGTCAGCAATTGTAACAGAATTTCACTGAGAACCTCTGAGAGAATCTGCAGAGCACACCTTAGAATTTTTTCCACACAAGGGGTAAGAAAATGGGGCATTTATTTCCCAACTCTTATCCATCATTAGCGGGAGCCTCCCATAGGACAGCTAATCCCCTGACTCTTCTGTCATATGTAGTCCAAGCATGTCCCTTCTAGCAGAGAATGCTCTCAAGTCAAGAGAGGTAGGTGCTTGCAGTAAGAAGCTTTCAGATCATGTGGGAACTGTAAGTGCTAAGGAGATAAGGGTGTGCCATCAACAGTATCTGCCTGACCTTCTCTGGAAGACAAGGGTCATATATGCACCTAAATCTTCCATTCCAGCTTGTAGGAAATGTGTAGCAATATCTTTAATGGTTTCACTGAACTCTTGGTTGCTTATGACTAAGAAGTGGTATAAATGGGATTGTTGAACACATTAGAGATTTTGTAAAATTTGAGGAGTCTAAGGCAATATTCAGCAGATATTCTCCAAACTAAATTTTACTAAGATTAAATGCCACCATATTCATCATGCACCAGTTGATAAAAGTTGTTGTGGACACCAAATGCTGTTAAGACATTCTGTGAATCTGATGGGTCTGTGTTGTGGATTGGAGCTCAAACATATCGTTTTGTTATTATTATTATTTTGTGTGTGTGAGAGAGAAGGATGTTAGAATTCTATTTAGTTTAAAACACCTACCACAAAGGCAGATTCCTAAGTTCATCCTCTAGTTGACATGTCACACACTCACGGATTCTCATACTCTTCTTCCTCTGACATTTAATAAAATTTTCTATTCTTTCTCTAAATTTGCCATGTTCATATTAAGTAGGTTGGCTCCAAGAGAAGGTGTAATGTTAGGCTTCAAGTGTACCTATTTTATAATGGGAAATCTCACAGTTCGAGTTCATTATGTCACCTCGCCTCCTTGAATATTATATTTCCCATTCTATCATGCCCTCAACAAATGTTTTCAAGGGCCCGCTATATATGCCAGGCATTTCTAGATGCTTGAGGCACAGCGCTGAATAAGCAACTTTCTGCTCTCAGTGGGTTTCCACTCTAACTGGGGAAATGCTGTCATTCAATAAACAATATAAATGAAAAATGACTATAGTACTTTAGAAGGTGTTGTGCTATGGGAAAAGAATAGGGCAGGACAAGAGGGAAAGGAATGTAGGGGAAAAGAGGCTGGGATGAGTGATAATTTTACATAGGATGGTCATTCTAGGCAATTTTGAGAGGGTAATATCTTAACAAAGAAGTGGAGGAAGGAAGGAAGGTTTGTCCTTCTTTTATCCCATTTATTTTCTTTTACGGGACTCCTAGTTTCTGAAATTAACTATGAAACTCCCCTTCCTAAGTGGCTAATTGTTACCAATTTTCTTTCACACGTAATAATTCTGACTCTCCTGACTTTCTTCTGGCTTCTTCTAACCCTATCATCACTTTGCCTATCACAGAAGCAAAGCCACGCCTCGACAGTCTATATTCCCCTAATTTCCAGAGTCAGTCTTATAACCACTTTTGACATGCTTAATGTATTGCTTTAGATATTGTTTTCTTTTGCATTGCTTGGACTATCTCCTTTAGGAGTAGAATTTCTCCTCACTCATTTTCTATTCTCCAATGTCCCCTACCCACAAAAAAAAGAGTCACCCGCGGTGATAAAAACACAGTTTAAAATATTTCAAGTTTATATATATTACTATTCCTCCAAGGAATATTTCTAAAATATGACTACAGCTTGTTCTCATGCTTTTTTCCCTTTTTTTGATAGTCTCTAATGAATGTAAGCAATGCAAAGATAGCATTTTCTAGAATACTCCAAATGGAATGCCTTTTCCCACCTAATCATGCTCTTTCAGCCTGTGATGAGATGCTGCAGACACTGGGTTTCTTCTTGTGGGATCTCTGCCCAGGATATTGCTTTATTCAGTCTTATATTTATCCTGTTCTGACTTTGACAGATAGGCTGTATGTTTGTAGATAATAAGGAATTTATTATTCAACAACCAAAAAATGAGGAAATTTCTCTCAATCCATATCGTGTTATTTAGCTTTCGACAATATACTAAATTGAAATCCATTTTTTTTCCTCTGGTTTTCCAGACATTTTGGAAGAGGAAGGTTTGTCCTTCTTTTATCCCATTTATTTTCTTTTATGGGACTGCATTTGCAATTCATTGGAGCTTTATTTTTATGACTTAAGTTAAATACAAGTTAATTTGTTCTAAGACCTCAAAGAAATTTGTGTTATACATATTTTTTTTGTAAAGAATGCATATAAACCAGATCTGGACAAATCAATTCCTACATGAAATATATAAGATAGTTCAACACATAGGAAATTTTTCTTGTCTAAAAATAATTCTTTTAAAAATTAATATTCAATTTCTAATTGGACAAATTTTACATTTTTTTCTTCTCTTAATTTGATTTCCAATCAGGCAGCCTGAGACTGAGATGAGACCATCAGTTAGCATTTTTTTATTTGTGACATATTTATGAACAATACATTTACTTTACATGGTGAATTATCCAAAATATATAGCTCTGACATATTTTCTTGATATGTTCTTTTATTCTTTAATTGTCTGATGGATATTATGATCTGGTCTGGTGAGTATTTGTAACTCTCCAGTACAAACAAGTGGAGTCTGGCCACTGAGGTGACCCAAACCACCTAGAGAATGCACATTAATGCAAACACCTCTAACTAGATATGTCCACTTGGCAGGATGCTGACTCCAACTTGGACTCTGTGAAGTATTGGATACACCAGCTTAATCTACTTAGGCCAACTCTTCCCTTGGGACTTTCAGCACAGTCGGAAAAAATTAACAAAAGAAACAATAAAGCTTTTTTGTTGCTATTTGGCCTTGTAAGCAAAAAAACACTTGGAAGTTTTGTCTTCTTTTCTTTTTTACAGAAAGACCCATGGGATATATTCCACAAACTCTTTTCCTGTTACCCACCCTACCCCCAACAACAAAATTCAGAGGGAACAAGAAAGGTCTAAATGACCTGATGGTGATGAGTTTTTGTTATATCAGAATTGAAGATCTGTTTTGTCGTCTCTGTGTTCTGGAAGCCTGGACTTATCAAGTGGCCATTAACTGATGTCATATAGTTACATTTTTACCTACTATGGGGTGTGGACTATGGAAGGACCTGGGGCCATGAAGAGGGTTTATTTGCATAATTTAAATCAGATAAACTCCTAGAAGTTTGACTTTGGAATTGCTCTAAATCTGAGCCTCTAAGGTTTATAACACTTGAATTATAGGAACTTCTTTTTCTTTGATTGCATTGAAGAAATTGTGAGTCCAAACAAAGGCAGAGAAACGTGAACTTCTAAGATTATGTCAACGATTATTATTCCATCAGAAGGATCCTGATATCCATGACTGCATTTGCTCTGTATTTCCTGAGCACTTGTGTTTTGGTAGACAGAATTTAAGAAATTAATCAATGTGTTAGTGTTCCAGTATGAGTTTCCCCACTGGCTAACTGGTCATAAAAAGTGGAAAATTCTTAAGTCTCCCCCTATCCCCCACCGCCCAGGGCGTTTCTTTCTTCATCCATGAAATGGATACAACATAATTTGATCTGGTCTCTAAAGAAATGATTAAACAAAATAGAAACTTTTGGTTAAAACATAAGGTTATTGCATAAAGAATCTCTATAAGTAAAATGTCTTTATTAGCAGAGCTATGTCAAGAGTAAAGAAAGTCATCATGAGGCTGAGAAGTCTGAAAAGCTTGGTTCAGGTACTTGATTCATTGCATCTCTTATTATTGGTTCCAATAACCTGGGGAAGTTCCTTATTATCTCAGGACCTCCGTCCCCTTGACTGTGTACTGAAGAGACTAAAACCTACTTTTATCTCACACTTGTGAGAATCAGGCCTAAAAACATGAATGTAGCATGTTGTGAATGTCACAATTACATAAACTACTGTTGGCTGTTGTTGTTAGCATTATTATTATTGCTGAGTAATTAAATAGTGAAATCGTCTTGGGCCTAGAGTTTTGGTAGACACAACATCCATCTGAGAAGGACATAGAAACAGTGTTCAGGAAAAACATAATTCCATCTGCATAAAAAAGTCTCTCTTTAAATCTTTCCCTTGAAATTTTCATTTCCTAGTTGTTCATCTTTTGTAAAACCTTCCTTGAATGTTTATACTTCTTAAATGAATGAATAGGTGAATGAATTATTTCTATATGCTACTTACGTGCTTTTACTGTGTTATTTTTGATCAATGTTATGTTTATGTTTATGGAAACTGTATGTATTTTACCCATGTAAAATATGTGGCTTGCAGATGTATGCAGTAGATAAAATTTAAAAGATAAACAATATCAAGTATTGATTAGGCTGTTGAGCTACCAAACTCTAACACATTGCTGGTGGAATGTAAATTGATACAAATACTTTGGAAATTGTTTGGGGAGAACAATTAGAGAATGCAGGTAAACATATGCATTCTCTAAGAACAGTAATTCTACCACTCAGAATAAATATTCCTTCAGAAATGCATATATATGCACATCCTATAAGAATGTTCATAGAAGCTTTATTCACATAGCCAAAAATCTGAGACTACCCAGATGGCCTTCAATAGTTTTATGGATAAATAAATTGTAGTATATAAATACAGTGGAAAACTATATAGCAATGAGACTTAATGAACTACAACTAAACACAACATCAGTGAATTACACAAACATGTTGAACAGAAATACCCAATCACAAGTGTTTATAACATATGATCCCATTTACATAAGGTTCAAAAGCAGGCAAAACCAATCCATGGTGTCAGAAGTCAGGACAGTGGTTAGTCTAGGGGGTGTGAGCTGTGGTAATGACCAGGAGTCATCACAAACACAGTTTTCAAGGTGCTGGCAATGCTCTATATTTAGATTTAGGTGTCAGTTACGAGGGTGAGCTTGGTGTGTGAGAGTTCACCAGGCTGTACACTTATATATGGCTTGCCCTGGAGCCTCAGTCTCCCTACTCTAAGAATGGCTCTTTAATTAAATAGTTTGGTGGAATGTTTTGAACATAAAATTGATTTTCTTTGTTTTCAACATTAGCTTGAGGTTTAAGTGACTTACTGTCAAAGGGATGACTTTGTATTCTTAGTCTTTTTTTGTATTCAGAACTAATTGGAGTTAGAAGGCCCTACACAAGTAGCGATTCTTCATCCAAACTTCAGAGGTAGTACCATGTATGACCTCAGTTAGGTCAAGTATTTGACCTGACTTGGTGAGCTGATTGAAGACCAGCTCTCTGGTCATGTAGAATCCACATATTCCAGTGACAGACAAGTGCTCTGGGGAAAGAAGCCAGAATGAACATTATTGCTCAGGTACTTATGCGAGGACAAGGCGTTGAGGTGGACCCAGCCTCTAGGCCCAATCTTCCAGGAACATGCATGATAGAACAGATCTTTATTACTCCAAAATGGACTCTCCCACCTCCAAAATGAAAACAGCTGGAAGCATCATGCTGTCTCATGGTCCAAAGGAGAATGAGATGCACCAGTGCCTCACTCTGACTCAGAGGTGAAAGTAAAAGGCAGAGATAACTCTACATCTGCACTGACATTGATTCTGCAAATAAAATATCTGACTAGTAGCTAGTGTTTGATATTTCCATGGGGAAACATCTGCCCCAGAAGACAACCCTCATTCCTTAAACTATAGGCAGTGTTCTGGCAAACTCAGCGTAGAGATTGACTGCCTATGTGTAGCGAATGCCTGTACTGAGCTCAGTGACGGGATCAGCTGACATCATGACCCATGCAGTTCCTCCTATATAGAGCTCTCAAGTAACCACATTGACATGAAGCCTGTTTCTGCCATCTGGTAATTTTGTTCAAGTCCTTTCTGAAGCTTGAATGACCTGATAATTTAATCTTTGTGTATAAAAAAAATACGAAAAAGCTGAAAGACAATTTGTTCTCACAAATCATTTTACAAAGATCTATTTTTATCCAAAGACATAAGGGACAGTCATTCTGAGCTGTTTCATTGGCTGGTAGCTAAAATCAGATCCTCACTGTAAAAGCAAAAAACTGAAGAACTTTAGAATTATGTGAATTCTTTGAGACCATCCTCATCAACACCAGCATTTCATAGATGAAGGAACTAAGACTAAGAGGTTGCTGGTTCTTTCACTCACTCTATCACCATGAACCTCAAATGATGCCCATCAATCTTGTTTTACCTTCCTATTCTTTTTTCGATTTCTTGATCCCTTCTGTATTTTTCTCATCATTCTCCACTTTGGCATCCAAAAGGACACACGTTTAAAAGAGTGTAACTTAAGTGTGGATAATTTACCTATAATTTTCTTCTATCATCCCTTTTATTCAGCATCTTTTTCAACTCATTCTACTCAACTTAGCTTATTGTACCATTTTGATCATTTGGACAATTTTAACATGGCTTTATCATTTTCAAGAGGCGTAAAGATTTCAATAGCCAGTGGTGATGTGGGGAATTTCACAGCTGAAATTTTTGGCTTTTCAGTCTCAACAATAAAACAATACAGAAAGTACCCAAATCAACAGAATAAGTCCAAGTTGCAAAATTATACCCATATTCAAATTACAATATTAATAGTTGGATTCTTTTTCTCTTAGAAAAAATGTTTTTGACAAGAGTTTGCAATGGAAGCAAAGAGTGTTTTATGTGTAACAGAGACTACAACATATGAAAACTGATAAATTGACAGTCAATTTAGGATATCTTTTGATATTAACGGTCTCAGTGCCAAGCTGGTAGCTTTAAATTAAGTTACTTTGGAAAGCATTCCCAGGCATGATTGTAGCCAGGAAATCCTTCTACAATTTGTAAATATTGCCGGAGGGCAAAAAGTGGAAGTTGGAATAAATTGAATTTAAAGACACAATTAAACAATTGTACCTCGGATGTGTGTCTGTGTGTGTCAAACTTAAATGTAGCTTGCTTGGATCCACAGAGCACAGGAGAGGAAGTCTTCTGAATTTCAGAACTGACCAGAGGCAGAATGAAATCTAAATCTAGCATGCTACTTGCTACAGTGTCTCCATCTGATGAGTTTGCAAATCTCCAGTGGGGGGAAAAAAATTCCCTCTATGATTTCATTCATATAGCTTTAGGACATCATATCCATAATTGTTTGACCTTCATGAACAAGAAGGTGGTTTAAATTCTTTGCAAAGCTGTAGCTTGTGCAGCTGCGAAACACTCTTAACATTTTTTAAAAAGGTACTAAGCATATTTAAAATAACACCAAATTTTTATTCACTTTGTTTACCAAATTTAGTGGTTTCCTAAAGTGCTATATGAAGCCATGTGAAATTTCTCCTGATGGGCTAAAAATTTGTATTCCTTCACTATGACACTCTTTACATATTCAATCATTACCTACTTTGTGGAGATAGGGAGAAACTTTTTTAATTAATATATTTTCATTTTCTTTATGCTTAAAATGAGAAATTCATAAATATATTTTTTCTAAACTGAACAACTTAATAGGAGGCATAAGAGAAAACCATTTACATTTAGAAAACAAATTATTAATACCAGGGGAATGCCATTTTTCCAAGTATCATTCAGTTTTAGAATTTCTGCCTGCTTTAAGTCAATTCCTGGTGACACTCTGCTTCCTAAGATTGTACCATGAACCCTACACTTAGATAAGGCAAAACATCTTCAAAAGAGCTAAGGCAAGCAAGAGGTACTTTAACATTTCCCACTGAGGATTTTCTCTCCTTTGAGGAATAAGGAAAATTTTACATGTTACCAGTTATGGAAGAACTCTCAAGTTAAAATCCAAGTGAACTGGTCCCATATATTCAATTCATCACTGTGATAACTAGTACCACTCATAGATAGTTAATCAGAATAGATGGCCTGTTCCCTGCCCTTTGACTAGGCTTGACATTTTCACATAAGAGACATATTAAATATAATGAGTCTGAGCTCTTACCTAGTAAGTCTTTTTTTCCATCGCCCTTTATACTTGGAAGATTAGCTGGCTTCAAAGACTTAATTTTCTCAAATCCCTTTAGCTGATGCTTTCAGTGCTCCTCCCACATCGTTGGCCTTTATTTGCCTGAATCCCAATTGCCAGAGCCTACATCTTTGCCTGAGAACTTGCTCTGGCCCCTGAAGCCTGATTTGCCCATGCAAGAGACAGGCTAGAAGTACTAGAGATGGCATGTTCCCCTTCACCCATTGGCCTTTAACTAATGACTGATGGGGATCATGTTTAATACTCCAGCTCTTGCTGCCTTTTGGGAAGCTATTCCTGAAGCACCTGTTCTACATTGTCTCCCAGAATCCCCCTATAAGAATTAACCCGCAGTTGTCCACAATGATAACTTGCTTGATTAAGCATCTATATTGGCTGCCTTCTACTGCCATTCTCCCTGCTCCCCTACTCCTCTACCAGTGTTTCCTAAAAATCACCTCCCAAACAGTTTACATTTAAATCTTTGTCTTTGGGTCCATATCTAGGGGAATTCTGGAGAATTCTTAATAGAAAAACCTTCGGCCTGACTATTCCCCCCCAAAATAACTAAACAAGCCATCTCTCACTCCCACATATTCACAGGCTAAGTCTCCACTTTTTCTAGGCTTTTTGTTTGAGGCATATCATTACCTTGGAAAATCTGCCTGAACACATATAGAATTACACTCAGCTCACTTGCATCATGTTTAATGAGCACTTGCTTCCAAATGAAGCCCTGGCAGCAGCCAGCTGAGACCTAGATCATACAATCCTCAAGAACCATGTGGCTCAGCAGCTCTCAGAAATGAAGTTTAATCTTGAAATTAAAATATTGCAGAAACAGTTTCTAACATTCAACTTTTCAGATAAGTAGTCTGAATACAATAAAAATAACATTCATCTTCTATCTTCTTTCTTTTTGTTCTAAGCAATTTAAAGCCAAGTTTAATATAATTTACAGGGGCCCAAGGCAATGTTCACCTATATCGAAATCACTTGTGAAGCTTTATTAAAGTACATGTTTCTGGATTCTATCTTGAGTCTATAGAATTAGAACTTCTGGAATTGAGGAATTCATACTTTACAACCAAAATAATTCCTATACACTCTCAAGTTACATTGGCGTGGTGCTCGATAGTTTTTTGTGTTTTTTTTTTTCACTTTTCCTTTCTTCTAATCTCAAAGTTAAATTGAATCAGATTGCCCCATTCTTCTGACAATCTAAAGGAAACATATTTTCATGTACACCCTGTAAAACACTATTTACTTAAGCCTAGGCTTAAAAGAAAATAATAAGCTTTATAAGGTGCCCAAATTCCTATAATAAAAATGAAACAATAAACGCATAGAAATGAGGAAGAAATTACACCCATTAAATGCATCTAGCCTGATGAGTGATAGGATGGCTGCCTATTCAAGCTGGAAATTTTACACATGATCGAAGCTTTATTTAGTCTAATGGAATGTGCTTCCTGAATTTGGCTCTGACTAAGCCAGAGCACAATAGTGAGCATTATGTAATTGGCCTGAGCTCATTCCCATCTCTAAGTCATTGTGATTCAGTCTTGGCTGCCTCTTTCTCTCAGGTAGTCCATCACCTTGCTGTTCCTCTTTGGTTTAAGACTTGGTTTGGGATGTCACAGAAACAGACTTGACAATCTTTATGTATCATGGGTTCCTCTTTCCAGTCTCTTTCTATAAACTTTTGAAATTATTGGGAATATTTAGGCTCATTCTACAGGTTAGGAAACACAAGCTCGGTGACTTATAGAAACAAAATTCACAGCAAGTGTTGCTAGTGGCCAAGATTAACGAGACTGTCTCCCTAATAGATGATCTCATGGTGGACTAGTGCCAGACTTACTGCAAGAGTGAAACAGAGATGACCTCAAAATGTTTCTTTAGAAGAATTTATTATTTGCAATTTTCAAGAACTATATTGAACACATCATTCTTGGAAGTTTCAGAACACTCATGTATGTCCTTACATTTATTTGTCTTTATTTCGACATATATTGAGAGAGGTAAGGATACATCAAAATCTAATTGGAATTTATGGCTTCTGAACGTTCTTAATCTAAAACTTTCCTGTCTTCATATGTTGTTTAACCACTGACTGTAAACTCATAAGAAAATGAATCAGAAATGCAATGTCAACATGCTCATATATCCTGGGAATAATTTTGTTATTCCTACTAGTCACCCTGGGTTTGTTCAAGTTGATGCTCAAATCTCAAATTGTTTTGAGAGTTTGAATCAAGTACCTAGAGGGCTTTGATATCAGGAGAAATGTACTCCATTCCCAGACAGGTTCTCAAAGATGGCAAATTTCTAATGTAGTTGTTAAAGTTATGATTGGCCAGAGGGCTTGTGAAGTTGCCCATCTACCATAGTTCTTCAGACTTCCCAGGAAGGTGGCAGTACTCCCTGCTTTTCTAAGACTTAAAACACTCATGTTAGGGCTTGCCTTTCTAAGACATCTCTTTACATACCATATCTCTGAGTCTATCCCCCATCAAAAGGAGATATTTGGCCCTTAAAAATCAATGAAAGAAAATCCCATGTTTCTCTCAAGTCATCTTACTCAGAGATTGGATGTGGGCTCATTCTGCACCCTGGCCTGACTATGAATTCTGGGAAGTGTGCAGTTATCCAATAGCAATTTAGAATTCATATTGACCTATGAAGGACATAGTTTATAATATCTTAAACCACAACTCAAGTTTCCCCTCTCTGGAGTTCAGAGTGAAGGCAGAACATCACCAGGCAATATCCCTGATAGAGGCATTAGATGCTGTTTCTGGATCCCCAGCAATATAATCCCAAACACCTCAATCTTGCTGAGGGCATTTCTTGCAATGATGATATTGTAGTGTTTACATGTATGTCCAGGCTTACTTCCATCTGCTTCCTACCTGTGGTCCTGGACTTCTTCCACTTGGTTGTCACATTGCTAAGTTCAGAGTAAGGAAAGGCAGGAAGATTCCTCTTCCCTCTAATATGACTGTTATCATATTAATCAGGTCCCTGACACAGAAGTCTTGATGACTTGGTTTGATATAAATATTTTAGTATAACCACTCACACTTAATTTATGTTTCTATTACTTACAGCCACTGTTTTTGGGAATGCAGATTAGTTTCTCTTGGAGATAGTGCTAAAAATTATATGAATAAAAATATACAATTGGGCATATCAAACAATTACTTGCTGCCTAAAATCCCTGAACTAAGCTCAGCCTCTCCTGAATCACAAAGATAGGGGAGGATACCAATTGACTGAAAAAAAGAAAAGCCCATTCGCCAAAATACCAATTTGCTGAAAGTCAATTTGGCTCCCATTTGTATATTTACATTCACTATTCAAGAAATATCTGGGGCTCTCAACATGAGAAGACTATTTTGTCTTATCTGATATCATCTGTGAATCACCACTAAATCAATGCAATTTAATTGTAGTTTATTTTTTATAAAGTATAGATTATACTGCCAGTGTCTTTTTTACTTCTAATTCTACACTATGATGTGATATATTTCTCATAAAAAAGGAGTAAATAATTAAAAAGTAAGTAAATAAATAAGCCAGTAAGTGAGTCAATAAATAAATCTTTTCAAGGAGTGGTAAGGTAAATGGGTAAATGCAGTGTTCCAAAGTAAAGAAGCAATAAGATAATAAATGTCTCACACACACACACACACACACACACACACACCATCACAAATCCAATGCACAGAATTTTTACATCTTTAATAGATGATAGTGTAGTTCAGTTGACTGAAATTTTATATTTTATATTTCAGTTAGTATTTTATATTTTTGATTCATGAACTCTTCTCATTCACCATTTTATATGCAAATGAATTTGCATTAGTCAGCATTGCTGAGGTAACAAATGATCCCTATATCTCAGTGGCTTTCAACCACAACCATTTATGTCTTGCTCACATTTCATTTCAACTTATTTGGCGTAGTTCCATGTATCTTTTCAATCTTGGACCAAAGATGGAGAAGCCTTCTTCAGGCCATGCCATTCTCATGGAAGAAGCAAGAAAATAAAAAGCAACCACAAACTGGCTCCTAATCCTTCTGTTTAGATATCATAACAGTTTACATTCCATTAAATAAAACAAGTCACGTGACTCGGTCCAACAACACAGGGGCAAGAAAGTATATTTAGCTTTGTAAAAAACTGTCAGACTGTCTTCCAAAGTCTTTATACTACTTTGTACTCATATCACCAATGGATGAGTGTTCCCATTGCTCCATAATCTTGCCAGTAATTGATATTGTCAGCTTTTTACTCATTCAAATAATTGTATAGGAGTATCTCATTGTTATTTTTATTTGTATTTTCCTGGTTATCATTTTTATAATCAATCTACCACATTCTACATAACAATTGTAATGAAAGGTAATTTTTGATGAATTCACAATTTGAGCTAATGACCTTCCTGCAAAATAGTTTTTCAGTAGGCTTTCAGAAAATGAGCTATCATCATCTGTTAACTAATTTAATTTCAGGACATCTAAGGCCATAGGTGTCATATTTATGTTGTTTACTTTCACATGCTCAGTACTTGACACATATTAGGTTCTCAATAAATATTCCTTCTATGAATATTTATTCAGAGACAAGCCCTCTGAAATTGAAAGTGAACTTTTTTTTTTTTTTAAGAAAAAGAATCTTATTCTGGATTCTCAACTGAAAGATATCCTTATCTAGTACTTATTCTCTCCATGAAGACTATCAAGCTCCCTTTCTTTTTTTTCCAGTTCTGTGATATTTCAGGGGAAAATTTATTTTAAAAACTAAAATATCAATTACTGTGCCAAAAGACCCAGGATGACATAAATGCTTGGGAACACTGCTTCTTTTCTTAGCGCTGTTTTCTTCTTATTTCTGGTCTCCCCTTTCCCAGCCCTTGATAGCAACACTTGGAAAAATTGAAAAGTACAAAAAATATTTACCTAATTCCTACCCTCTTTTAGCACTCTTTAGCTGCTATAGCAGCAATAACTTACCACAATATATAAATATATTTCTGGAAGTCTACATGAGAAATTAGAGACTCTGGAGAAAGGAACTAGTGGCTAGAAACAGGAAAGAGAGAGATCTTCAGTTTTCAGGCATAATACTTGGTATCTTTTCTGGTTTTTTTTCTGCATGCATAAAAAAGACACATATCCTACATGTGTTTTCCTAGTTGTTCAAGTCTGAAGACACATGCTTCTGTGTAAAATTCATTTTACCATTGTATCCACATGCACAATTGACTTGAATATTTTTATTGAAGTGAATCATTAATTCACCCAGTAAACTACTATTAAACTAGAAGAAATCATTTATTTTTCAATCATTTATTTCACAAATTGCCCATTTTTAACTAAGGGTTTGAACGAGCTTGGCCTAATTTAACTGTGTTGTCCACACAAGTAGAGATACTTTTTAAAAAACAAATAAATAATATCAATAACAATAACAAAAGAATTTGTTAAGATTGACTCTCTGAGGGGAAAAATTATTTTTGTTAACTCTTCTCTGTGCAAAAATCTGTTAATTTTTTTTTTTTGATGAATGAAATTGTTTAGGTTTCCACCAATGTGTAATTCTGTGGAAAGAGAAACACCAAGCCATGCCGGTGCACTGGTCTTCATGAAGAATCCAGGGCATCTTTCTTGTCTTCTCTTTACAAGCTCAGGGTCAGAGGACAAGACTCAATCCCTGAACATCAGTTTCTCGACTTAAAAATGAACACAAAGTACCTGTCTTATTTATCTCTAAATGGGATAAAGTTGGAACCAAATAATGAAACAGGTACTGCTTGGAGAGCAGAAATATTTTATTTAATTTTATTGGGATAAAACAAGTCACATGAGGGGGAAGGGGAATTTTCCATGCTTTACTGATAACTGAGTGCATAAAAAGTATTCTTAATTTGATGGCTATTAATACAAACAACTCTGGATAGCCCAGTCTAATAAAAACTGGGCAAATATTTAATCAATATATTGTGGTTTTACTAATGGGACTACACATCTTTTAGCCTAGGGCTCAATGTACTTGCGCTCAGCATAATTCTGAGAGCTGGCCTGCTGTCCTAGGAGGATGATGATCAGTTTTTTCTAGACCTATTTGTCTAACATGAAATCCACCTATTTGACAATAAAACAATATTAATCACTGGAAACTGTTTTCCAAGACTGTGATACTTAATTTGCTACTTAAGAAATCAGCCTTTTTCATTACACTATACATCTCAACCAATTGGTTCCACAAAACAATGTTTTGTTTTTCAATATTGCTTTATTTCAGGTGAAGGAAATCAATCCACATAACTCTAGAGGACATTCTTATTATTTTTTCCTCTTAATTTTAGGGGAAGTTTTCAAATTAATGTAGTCTATTGTTTTATTATACCTGATTATTCATCCCCTCTTGTAAGAGAATTATAAATGTCTCCTTGTTGCCACGTACATTGCAGTGATTTTTCACAGAGGAGTGACTTTTATAGCTCAACGACACCACTCTGCCTCTGTGACTTGCTTTCACCAATGGAATGTGAACAAAGTAACACATGCCACACATGAGGTTTAAAGAGATATATTTGATTCAACCATCTTTATGATTCAACCCTGCTATGAAAAAGCATGTCCCAAAGAAAGTCTGCTTCTTCTCCATGGATTCTGGTATGAAGAATGTGTGTAGAACACTCATTAGACAATGTGCAGCTGCCATAGCCCAAATGTAAGGAAAATAAGAAATAAATCTTTATAAACCTTCACAGCTATATGTTGCTGGGTTTCAGAAGCTGTTGGCCATTGTGGCATAATATAGAAAATACTGGCTTACACCTTCAGCAAGAATTTTGATCATAGTGAGAAAAAATTATCTCAGGAACTTCAGATAGTGAAGACCTTTCCAAAGCCAGATTTCTTTTTCTTTTTTTTTATTACAAACATACAGAAATTTCCACCTAGTGGAACTTTCTCCTCTAAAAAAATAAAATTTATGGCACATAAACCGATATTTTATTTTTATATATACCTAGTCTGTGTCATATACTGTACCTACCAGGTCCTTATAAATGTCTTCCAAGTCTTCAAAATAATAGTTTAATGATAAATTACTTTGGAGATCTATGTTACAGAGAAAGAAATTGGGGCTCAGAGGTTGACATGACAGAGGCCACAAAGACACAGTCAGGATTTCAACCCAGGCTGCAGCCCCTGTTCATGCACACATTTCTTTTTTATTGCTTCTGTTGCTTAATTATCCTTCAAATTATGTGACACTTTGAAAAAGCAGAGAGAAT